>NC_142016.1:16221357-16521357 GCF_049901735.1 Notechis scutatus | reverse complement strand
GAGATGAGAGAGGGAAGAGAGAAAAGAGAGAGAGATTGGAGAGATAAAGATTGGAGAGAGAATTGGAAAGAGAGATTGGAGAGGGGATTAGAGAGAGATGAGAGAGGGGGAAGAGAGAAAGAGAGAGAGATTGGAGAGATAAAGATTGGAGAGAGAGATTGGAAAGAGAGATTGGAGAGAGAGGGATTAGAGAGAGATGAGAGAGGGGAAGAGAGAAAAGAGAGAGAGATTGGAGAGATAAAGATTGGAGAGAGAGATTGGAAAGGAGATTGGAGAGAGAGGATTAGAGAGAGATGAGAGAGGGGGAAGAGAGAAAAGAGAGAGAGATTGGAGAGATAAAGATTGGAGAGAGAGATTGGAAAGAGAGATTGGAGAGAGAGGGATTAGAGAGAGATGAGAGAGGGGAAGAGAGAAAGAGAGAGATTGGAGAGATAAAGATTGGAGAGAGAGATTGGAAAGAGAGATTGGAGAGAGAGGATTAGAGAGAGATGAGAGAGGGGAAGAGAGAAAAGAGAGAGAGATTGAGAGATAAAGATTGAGAGAGAGATTGGAAAGAGAGATTGAGAGAGGGATTAGAGAGAGATGAGAGAGGGGAAGAGAGAAAAGAGAGAGAGATTGGAGAGATAAAGATTGGAGAGAGAGTTGGAAAGAGAGATTGGAGAGAGAGGGATTAGAGAGAGATGAGAGAGGGGGAAGAGAGAAAGAGAGAGAGATTGGAGAGATAAAGATTGGAGAGAGAGATTGGAAAGAGAGATTGGAGAGAGAGGATTGGAGAGAGATGAGAGAGGGGAAGAGAGAAAGAGAGAGAGATTGGAGAGATAAAGATTGGAGAGAGAGGGATTAGAGAGAGATGAGAGAGGGGAGAGAGAAAAGAGAGAGATTGGAGAGAGAAAGATTGGAGAGAGATTGGAAACAGAGATTGGAGAGAGATGAGAGGGGGAGAGAGAGAAAGATTGGAGAGAGAGATTGGAAAGAGAGATTGAGAGAGAGGGATTGGAGAGAGATGAGAGGGGAAGAGAGAAAAGAGAGAGAGATTGGAGAGAGAAAGATTGGAGAGAGAGATTGGAAACAGAGATTGGAGAGAGATGAGAGAGGGAGGGGAGAGAGAAAGATTGGAGAGAGAGATTGGAGAGAGATTGGAGAGAGAGGGATTGGAGAGAGATGAGAGAGGGGAAGAGAGAAAAGAGAGAGAGATTGGAGAGAGAAAGATTGGAGAGAGATTGGAAAGAGAGATTGGAGAGAGATGAGAGGGGGAGAGAGAGAAAGATTGGCGAGAGAGATTGAGAGAGGGATTGGAGAGAGATGAGAGAGGGGGGAGAGAAAGAGACAGAGATTGGAGAGAGAAGATTGGAGAGAGATTGGAAACAGAGATTGAGAGAGATGAGAGGGGGAGAGAGAGAAAGATTGGAGAGAGAGGATTGGAGAGAGATGAGAGAGGGGAAGAGAGAAAAGAGAGAGAGATTGGAGATAGAGATTGGAAAGAGAGATTGGAGAGAGGATTGGAGAGAGATGAGAGGGGGAGAGAGAGAAAGAGAGAGAGATTGGAGAGATAAAGATTGGAGAGAGAGGGATTAGAGAGAGATGAGAGAGGGGAGAGAGAAAAGAGAGAGTGGAGAGAGAAAGATTGGAGAGAGATTGGAAACAGAGATTGGAGAGAGATGAGAGGGGAGAGAAAGATTGGAGAGAGAGATTGGAGAGAGAGGGATTGGAGAGAGATGAGAGAGGGGGAAGAGAGAAAGAGAGAGAGATTGGAGAGATAAAGATTGGAGAGAGAGATTGGAAAGAGAGATTGGAGAGGGGGATTAGAGAGAGATGAGAGAGGGGAGAGAGAAAAGAGAGAGATTGGAGAGAGAAGATTGGAAAGAGAGATTGGAGAGAGGGGATTGGAGAGAGATGAGAGAGGGGGAGAGAGAAAAGAGAGAGATTGGAGAAATAGAGTTTGGAGAGAGATGAGAGAGAATTAGAGAAAGAGATATGAGAGAGATTGGCGAGAGAGAGAGAGATTGGCGAGAGATGAGAGTGAGAAATATAGAAAAATATTTGCAAAAACCTTAACTTCTATGTCGAGGAAGTCCTCAATGTATTCCCATAATTAAGTCCAAAATTTATGTTGCTAAGTGAGACATTTATTGTGAGTTTAGCCCATTTTATGACCTTTCTTGCCACAATTGTTGTCAATCGTTGCAGTTGTTAAATTAGTAATACCTTTGTTGAGTAAATCTCGCTTCCCCATTGACTTGTCGGAAGGTCGCAAAAGGTGATCCCATGACCCAGGGACACTGCAAGCGTCATAAATAAATCTCAGTCTCCTGGGGATTGGCCCAAAGTCACCCAGCCGGCTTTCATGCCTAAGGCAGGACTAGAACTCTCAGTTTCCTGGTTTCTAGCCTGGTGTTTTAACTACTGAACCAATTTGGCTCTCATTTCTTCTTTTTCAATGGGCTAAGGCTGCATGTGCCTTTGGGCAACACCCTTGGAGACCTTCCAAAAGCTGTTGCCCAATTCTATTTTTTGATGCAGCAGAAGTGAAAAATGATTGCCTATTGTACAGGTAGTCCTCCACTTACGACCAAAATCGACAGTTCTGTTGCTAAATGAAACATTTTGTGAAGTGAACTTCGCTCCATTTTACAAGCTTTCTTGGTACAATTGTTAAGGGAATCATTCCACTAAGTTAAGTGACATGGTTGCTAAGTGAATCTGGGGCCTCCTTTGACTTTGCTGATCAGAAGGTTGCAAGGAGGGAATCACGTGACTCCAGGACGCTGCAACCGTCATAAATAGGAGTCACTTGCCAAGCGTCTGAATTTTGATTCACGTGGCCAGGGGGATATTGCAACGGTTGTAAGCGTGAAAAACTGGTCATAAGTCACTTTTTTTCAGTGCCGTTGCAACTTTGAATGGTCACTAAATGAACTGTTGTAAGTCAAGGACTACCTGTACGACCTAATGATGCTGCAGGAAAAGAACATGGGCCACCCTGTTCACTTCTGTTTCCAAGAATACGACCCAAGGACACACTCAAGGAAGTCCCCAGGACTGGAGTTTGGCTTCAAGGAGATTGGACTATAATCATGTTAACCGAATATTTAATTTAGTTAATTAGGGGCTAATTAAGTTTGTGTCTGATTTATTTATTTATTTGTTTGTTTTTATCCTTGACCATTCCCGGCCTTTGTTTCGGCGCTCCCCATTTTGAGCTGGTGGCTGTTTTAAATCCCAGATGTGTCTCTTGGCTTGAGAAAAGTGGGTCACTCTGCTGACCCCGAAGCCGAGCTGAAAAAGTTTGTTGAGGGTCAGCTGTAAATCCAGGGGATGGGCGGCCTTGGGGGGGGATGGTAGAAAGCAGAAAGAATGCCAGGTGAGAGACGGGGGGATTGCTTCTGGCCAACAGTAATGGATGTCTCTCTCTCTCCCTCCCTTTCTCTCTCCCTCTGCCTCTCTCTCCCCTCCCTCCCTCCCTCCCCCTCTCCTCCCTCCTTCCCTCCCCTCTCTCCTCCCTCTCTCTCCCTCTCCTCCCTCTCTCTCTCTCCCTCCTCTCTCTCCCTCCTCTCTCCTCCCCCTCTCCACCCTCTCCCTCCTTCCCTCCCCCCTATCTCCCCTCTCCCTCCCCCTCTCCCTCCTCTTCTCTCTCCTCTCCCTCTCTCCCTCCCTCCCTCTCCCTCCCCTCTCTCTCCTCCCCTCCCCTCTTCCTCCCCTCTCTCCCCCCTCCTCCCTCTCTCTCCTCTCTCTCTCTCTCTCTCTCCCCTCTCTCCCTCCCTCTCTCCCCTCTCTCCCTCCTCTCTCCTCTCCCTCCCCTCTCTCCGTCCCTCCTCCCTCCTTCCCTCCCTCCCTCCCTCTCCCTCCCTCTCTCCTCCCTCCTCCCTCTCTCTCCCCTCTCTCTCCTCTTTTGGTCTTGTTTTGCTTGCAGAACTCAATCCGGCACAACCTGTCCTTGCACACCCGCTTCATCCGTGTGCAAAATGAAGGCACTGGCAAAAGTTCCTGGTGGATGCTGAACCCCGAAGGGGGCAAAACGGGGAAGACGCCCCGCCGGCGAGCCGTCTCCATGGACAACAACAGCAAGTTCCTGCGCATCAAGGGCAAAGCCAGTCGGAAGAAGCAGAGCCAGGCTGCTCAGGAACGAGGAGAGGAAAGCGCAGCTAGCCAGCAGGCCAAATGGTCCGAGAGTCCCACCTCCCACGCCGGCGAGGAATACGACGCTTGGGCTGACTTCCGGACACGGGCCAACTCCTCGGCCAGCACGCTGAGTGGTCGCCTCTCCCCCATCATGGCCAACCATGAGCCGGATGAGCTGGAGGAGGACGACGGGACCCCGTCCTCCCCGCTGATGTACCCCAGCCCTTCGAGCACCCTGTCCCCCTCCCTGAACGCCCGCTGCTCCGTGGAGATGCCCAGGCTGACCGATCTGACCGGCACCATCAACCTGAACGAGAGCCTGGGGGAGAGTCTCCTCGAGGACCTGCAGGACAACTACAGCATGAGCCCAGCCCAGCCGCTTTCAGCTGGAGGACTTCGGCCCAGGACCTCCAACTTCGGCTTCAGCTCCAAGTGCTCCTCCGTGGGTGCAGGGGGCGGGGGAGGGGGGAGGAGGCGGGAATACCTACTCTGGGACTATTTATAGCCAGCCTGCCATGAGCATCATGCGCCGCCTGCCCATGCAGACCATCCAAGAGAACAAGCAGGCCACTTTCGTCCCCATGAATTCCTACCGCAATGCCTCGTTGCAGGACCTGCTCTCCTCCATTTCCTACGCGCACAAGGAAGGGGAGCCGCACCTGCCCCCGGCCAACAGCATGGGCTTGCCCCGCAGCCACAGACAAAATGCCCTGGTGTGTAGCGGTGCGGGTGGAGGCGGAGAGATAGGCTTGGTCCCCTACCCTCCCCACGCGTCCTCTCTCATGAAGAGCAACACGTTGTACCACCACCCATCACCAGCTGGCCACCCCCCTCCTCTTAACAACAGTGCCTTACCCTCTCCGATCAGCCTTATGAGCCTGCCCAGTGACCCTTGCAGCATGGTGAGCATGCCTCACCACGGGCACCTCCATTCCTACGTCGGCAATCAGGGGGCGCACATGAGCTTGCTAGATTCCTTGCAGGGACCTTACCCAGAAGCCATGCATACCCCTGTTTTGAGTCAGGACAGATTCCCCGCCGACCTAGACTTGGACATGTTCAACGGGAGCTTGGAATGCGATGTGGAGTCCATCATCCTCAATGACTTCATGGACAGTGACGAGATGGACTTCAACTTTGACTCGGCTCTTCCACCACAGAACGGTCTCAACGTGGCCCCTTTGCCCAGTGCCCCACAGCCCAACAATCAAAGCTGGGTACCTGGATGAGGCCCATTCAGGCTGCTCAGGCCCAGCAGTGAGTGGGGGTGAAGAGGGGAACCAGAACTCTTTCCTCCACCATTCAGCCCTGCTCTTCTTCTTCTTCTTCTTCTTCTCCTTCTTCTTCTCCTTCTTCTTCTTCTTCTGTTCTTTGCCTTCATTTCTTCAGCCAGGCTAGAGCCATCTGTTGAAACTTGACAATGACACTACACTATACATGCACGCACGCACGCACACACACACACACAAACACACACAATGTAGGGTAAAAAAATGTTTTGACAGGTACCGGCGGCTTCCCGCCTTGTGCCAGTTGTATTGTGCAGTAAGTCGGATCTGTCTTTGATGTGTGCAATAGGCACAACTTAGCCATGGCATTTGCAAAGTCGCTTTCCCCCTCCCCCCTCAATCCTCCTTCTCTCCCTCCCTGGGCATTTGCACTATTGCACAGAAAGAGGGAACGGGATCTGTGACCCGAAGAACAGTCTAGAGCTGTTGCCAAGCATCCACGCTAATCCCGATCAGGGGCCCCCAAACTCCCAGTCTGTGGACCGGCATTGGGCTGCGGCATGCCAGAAACCGGGCCACACAAACAAGTGAAGCCCCATCTGTGGGATGCAGGCAGCACATGAAACCACACCCCTTCCGGTCCATGGAAAAACCTCTTTCCATGGAACCGGTCCCTGGTGCCCCAAAAGTTGGGGGCCGCTGACTTAGATGGCTTCCATGAAAAAGTTTTAGAGCAAATTTTCCACTGGCTTTCTAACTACCTAAATTCTAATTTGATTTCTTCTTCTCCTCGCTCATTCCTTGCCCATATATGGCCCCCATTTTATGCAGCTGCCAACAGCAACGGGGAAGAACTAACTTCTCATGTGAAACCTAGGTTTATCGTGCGATAGCTCCATTATAGCTCCATCCTTTTAGCCGAATCGCTGAGGATTTGTTCAACAGGTAGGAAAAATAGATCTGAGGTATTTGTGGCATGGCTGGTGCAGAAAGGAAGCAACAAGTGTTTGATTGCTATAAATCTAGCCCCTGACTCTGCCTTGCCCCACAGACATGGGGGCGTAACAGGAACGGAACTCGTTTGCTCATTTTCATGTTCATTTTCATGCCATCTGGGTTTGCAACAGAAACAGCTCACAGGATGAAATGCGCACGCACATAGCCATGTGGGAGAATGGGCCCTGATATCATTTGCTCCAGCATACAAATATGTGCAGTTTGCACTTACACATGGCATTTGGCATTATGCTGCTTGGGATGGGCAGGTTAAGTAGGAAGGAAGAATGGGAAGGACTGGTGGCAGCTTATTTTCAGTGTTTGCACCTCCAGTAATGAAACTTGTAAGGCTGAACCAAACAAGTAGCTAATATGATATCCCCAATAATAAATTTTGGAAATGGGTAACATCTTTTCTTCCATGCAAAGAAAAAACTGAAGGTCCAGAATTGAATGGGATGAAAGAAAGAATAATACCTGAAAAAGGATTGGCTTCATTAAAATAGGGGCAGGAAGAACCCAGACCACAAGGTGATGAGAGAAAACTAGAGTTCTATCCAGACATGGCATGATAGATAATGGGTAGATGCCGTGGTCAACGTGAGAAAAGGCTAAATACCTGGGACTTGTCTAAGATCTCATTGGTATTATTAGTCTCCATTTGAGGCTAATTCTTGTCCTTCTCCAGATAAAGGGATCAATTGTGGCATCTTCCAAGTACCTTTCAGGACTGTTTAAATTCCCAGGGCTTTCAGTCTATATAGCAGAGGTCTCCAAACTTGAGATCTCTGGGAGTTGAAGTCCACAAGTCTTAAAATTGCCAAGTTTGGGGACCCCTGGTCTATAGAGTGATAATATATCTGGTCCTATGGAACCAGCGGGGTCTTCTTAGATTCTAACCACTCATTGAAACAAATGATCCACCTTGATATATCTACTCTTGCAAACTAGTAGTAAATGCCTACAAATAGCATGACATGGTGTATTTGTGGTTTTTTTTTAAAAGGCCAATACTTTATAACCTGATTCAAAGGCATCCGTGAGAAATCTTTTTTTTTAAATCAACACTACACTCCTACACCAATTGGAAGTCTGGAGAGTGGAAGAGCCTCATCATGAGCCTCAAGCAAGAAAGATCTCTTTCCCCACTCCCATCTTCCACATTTTCCCATCACCTCCCTGGACTTTTAGTTCAACAAGGCAAATTCATCCTCGATCAGCCTTCTTCTTCCTATCAGGTGCCTCCAAGGTCTAGATGTGTGTCCAGCTAGCATGGCTGTTGGTTAAAATTCTGAGAACTGATAGCTTATGAATCCATTCAGTGTGGAACAGGGTGGTATTCAGGGCAAAATCAAGATGATAGTGATGCAAGGTATTGTAGCGCAGCACAGAAAGATTAGTTGGAAAGACTCCAGTTTCTGGCATTATGTACAAGGCATGGTCAACATTTATGAACAACAAAGAGAAAGACTATGAGACGGTCTCCTGATTTCCCCTCCTTCATGTTTGCATTGCTGTTCCAGGGGTTTGTACCAGCCCTACTGTGATTCTTCCCTGAGCTTTGTGTCCAGGGCCCATCTGCAATAGGGAGGCATAGTTTTCACGTAATCGGCTGAATTTATCATGGGTAGAGTTCACACAACACGCTAAGGCAAAATATGATTTACTTGCTTGTGGTTTAGTGTGCTGTATGACTTGAGCCAGTGTGATTTGTAAACCAGGGTTTATGATTTAGTGTGTTGTATGAAGTCAGTCAATTGTAGTTTATTCAGTAAACCATATTAAGGAAATGTTGGCTTACATATTGAATAACTCACTTTTGCCCAGGAAATTAGCAGGCTAAGACCCCAAACAGCCCATATTACCCTTTGCTCTGGGCCTGCATTAGTGCAAGGCTTTCATCTTTTCCCTCAGAGGGTTTCTTCCAGATTATTACACTGAATTTACTATATTTTGATTCCACAGGAGTCTCTCTCTCTCTCTCTATCTCTCTTTCTGCTTGCTTTCTGCTGTTTTTGTAATTACCACTGTTACTACTGCATCCTACTACTACTGATACAATTGTGATCCAGCTCACGAGTTTATTTTGTATGTTCAGCCTCATTTTCCCCAAATGTATATGTAATGAAATGTGAAACTGCAAACTCAGTGGCCATTTCTAGAACTTTCTGAATCTGAGGAGAGGAAGAGATAGAGAGTGCAGAATCTAACTATCACCATGTATACTGGGAAATGTGCAGCCACTTTTAAATTAAAACCAACGAGATTTGTGACTAAGCAGACTCTTACAGGATGACATAATAACATCCTGCAAGGTGAACACAGATGGAAAGAAAAGAAGAATAAGAAACTGGAACTCCTGTTCCAGTGACGTTTCCTCCCTCAGCCCTTTGTACAGGCAGACAGAGCATAATTCATTTGGGATGTTGGGCTACCATCCACATTGGATTTCCACCTCCAGAAAGACTTCCTTTGCTCAGTCATCTAGGTGACATGTCAGTGGGGGGGTCCTTCAGGTGTGCATTAGCAGCATCTTTGCCTGGTGTGACATCACTTTTTCTGGATGTGCAAAGCAGTGCTGGGAATCTGCGGGATGGCTGTGTGTGTTTAAAAACAGCAATATGGTGGACTTGTCCATCATCTAACTGGATGCTTTGGCAAAGAGAAGGCCTGGGCAGGGTGCAATTTTTTTCTCTCCTTATCAGAGCTCCTTCAATCAAACAGAAGGGGAGAAGAAAATTTAGGTGCAATTCTCAAGCTAGCATTCTTGCACTTGTGTAGTTAAAAGATGGCCAAGAAGTAAGTGTGTGTGTGTGTGTGTGTGTGTGAAGAATGTGTATTTTGTTGACCAATCTTTTTTCAAGCTCTCTGTAGTCCTCTGGCTCCCTGTACTTCCATTAAATTTAACAGAAAACATTAGATAGAAACACTTCCCATAAAGTATTTTCAGTAATGATAATACTGTCATCACAAATTTTGCTTTTCCCTGGCCTTCCTAATTGCTCTGCCCAGAGGTTTGATGGAAATTTATGAAAAATCATTTTGCCTGGCACTGTTTCAGGGGGGTGAGGATCAGTTGTTGCCTTAGAAATGGATGTGATGATTAATTTTCTGCTGGATCCCTTTGTGGTCAACCATCCTCTAGGGCCAAATTGAGTGTCAACAGTCAAGCTGGCTAACAGATGCAGCCTTGATCATCTCAATTATTATTGACTTGACTTGGTTTATCACCCAAGGTGTGTGGGGGGTGGGGTGGGGGGATGAACTGCCTCTTGCCCTAAGTCATTAACCTAATGACTTAGACCTCGTCTTCTCCAAGCTGGTGGCCTCCAGATGTGTTGGATTTTCACTTCTGTAATTTAAACCACTTCTTCTAACCTAATACCATCCAGATGTGTTTGGATGCATAAGCTCCAGAATTCCTCAGCCAGCATGGCCCCGAGGGATGATGAAGTTTGATGTCCAACTCAAAGGGAAGAAAATAAGTGGGGAAAGGCTGCCATAGACATTTCCAAGCCAAATCTCATCTTCATGCTTTTGATGAGTTCAGTGAAACCGAGTTGAGCAAACTAACCTCTAGTGAGAGCACTGAGGCGCATTGTTGTGTGGCCCACTGACTCTGAAGTCCACAGGGTATGGTTCAAAAAGTCAGGATGATTTTTTAATGTATAAATGGGACCTTCGATCATACTATCATGGGTGTCTCTGTAGCTTTTTAGACCATACCCAGTGGACAGCATGGCTGGTGTGGCCAGGACCAGTAAGGAGATGACCATGCCAAGAAAATGGAATATTGTCTGTTTTTCTGATCAAGCTGAATGGTTTCTTTTTGAGTGCAAAATTAGGATAGTTTCCTCCCCCACTCCTTCAAAAAAAAACCAACCCCACATTATTTTGTCATGCCTGAATTTAGGACGGTTTCTTTTCCATTTTTTAAAAAAAATCCAGGATTCAGTTTAATTCACATGTTTGGAGGCATGGTGGACATTTCTTCTTAAGTAGAGGAATTATTATTTGTCTCGCTAGACAGACTTAAACATCATGTCAGCAATCTGATGCTTATAGATATACATTTTCTCTAAAAAAAGCCAATATCTCTACGGTTGAAGGAATGATTCTGTAATCATAACTGGAGGCAATCGCTCGGTACTGTTATTCACAGGGCCTGTTGTTCCTTTCTTTCCCCTCCTTCCCACAACTTCCTGAAAACGCCCCAGGAACAGGAATGACTGCAAGGTATGGTAAATATAAACCCAAGATGGCAGCCACAAGGGTTCCATTGAAGCTCCCCAAGTTCTTATGTGTGCCCATGTAAAGGGGGTGGAGCTTCGGGTGCATGATTGCTTCTGCTCATCCAAAAGGGGCGGGGCTTTGATTGCATCATTGTGGCTCTCATGCTGACTTTTTGACCAGACCCTGTGGACATCCCTACCTGGAGAATTAGACCAGGTTCCTCAACCACTCAACCTGTACACACAACCAAGGCAGCACTCACAGAACAAGAAATGAAAAAGATGCTCAAAACGTGCTCCATTTCTTTTTCTTACCAGCACAAAAGAAATCAGGGCAGATCCTCCAAACCAAGCGATATATTTCATGGCAAATAATTTCTAGATGTTGGTGGGAGAGGGGAAATCAAACTAAAAAAAAAAATCAATCTTCTGTATTCTACTACTCTGTAATGTCTTCTATATGAGGTCAAGAGCAGCCACGCTAGCATTCTGCAGCTCAGGTTGGTGATAAGCAGTGTCCTGAGCTATAAAGTGGGTAATGTTTTGGCTTAGTTTTTTGGGCAAACTTAACCATCTATGGTTTATTCAATAAAACAAATTTAAACAATTCAAGTGCAAACACAGTCTTTGTGTCCCATAGATTACTGTGTGGCTTCTGATTAGATTGTGTGGCTGGCTCTTCTTGGGCAAAGTTGCCTTGTTTACTACATCAAGATTGGTATAGGTGCTATGTTTCAAGGTCATAAGAGACTGACATAAAGGTAAATATTGGGGCCCAAAATATTTAGCCCATTTTTTTTTCAGGAAGTTGGGAGGTTCTTAGGCCACTGCTGAAACAAAATATAACAGGTATATCAAGTCTCCCAAAAGCTGACACACCTATTTTGATATGTTATGGCTATGTTCACCCAAAAGATTTAACCCAAGTAATGCAGTCAGTGGCTGCCAATGCACAACATGCTAAGCTTGACTAGTGTTAACCTTGGTTAGTATTTCTGTGGCTTAGTGTGTTGTGTAAACCCAGGCCATTTGGTTAGTTTATGGTTCAATATGTTGTACAAACCGGAAAATGGATTCATCCAATCTCTAGGTTACAGGTGTTCTGTGAACAAGGCCTGTTTGTAAAGAAACCCAAGGCTTCCAAACCCATCGTTTTGCCACCAAATGTTAGCACTGGTGACTCTGCAAGACTCAGCTGTTTGTGCAAATGAGCCATGTGGTTCATGCATTGCCCATATTAGACCTCTGGACCAAGTGCAACCATAGCAGACCAGCACGGCCATCTCCACCTGGCCTTATAGCTTGCATCAGCTTCATAGCTCCACGGGGCAGGAGAAATATAGAAGCACGAAATGCAAGGCTGTTTCAGGGAACACAAAAGTAACGGGGTCTCTGAAATCCCAGACCCTCATTGGAGGGGATGTCCCGATGTTTTGCAACGAAGGTTGGCCCAAACCAAGGTTTTTTTCCCCCCCCTCCAGTAAAATTAAAAAGAAAAGTGTGTCTTTCTCCTCCTCGTATTTATAACTGTACAGATGCCGGGGTGGGGGTGGGCTTAGGGGTTTTTCAACAGGCTGTTATCTCTCACCACACATATATTGTACGCAATGTAACCTTGATCGTGCTATTCTAGTTTTTGTGTATGTGGCAATGTAAAGAACTGTGTATAGTGCATTGTACAGCATATTTTCATGAATAAAATTTGTTTTAAATATGACGAGGAGGAGCGTGTTATGTGATGTGGGATGCAGGGGCCTGAAAAGCCATAACCTATTGAAGGTTGATAAATGTTTGGCTGTTGCCAATGTTGAAATTCTATTTAGTCATGTGTAGGATCTGGAAGGAAGGTACCACATAAGCTTCTTCTCCAGAAATACAATTTATTTATTCATTGCATTTATATACTGCCCATCTCACTATCAAGCAACTCTTTAATCATCTAGTAGTAGTGCCAGTTTTATTGGTAACAGAGGAACCATCTGGCCTTACTAGATCCAGACCATTTCCCCACAGTAATTAGATTTATATCCTGACTCATATACATGAAGTCAAGTAATGTATGTTTGCTCCCACCTCCCATTTTAACAGCCCTGTGACGTAAGTTGTCCTGAATGAGTGACTGGCCCAATATCCAATTCAAGGAGCTTCCATGGTCGAGAACCCCATTATGGAACCAGGTTTTGATCACCTGAAAAATCAGGTTCTAGATTCTGACCATATGATTCTACTGCATTTCCCTTAAAATACAACCTACCCCGAAAATAAGCCCTAGCTTGATTTTTTTGGGGGGTGGGTGGGCCTAACATAAGCCCTACCCCAAAAATAAGCCCTAGTGAAGGGTTGGGCATGGCCAGCACAAGAGGTAGCCCAACTGTGTGTCCCCTCACAAACACGGACAGCGATCCCTGAGACATGGCGACTCCTCCCCTTCCCCAGTCACCTCACGGAAGTTTGTCCCCTTAATTGCAGCCCTGATTAAGGCGATCTGATTTTAGAATCCAATTCTGAATCTGATTGTCCCCATTTCTAGATCAGCCCCTTTCCTGTTATCCTACCTTGACTCTTGGGTTGAGAGTGAGGGACTAGCTTAGAGTGCCCTAAGAGAGTTTCTATGACTGAAGGGGTCCTAGGACTTGGTGCTCCCCAATCCTAACCAAATACTTGAACAATACTTGAACTTGACTCCTACTGTACCTAAAACAATGTATCTGTCTGTCATAGTTTTATTTACAGTACCTTTGCCTTCTTACAGGAATTTTTCAGAATTGATCTCCCTGGGCTTTCCTGGTATCCAATCCAAGAATTCTGACCCTGCTTAGCTTTTCAAGATCACATCTCAAGTGCTGCCTTCTGCTGTATTATTGACACCTTGGGAAGAGGAAAAAAAAGAGCCAGCCAAGTGTGGCTGTTCCACCAAAGTATCCTGCATCCTGCAACTCCCTAGATCCATGATGGCGAACCTATGGCACGCATGCTGGAAGTGGCATGCAGAGCCATTTCTGCCAGCACACGAGCTGTCGCCCGCAACTAATTCACTGAGTATATGCATGCGCCTCCTGTCAGCCAGCTGATTGTTGGGTATCTGCCATGCATGCACGGGGAGTCACAGGGAGCCCCACACACATGGGGGTGGGGGGGGTGTCGTGCATGCATTGCATTATGGATGCAGGCATATGTGCGTGCAGGCACTTTCAGCACACGATGATGAAAAAGTTAAGCCATCACTGCCCTAGAGAAAATCGACCACCAAGGACCTCTCAGCTTTTTAAATGTTGCAGAAGGGGATGTTTAGGCTACAAACATTTGATCAACTGCATACTTGGTCAAGCTATGTACCTAGCAATTACTCAAAGAGTGTTGAATTGATATAAGAAAACATCAAGAGTCAGGAAGGGGTTCCTGGCCTTTTCTTCCTTCCCCGATCTGACCTGAAAGATGTAAGTAACCAAAAAGGAAGGGAAAGGAAAACTGAGCAATATGGTTGATCATAAATGCAGCTATCTCTACCTGAAGAATTCCACAGAGAAATAGCGATGAAAAGGGAAATAAAAATAGACCAAATAAAATTCTATTTATAGGCAAATTAACGCAGGAAAGCTGAAGTTAATGATTACTTTACAGATTGGGGGGGGAAAAGGCAAAAGTACATATGTAGTATACACATTCAGCTCCTCACAGTTAAAGAATAAAAATGAAAAACTCTCAAAAATATGAAAGATAGGCGAAACAAATATTTATATATAATTAGATATCTAATTGAATCTAGAAGTATCTACAACTTTTGCATCAACATGACACCTGTAAACTTGTGTGTGTTTGTGTGTGTTAAATAGAGTTGCTTCCATAACATTGAAGCTCTTTTCAGTAGATAACACTACTGTGTTGGAAAAGTGGACTACCGGGACGAGCATCTGACCAGTCTAGATGAACTTTAGGTTCCAAACAAATGGTCTATTATGATATATACCTCAAAACCCTTTGTGGTGCCTTAATCCTGTTTTTTGAGGTCCTTTTCTTCCAATGAGATATGCTCAGATAGTTCCATGTCTATCAAAACTTTTATGCAGTGTCCTGATTTTTATAAAACTAGGCTGTCTGGAGCTTTAGAGAGCCTTAGGCACTCTTTTCCCTCCATACTATTAATGAAAAAACACAAATGTGTATTATGGGTGGGAGGCAACTTTAGACATTAAAATGCATTTATTCATTTACCATCATAGCATGACTGGCTATATGGGAAAACATGCCAAAACTTGCTGGTGTTTCCCACCATTCTGATCTTGAGTTAACTGGTGAATTGGGTTAACTGGTTTGCATCTGTGATAGCAATGGCAATAGCCCTTAGACTTATATACCGCTTTACAGTGCTTTACAGCCCACTCTAAGCAGTTTATGGAGTCAGCCTATTGCCTCCCAACAATCTAGGTCCTCATTTTACCCACCTCGGAAGGATGAAGGATGAGTCAACCTTGAGCCTGGTGGGATTTGAACTGCCAAATTGCAGGCAGGCAGCAAAAGTAGCCTGTGGCACTGCATTCTAACCACTTCGCCACCGTGGCTCATCATGATAAAAGTTCATGCTATGTTCTTTTTATATCAGGGTCCTCAATGCTCTCTGAACATGCTTGTTTTCTTGCAGACCTTTCCTTATCCAAACTCTTTTTACATCAAGCAGAGTTAAACGTTTCGGGGGTTCTGTATTTGGGCTCTGTTGCATGAGTGTGCCTATATAACATGCTCCAACCAGTCCTGATGTGCCCACCAGCATAAATGTTCTGGAGGCTCCCACAAGGGCGAGTTAATGGACCAGTGAAAGCAGTTCTGGAAGCAGCTGATGGATCATTGGGAAAGAGGCTCTCATTCCATTTTGAAAGTAAAGTCTCAATGTTTCCAAAGTTTCATTTCGTGCTTTGCATCTGCTTCTCATCCTCTTTCCCAGGAGGGGAAACTGAGCCCTAGGTCTTCTTGCCCCACCCTTCCCAGTCACCCCACATTTTGGTGGCTTTGAAGAAAACTGTCCGCGTGCTTGGCACTTTCCCTTTGAAAATGCAGAGCTAGATCCATGCCCATCCTGGGTTCGAAGAGCATGACGGGCCTTGTTGCTTTGGCTGCTCCCTTTCAACCCCACAAGACACTGCCCTCTTTGGGAGAGAGAAAAACACACACAAAGAAATTACGAAGCGCAGTAGACCATATGGTCCAATATAGCCAAAGCCGCCAATGTGGCCAATTTTCTGTATGTTACCATATGGTGCTGCGTATTTAGCAAAAATATAACTTGACTATTTCTCTTTCCATATGGGCATTTTTTTTTTGCTTTAATTAATAACAGCGAGGAGAAACTCTTTCAAAGGCATCCAAGATTCCTGCAAATGAAATGTTTTATGACAGAAACATGCCCCCTTAAGGTCCTCTAAGTTATTTGGAACATGCCCTGACAGTCAGCTTCCTCCACCCACAATTTGGTGAAGAGTTTCTTAACACATTTACTCCCAGGGCTGCTGCAAATGTTGTGGTCCTTCTCCCTCATCCCTTTGGTTGATGCGTCTTGTTGTTTGTTTTCGTAGATTTTCACAGGTACAGGTAACATCAACTCCATCAACCAATCAAGAAATGACAACACAGCCAACCTCCCCACCAGTATTTATAGAGAGACGGCAGCTTGGATCACGCTTTGCTCGCACAAGCACGAAGCCGAAAGCACAGGCCTGAAGACGGCGAGTGGGTCCTTGCCGAAACATCGCCAAGATACTCTCAATCTTACATGGAAAAAGACCCGAACACTCCAAGATCTGCATATATAGAGACACATTGAGGTTCTCCTAAGCATATTCTCCATTATTGTTCCTCACCTACAGACAGAAATATTGCCGAATGAAAGCAGACGGCTTGCACTATTAAACGTATACTCTGAGAACTATTAGGGGACATGCATCTCTTTCTCCCACACAAATGATCCAAACTTCACTGTCTTTTGTTACGGATTATATTTCATCACAGAGTAGTGTGCTTTGTTGAGTCTTTGTGTGGTTTCTCTTCCATCTTCATTTTGCAATCACTATAGGATTGCAAATGGATGCCTTATTTGAACATTCACCCAGTGGGTTAGGTGACTACATGGACACTATCTCCCATTCAGTTATGCCAGGGGTGTCAAACACAAGACCTGGGGGCCAGATCCAGCCCGTGGGGTGCTTAGACCTGGCCTGCAGGGCTGCTCTGGAAACAGCAAAGGACTTGGCCCTCCCGAGCTCCATTTTCACTGGCAGAGGCTTGCAGGAGGCCATCTGAGCCAAAAACGGAGCTCGGGAGCCTGTTTTCTCTGGCAGAGTGCTTGAGCCACCATAGGCGCCCCTGACACGAGTGGCATCGAGCTGGCCATGCCCACCCTGACCACACCCCTCCGGTCTCCCCAAGTTCAAACACAACCCTGATGCGGCCCTCAATGAAATCAAGTTTGACACCCCTGGATTATGCAAATCAATGTCACTCTATGTAAGCACACCACTCAAAGGGATTCATGTTCTTATTTTGCACAGTGTATTGTACATTTATCTGGATTCACACAACAAAGAAGTCATAGAATAACAGAACGGTAAGGGACTTTGGAGTCTTGTAGTCCAACTTTTTGCTCAAGCTGGACTCCCTATCCCATTTCAGACAAACAGCTATCCAATTTCCCCTTTAAAACCTCCAGCTTTAGAGCACCCACAACTTCAAGAGTCAAGTCATTCCATTGATTCATTGTTCTCATTCTCAGGAAATTTCTCCTTAATTCCAGCTTGGATCTCTCTTGGTAATCCCTACCCTCAGATGCTTTGGAGAATAGGTGAACCACCACTTCTCTGTGTTAACCATTGAGTAAGCAAAGCATCTACATTTACAGCTACAGTAAAAGAACCTTTCAAGTCTGAATGCATTTCCCATTTCCACCCTTATTGTGAACTATGGAGGGGCTTGTCTGACATGATTTCTCAAATTTTTGGTCCAGGCTCCAGCCCCTCTTATCTGACCATGGCCTTGGTAGTAGCTCTTCCTTCTGTTCCTCGAGGCCATTCCCAATTCCTTCTACAGGGCAGCTTATCTCATAAATGGCATCTCAGCCCATATGACAAGAAAACTGGGAAACAATATTTGAAATCCATTTAAAAAAAACCCACCTAAATAAACTCACCATAAATAAGGCTGGGAAATTCTTTTTACAGTTTCCAAGTTCCCAGATTTACCTCCAAGCTATCATAAAACACCCCTTACTGAACCTCTCCATAGTTTTTTCTTTCTTGATCTTCCTCAAGCATTCTTCTGATGGATTTTAATGAGTCTCTTATGAATCAAACAGCTCTCCTTTGACTCTCACCTCTGCAGTGAGTTTGCTTGATGACCGAAGGCAAGAGACAGTTTTCTAAACTTTCCTAGCAATGTTGACCCATAGCATGTGATCATTTTATAAGTGAGAGCATTTTTATAAAGCGGATGCGGACTTAAGAATAGAATAGAATAGAATAGAATAGAATAGAATAGAATAGAATAGAATAGAATAGAATAGAATAGAATAGAATAGAATAGAATAGAATAGAATACTTTATTAGACACACAAGGAATTTGTCTTGGTGCAAATGCATTGTACATAAAAGAAAAGATACATTTGTTAAGAGTCAAGAATCATCAGGTGCAACACTTAAATATAGTCATAGGGTACAATAAGCAATCAAATCATACTTCTTCTTCTTCTTCTTCTTCTTCTTTTTCTTCAGCGTTTGTCTCGCGCTCTGGCGAGGTCCGCTAATGTCCTTGAGTACTGCTTCCACGCCTCTCTGTCTGCCACGTATGTCGGGTCTGCCTTCGCGATCTCTAGATCGGCCTTGATCGTGTCCATCCAGCGTTGCTTAGGTCTACCACGCGGTCTCGTTCCTCCGACAATCACCTTCATCGCAGATTTGATGATGGATTCTTCCTTGGCGCGACTCACATGGCCGAACCATCGTAGCCGGGACTGCCTTATGACCGTGGGGATGGGCACGACGTTGAACCGTCTGCGCACTTCTTCATTCCTGACGCGATCGAGTAGGGTGAGGCCTACCGACCATCGGAGCATTCGCATCTCCATTGTCTGGAGTCTGCTTTCGACTTCTTTGGTCGCCGGCCAGCACTCTGCGCCGTATATGGCCACGGGCGCACCACAGAGTTATAGATTTTTGCCTTCAGGCGCATCGGCATCTTCTTGTCACAGAGGACGCCCGTGACGGACTTCCATTTGCCCCACGCTGCGTTGATCCTGGCTGCCACCTCAGTTTGTAGTAGGCCTTCTTCCCCAGAGTAGTTCCCAGGTACTTGAAGGTGGAGGCGCGCGGTAGCTCCTGCCCGTCACGTGGATGGAGCCTGTCGCCGTTGTCAGTGGTCAGGTATTCGGACTTCTTTAGGTTCAACCGGAGCCCGAACTGCTCGAGGCGGTCGTGCCACTGTTGGACTAGGTGCTCAAGTTCAGCCTTGCGCAGGTTGGCCAGGAACACATCATCGGCGTAGAGCAGCGTCCATGGGGCAAATCATACTAGGAAACAGTAAAAAAAAATCATAAGGATTCAAGCAACAACTTTACAGTCATACAGTCACAAGTGGGAGGGGACAGGTGATAAGGAGTGATGAGAAGATTAATAGTAATAGTAGTGCAGAATTTGTAAATAGTTGGACGTTTTGAGGGAATTATTTCTTTAGCAGAGTGATGGCGTTCAGGAAAAAACTGTCCTTGTGTCTAGTTGTTATGGTGTGCAGGGCTCTATAGCGTCGTTTTGAGGGTAGGAATTGAAACAGTTTGTGTCCGGGATGTGAGGGGTCTATAAATATTTTCACAGCCTCTTTTTGGCTCGTGCTGGATCGGCTGGTACCTTGCCAAAATATTTCGGGTAGCCTATTCTGAACCCAGCTGATGGTGGTATTGTAGTGCTTGACTTACAACAGTTCTTTTAGTGACCGTTTGAAATTAGCACAGAAAAAAGTGACTTATGACCATTTTTCACACTTGCAACTGTTGCAGTATTCCCATGGCCACATGATCAAAATTCAGGTGCTTGGTAACCGATTCATATCTATGACGGTTGCAGTATCCTGGGATCATGTGATCCAGGGGTGGGATTCTCCAGGTTTAACAACTGGTCCAGTGATCACATGCTTAGGAGTTGTTAAGAACTATGTGTCACATCAGGGCAGTAGTTGGCCACCTTACAGTCAAGTCAAAGGCGTCGCCTTTATCTTTGCTGAACAGGTGTTGTGAATCCAACAGTTGCGACTTAACTCAAAATGTGGGTACCTACATTGGGTTGCAAATATGGATATGTAGTCCTTAGCAAAAAGGCTGGACATTTTCATTTTCCCATTGCTTGTTTAGTTCTGTCCCATACTGCCAGGGTTTTGGTCCACTGGGGGAAAATATGTTAAAATAATACATACATCATAATCTGTCATCATTTGATATATATAATATATATATGTAAAAGGTACAGCCTAAAAGATAATCATAAAAAAATATACTAAACTTAAGATAATCCATGAGGAGGCGAGAAAAGGATTGTTTTTAAAATTCTGCCTTGAGGGCTTTCAAGACTTTAGAAAAGTGGGCCAGCGTTTCTGATCTGGGGAATCATAGCTTGCAGATCATCAGTTGGGGGTTCACCAATCCTCACCTATACAAGCAACTATATTTTAACATCATTATTCAACAATCTTCCCTGAGTAATTTCTCCCTAGAATTTGCCAGGGATCCCCTGCTCTTTATTTTTCCTTCTTTGCAGTAGTTGAAATTTCAATTCCAGATGGCAAACTGTGATAAAAATAACACAACTTTAGGAGCCACAAAACCTGGTGAAACAAATGAAATGCTTCATTCAATCTTTCTCTGGAAAACTGAAGGAAGATCTTCAAGTCACATTTTTTTATCCCTTGATGGCTCTTTTTGGCTTCTCTCCATTGTGTCTTCTGTCTGCAGAGTTATCCAAAATCGTGGTGGATTTAATCAAGATATATTGAATGAACCACGACTGTTTGACTTCACACAATGTATTGAAGCTGTAAACATGGGTTTATAGACAGCTAGTCCTCAACTTATGACCAAAACAAATCCAAAATTTAGGTTGCTAACTGTCATGCCCCTGTTAGAATCTGACTCCAAGGGAGAGGAGGAACAGCCAACAGGGAGTGGGAGTGTGGCTCTGGAGGAAACTGGGGAAGGGCACAGGCCGGCTGGGCATTCAGAGGATTCCAGGCCCATCCCCTCTTCATCCTAGGGAACACAGGGAGGAATGGAGAAGGGAGAAACATGAATGGTGTGGTCTATGGGGGAGGAAAGGGTCCTGATCCCCTTCATGGGCTGCAGCTGTGAGGACTGTTTAAAGGTGCTGGAAACAAAGCATGAAATAATTCTAGGGTTTCCTGCCTGAGCAGGGGGTTGAACTAGAAGGCTTCCAACATCCCTTCCAATTCTTGTTATTCTATAATTCTACATCCCCAAGTCACATCTGCTGTACAATGGTCTTGGGGCATGTTCCCTGGTGCCTGTGGGCTTCAAAAACCCACTGACTCGAAGGGCCCTCCTGAAAAATAAAATGCCACCAATGCAAACACAGCCTTCAACCTTTGTTAGTAGTTGCACCTTGATTTAGAGCAGGGTGGGGGACAATGGCCCTTTATGCCTGACTTGTGGACTTCAACTCCCAGAATTCCTGAGCCAGCCAGCCATACTGGTGGCTCAGGAATTCTGGGAATTGAAGTCCATGAGCCACAGAGGGGCCATTGTTCCCCACCTCTAATTTAGAAACTTCGCTTTGTTTGCACAGCAAAGCAGAGGGGAAAATCCAAAATAATTCTTTTTCCATTCCTGAGAGGAAGTTATGCCTCATTTGGAACTGTGGTGCACTCACAGCTTTGCTGGACAGGAGTGCACTGCCCTCGCTCCTTGCAAACCCCAACTTCATCTCCCAGTGGATTACTTGTGGTTTCAAGTGACAGAGGTGTACCAGAGGCAATGAAGCAGTTGGATTGAGTTTTCTTCTGTCCTAGTAAACACACCCAAAGACACATAGACACATTAGCTGGAGACATTGTGTTTCAAATCCCTGCTATTTTCAGAGACTTTGTTGAATGATTTATTCATAAAAAGGCCATTATTTTACCAAAGAAAGAAGACAGAACGGTTAGCTTTTTAACTGCTTATAATGCATTCTATGGTACCAAAGTCTGCCTGGCATCATTTATAATTGTAGAATCTCTTCACCTCTCTCTTTCTTTCCCTCTCTCCCTTCAGCTTCTCATTTTATTTTGTATGGGGAGGGAGTGGGGGGGCGTTTATGCTCTCCTTCATATCAGCATGGAAGGTGATAGGAAGCTCAGTTAATTAGCAGAAGTTGACAGATGTGGCAAGGAGAGGTAAGGTGAAATATCACTCACAGAGCTGCTTCACAGGCCCCTAAGTGGGGTGAGAGGACACTTCCTCCTTATCTCGGTCTCTTCCACGCAGGGAACTGAGGAAGAAAAAAATAAAGATGTTCAGAAAGGCCTTATTGTCATTTGACACACGTCTTCATCCAACTTGTGGCGGAATTTCACACAGTTTGAGTTCACCATGGGAATAAAGCCTGGAGGCAGATTGTTTGGTAGTAGGATATTGTGTGGCAGCGGTGGGATTCAAACTGGTTTGCCACCAGTTTGGTGGGCGTGGCTTGGTGGGCATGCTTTGCGCGCGCATAGAGGCTTTCCTACTGACCTTCTCCTGCACTCCTGCACTCTCCCTGTCTCTTCAACAGCTGATGCACAGCAATGCGCTGTGCTGTGCGATACGCTGTGATGCGTGATGCAGCTGAGTGTCAAAAGCACTAGCTGGGTTGAAAATTAATAAGGAAAAAACCAAAATGTTAGTTAAAAATATAACAAATAATAAACAAAAAGAACTAGAAGAAATAATGGGACTACAAATTGTCAATAAGATTAAATATTTAGATATATGGTTGAGACCCAAAACAATTATGTTAAACTAGTACAACAAATAGGAAGAGATTTGGAGATATGGAGCAAAATGCAGATTTCTTTATTTGGCAGAATTGCCACAATTAAAATGAATGTTCTACCCAAACTGCTTTATTTATTCCAAATGATTCCTATATTATTGGATAAATCATTTTTCAAAGAATTGGATAAAATTACTATGAAATTCATATGGGCAGGCAAGAAATCAAGAATTAAGAAAATTTATTTACAAGATAATAAAAGCAGAGGCGGCTTTGGTCTCCCTGCCTGGGAGACCTATTATAAAGCAGCAATGTTAATGTGGATAAAGAATTGGATTAAATTGGAAAACAAAAGAATTCTAACATTAGAAGGATATGACTTACAAATAGGGTGGCATGCCTTCTTGTGGAACCCGATTAGTATAAGTCATTCATACTTCCAGAGACATACTCTACACAAATCTTTGATTAAAAACCTGGTCTGATATTAGGAAAAATCATTATATTAAAGTTCCGTTATGATTGTCAACAATGGAGTCAATGTTCTACCCTAATACAATGGACATCAGTATAAAGCTCAAATATTACCAAATTTTAGACGAAGAAGGAAAGCTCAAATCGACCCAAGAGTTAGAAAACCAAAAAATAATGATTGATCATTGGTCCTATTTCCAAATAGTAATAAGATATGAGAAAGATTTAGAAGAATTTGGAATAGAATCAAAGAGTACTAAATTTGATAAGATACTTTTGGGTCCAGACAAAAATATGATATCTAAATTATATAATCATCTATTGGAATATGAATTAGAAGAGGAAATTGTGAAAGGACCAATGATAGCGTGGGCAAGAAATTTCGGCCATAATATAGATTTAGAAGACTGGGAAGAAATCTGGCAGAGAAATCTTACAATAACTAAATCAGTGTCTTATAAAGAGAACTTATATAAAATGATATATAGATGGCATCTAGCACCCTCCAGATTAGCAAAAATATACCCAACATCCAATCCAACTTGTTGGAAATGCAAAGGGAACCATGGTACCTACTTCCATCTCTGGTGGACATGCCCAGTGGTCAAAATTTTTTGGATTAGAATCAAAACTTGGTTAGAAGAAATTGTCCAGGGTGGATTGGAGTGGGAACCTAGATTGTATCTTCTGGGTATCATTAAGGAAGGTTATCCCTCCAAAGTAAAATATTTGCTTATCCATATCCTAACAGCAGCATGTATCTCACTGGCTTAATTTTGGAAATCGCCTAATATACCACCAATACAATTTATTATTCAAAAAATTTGTGAATGTGCAGAAATGGAAAAACTCACACTAAAATTAAAAGG
This sequence comes from Notechis scutatus, assembly GCF_049901735.1. Classification (NCBI taxonomy): domain Eukaryota; kingdom Metazoa; phylum Chordata; class Lepidosauria; order Squamata; family Elapidae; genus Notechis; species Notechis scutatus. The sequence continues at coordinate 16,497,445 of NC_142016.1, read as the reverse complement.
AAAAGAGGAGGCAGAATTTTACTCGATCTGGAATAAGTGGTATGATTGGTTAGAATGTAAAAAAAACGAAAAGGGGAATCAGGGGGGGTGGAATAAATTGATGAAACAGATTATGGTACATACAATAACAAACAGGAATCGTTAATGTCAGTCTTAGACTCTCTCGTACTTTAAACAATCAATAGAAGGAATTCATTGGTAAAAATAAATAAGTACAATCCAACAACAAATATTAACAGAACATTATGTTTGACAGAACATAAATAACAGAGAGCCCATAGGAAGTAAGAAATAACTGCCACATAATATAAATTAGGAAATATTTAACTCACTGTCAAATGTATTAAAGGAAAGTTTAATTAGTTTTAGCACAGAGATTATGGTAACGTTTGTCTGTATGAATCTTTGTTTTTTGAGTCTGTATATTTGTATATTTTAATTTTTTGTATTCAATAAAGTTGATAATTTTTTTTAAAAAAGCAGGAAATAATGGTCAGTATGGAGACAGTGTGCATGAGTAGGCCCAGCAGCTGATCATTGGAGCGAACTGGTTCAGCTGAACTGGGCCGAACTGGTAGAATCCCTCCCCTGTTGTGTGGAGACCCAGCCATTATGTTTTGCGAAATATGATTTACAGCAGGGGTTGCCAACCTTTTAGACCTCAGGGACCAACAAACTCATAATTTTAAATCCCACAGACCACTAATATGTATTTTGACTTACAATGGCTTGCTGACATTGATGGGAAAGTCGGTCCCATATTCCTGAGCTGCAGTAGCCACAGGACTGGCCCTTTGGTCATCCCAGAGAAGCTGCTCCTCCACCTGGGTGTACCAGCCTGCCATGGACTGGAGGAGCTGCTCCTGGATGACCAAAGAGCCAGTCTTGTGACTACTGCAGCTCTGGAATATGGGACCGACTTTCTCACCAATGTCATCAAGCCATCATGGGGCAGATTTCCCTCCCCCGCCGTTGGTCTCCAGTTCCAGCTCTCATGGCTCTAGTCAAGGTAAGGTTTGTGCTCAGCCAAAGAGTGGGGACCAGCAGTTGGGCGGCCCATGTGGGTGGTACAGCCTTGTGTTCCTGGGCAGCCTGGATTAATTGCTTTGGGAGGAGTACTTTGGGGAGGACATTTCTCTGTGATCCACCAAAATTTTCTCACAGCCCACCAGTGGTCCTCAGCCCACCGGTTGGTGACCATTGATTTACAGGTAATCCTTGACCTGCAACAGTTCATAAATGTTACAAGGGCACTCAAAACAGTAAGGTATGGCCATTTTTCAAACATATGACTGATGCAGCATCCTCATAGTCACGTGTTCAAAATTCAGATGCTTGGCAATTGACTCATATTCATGACGGTTGCACAGTCATGAGATCACCTTTTGTGACTTTCTGACCAGCAAAGTCAATGGAGAACCCAGATTCACTTAACCACCATGTTATTAACAAGTGTATAAACAAGCCATTCATTTAACAACTATGGCAAGACAGGTTGCAAAATGGGGCAAAACTCAGTTAACAAATGTCTCATTTAGTAACAAAAATTTTGGGCTCAATTGTGGCCATAAGCTGAAGGCTACCTCTATTGCCATGTATGAATGAAGCCATTATGACACGCTCAACCAATTTTAGACGTTATAAATCCTGGTTTACTCAAAGGAAAGTCACATAAAGAGGCCCTGAAATGTTGGAGGAGACCAAACATGGGCCACCAAATTAGAATTTAAGGTAGTTGAAGTGGAACATTACTAAATACACACTAAATTCTGTGTGGACAGAAGCAATTTTTGTAGGCACACTTTGTGTTGTCATTAAACTAGCCGTCCAGAGAGTCTTTGAGAATAGATGAGTTCAGATATTGGTTAAGTGAGAAAGGGCCAAGGGAAGAAAAGTTCCTGATTAAAGGTCCATTCCTTTAACCTTTCCTCACAAAGAAGAACTCTAATTGGATACTTCATGAGCTGCTGCTGGGCCTTGGGTAGGACCCAAAAATGCAGCCTCAAGGACTTCAGTGTTGTGCTCTTAACTGTGAAGGTTTGCTTTACCTGCTTTATTCTTGGACTTTGATTTACTCGACCAACTATGTCCTATTTTCACCTTCTGAAAACTGGATTCTTCTGGGGTTTTCCTCAGATGTTTATTCTATTATGTATTGTGTGCATGTGTTGAAGCCAGTGGAGGATCGATCTAGCTGCTGTAAATCAAAGCTATTTTTCCCACGTTCTGCTGCTACAAGTGAACTCTACCCTGGTTTTGAAAACAGTTCCTTTAGTCCATATTGAACCTCTTGAAAACGAGTCTTGCATAAGTTGCTCTTCAATCAGGAATAATGAAGATGGGTAGTTAAGTATTTAAAATACAGCCCTCTCAACCACCGCCTTAATGCTGTGTTTTTAAAAATAGAAATATAATGTGTTGGATAATTGAATGCATACCATTTTATGTACTCGCTAAAATGTTTACTTTTTCATATTTTTTTGGGGTGAGCATGCAGGTGCTTGGCTTTGAATAATGCTTTTAGGGGGCCCTTCCCGACTTCTACAACTTGAGCATCCCTGCTGCTTCACTCCTAGTATTTAAGATAGTTAACTACTAATGGTTACAGGCTATGTTAGAGTATGGTAAACATTTCAGTGTTGAAGTCGCTCCTTTCACAACCTCAGTGTTGAAGTGAGGACTGTCTCTTGAGTCCACCAGAAGTTACCTTGAACAGGTATCTTTTCCCCATGTACCATCCATTTTTGTGACTACTCTTTTTTTTATTTTTTTAGTCTATTTCACGCCCTTTCTCTCTAGTAGGCAGCTGGGAAGACCTGGCCAGCTTTTCTAGAGACATGAGTGGGTGGCTTACTAGCGTTTTTGAAACTAGGCTGAAAGTAGGATTATTTTATTTGAATAAAATAACCTGCCTTCAATCAAGGACCTGTATACTGCATGAGTCAAAAAGAGGGCTGTGAAAATATTTACAGACTCCTCACATCCCAGACATAAACTGTTTCAACTCCTACCCTCAAAACGAAACTATAGAGCACTGCACACCAGAACAACTAGACACAAGGACAGTTTTTTCCCAAATGCCATCACTCTTCTAAACAAATAATTCCCTCAACATTGTCCAACTATTTACAAAGTCTGCACTATTATTACTATTAATCTTTTCATCACCCCTTTTCACCCATCTCCTCCCACTTGTGACTGTATGACTGTAACTTTGTCGCTTGAATCCTTATGATTTTTTTTTACTGTTTCCTAGTATGATTTGATTGCTTATTGTACCCTATAACTATTATTAAGTGTTGTACCTTATGATTCTTGCCTCTTGACGAATGTATCTCTTCTTTTGTGTACATTGAGAGCATTTGCACCAAGACAAATTCCTTGTGTGTCCAATCACACTTGGCCAATAAAGAATTCTATTCTATTCTATAATTATTTGGGGGTTATTAGCCATAAGGAGGACCACAAATAAATTATTTAGTAAAAATTAGAAGAGCACTCTGACTTCCTTCTGTGAAGTCCAAGCTACTTCCTCAACCCAACATTTGTCAGGTTGAAGTGCAAGTTGGAATGAGAGATCCAACTGAGTTTTCTCAAGCATACTTAAGGACACTTCTCTTGTTTGATCAGAGATAAAGATATGGGATGAGGGTTTCATTTGTCTTCTCTTCTCCAGAAAGCTGCATAGATGATTAGATAGGTCTAAAATGGTCTCTTGTGTAGGACAAGGTCAAATTAGATTGATGGCTATATAAGGTCCCCGGGTTGCAAATAGTATTACCAGTTTCAGAGTTGGAGATTAAAGCGGAGAAGAGCAATTGTTGTGGATAGCAAGGTTCACCAAGGATGGGTGCTTATGCAAAATGTCTGAGGGTATATTGCAGTGGTGGTATTCAATTTTTTTTGCTACCGGTTCAGTGGGTGTGGTTTGGTGAGTATGGTGTCGTGTGGCTTTGTGGGCTTGGCAGGGGAAGGATATACTGTAAAATCTCCATTCCCTCCCCACCCCACTAACCTGCTTTCCAGCTCCGTTCTCCTGTGCAGGGCAACCAAAGAAGACCCAGCCGATCAGCTGGGACTCGGGAGGCAGCGAATAGATGGGGGTGGGGCCAACCAGAGGTGGTATTTATCGGTTCTCCGAACTCCTCAAAATTTCCGCTGCCGGTTCTCCAGAACCTGTCAGAACTGGCTGAACATCACCTCTGGTATATGGTGGGAGATGGTGCGAGGTACTCCCACTTAAAACTGTTATTATGCTTCTGTTAAGATTTTTGTTTCCGTTTTTATTTTATTTGCAACGATCAGTTCACAGGGAAGGATTTAGGAGATGGGTTTGTAACCAATGACCCACAGTCTTCTTGGTTTCTTTCTAGTGGCTTTCCTTTGAATTGACAAGAAGACAGTTCTTTTCACTGATAATGGAATCTCCACCAGAACATCTTGGAGGGGTAAATTGGCTGTAAATTGGAAATAGCTCAGTTGCTGAGATGCGAGTAACCCTACCCCTTTCATCTCAATACATCTTATTAAGGAAGGCTGTCTGAAAGTCTTGTTTGAAAGAAATATTTTTGTTATGAAGCAGCTGTCGATGTTATGTGGCATGTCACTATCCCAAAAAGTTGGAAAGCCAGCAATTGTTATCAGACAAAGCTTTAATGCTTGCAAGAAAGAGGTTAGGGGGTTACTCAAAGCCTTAAGTTGCCAGTATCCTCTCTGTAGAATCACTACCCTGGCTGGTTTTTCATACATAGTAACTTACTCTGCAATTTATTTTAAATCTATTTTCATGTACAATTCAAACCAAGGCCAGTTTAAAGATCTGTTGCTGTCAAAAAGTCAAAACCCACCCTGATTAATTTACTGCTTGCAATTTAGATGAGGCAAGATAAAAACTAGGGCATCCGGAATAATGTAATGTTATCAGCCCCTAGATAAATCAAAAGCACAACTTGTGCACACACTCACACATGCCCAAATGCACACAAATATAAATGTAGGCACACATGCAGAGTGCAAACACATTTTCAAGCCAATTAAATTCCCTTTTGCAAAAAGCTCTTTCACCCACTTTCCCCCGGATGGAAGGGTATCTGTTTCTTTGGCACTTGGGGTATAAATAATTAAAAACTCAACATATGTTAAAATTACAAACAGTATATGTGACAGGCTTGCACAATTACTGAGTTTTCTAGCAAAATAAAATAAAGTAAATGAATAAAATAAAATTTAAAAGGCAAGGAGAAATAAACGCTCTGTTCAACAGGGCTCCCCTCATAAGCAAGTACAAGTTTTCCAAACCAGCCAACGAGGAGTTAAAGCTATTTGGCAGAGACTAACCCATTAGGCCTAATAATTATGAAATTATAGAGGTACTCAGGTGACTGTTAATTTCACACATACTGTTCAGCTCTGTGGCTAATGAGGGCCTGAAGAACTCAAGTGCCTCATCTTTCTTGTTGAATGGTGACCTGCAATTAATGAGCTTCTGCAAGAAAAGGCAGCATTTTGCACTTGGGGCTAATAAGATGGCTTTTGTGAGGCAGCATTGTGATACCGTGAGCTTTTGAATGAAGATTAAGAACTCTTCCCCTTCACCCCCTCCAACCCCACCCCTTTTATTTATGAGCAGCACTGCATCCCAGAGACGGCACAGGGTGAGAAGTCGCTTGGCTGTGTATGAGCGCCCCTCACACACACACACCCCCGAAAGTAACTTGAACACCAACTTGATCAGAGGCAGAAGAAAGCACCCCTGTGTCCTTTCTTTTCCTTCTGGTGTTTTTCTCTCTGGCTGTGGAGACGATTTCCGAATGATGGGGTGATGACTCAAAGGGGCGTGGCACAAAGGCAACGCAGTCAGATAATCAGTAGAGTCCCTTTATTAGCTCCAACTTTGCCCCCCAATATCCTGGTTACCTTCTGGGCTGGAGAAAAATTCTCCCAGGAACAGCCTTTGGCTGCAGAGAATCAAGTCCAAAACATGGTCAATAAAAACTGTAACTGAAACCACCACCCCTTATTTTTCTCTCCCAAAACTAAGCCAGACCACATAGTTTCATAGCGAAGCACGGGTATCGAGCTAGTTAATTATATTTTGAAGCTCTGTGAGATATGTAAGATGGCAGCCTCAAGTTAGCTTGAAACAAGGAAACTAAACGTTAAACTGAGTAGAAAGAAATGCTTAACCAAATGAATGCCTCCCTCTCACAAAGCCTTTTTTTTAAAAGTAGAAATCTCATTTCCTGCCCCCAGCTGCTGAAAAGTGGGGTCTCCCACCTACGCTTTCAGATCTTACAGGAAACATTGCCCTGGTGACCCACATGGGGACTCTTGAACTGGAAGAAACAGGTGTCACAAAGGTGTAATTTGTGTGTAAAGCAGGGTCCTTCCACTGTCAACCTTTGCCTGGAAGTTTTGGTTAGAAATTCCAGCAGCTTCCAATGCTGTGACTTACAGTCAGGGATGAGAAGTCCCTTCTTGTGGTTACCTGAGCCATGGCAGAGGATCTCTTGCAAAAAGATTGTTGTAGGAAGTAGGGGCCTCGACCCACTGCAAGTGTGGCTGAAAGTCTCCTTTATTAGAGCAACAGATGGATATCACCTCGGTACTTCCAAGCAAGCTTCCCTGACCTGGTTCTCTCCTGACGTGTTACAAATACAGAAGTCTGAGCCAGCCTGGCTTAAGAAAATCTACAGGATTTAGGTTTTGGTCACATGACATGACTTTAGAGGAGATGGGGGGGGGGGGGGGGTTAACAATATGCAATCCAAACTCTCTGACAAGCCAAAAGAGAACTTCCTTTTAGCACCAACCAGGCTAGTAAAGATAAAGGTTACCCTTGCACACTAGTTGTTCGTCATTTCCGGCTCTAGTGGGCAGTGCTCATCTCCATTACAAAGCCGAAGAGCCAGTGCTGTCTGAAGATGTCTCCGTGGTCATGTGGCCCACATGGCTGAACGCCAAAGGCGCACGGAACGCTGTTCCCTTCCCACCAAAGTGGTCCCTATTTTTCTACTTGCATTTTCACATGCTTTCGAACTGCTAGGTTGGCAGAAGCTGGGACGAGGAACAGGAGTTCACTCCATGACGTGGCGCTAGGGATTCGAACTGCCGACCTTTCTGATTGACAAGCTCAGCATCTTAGCCACTGAGCCACCACACCCCTTACAACAAGTCTAACGATGCTTAAATAATAGGCATGTGGAAGCTGAGACGGCCGAGATGGTCTCTCCCCAACCGATTAGATCGCCAGAGATTATACATGGAGGATCTTAAATGTGTTGACTAGGGTAGCAGTGACCTAGATCAGTTGTATTGTGTTGATACAGCCTGTGATTCCTTGTGTCCAATCATATGGAATAGAATTCCTATTCTACTCTATTCTATTCTATTCTATTCTATTCTATTCTATTCTATTCTATTCTATTCTATTCTATGCTATGCTATGCTATGCTATGCTATGCTATGCTATGCTATGCTATGCTATGCTATTCTCATTCCATTCCATTCCATTCCATTCTATTTCTATTCTACTCTATTCTATCTACTCTACTCTATTCTGTGAAAATCAGTCACAAGTCACTTTTGTCATTATTGTTGTAACTTCGAGCAGTCACTAATGGATAGTTGTAAGTCAAGGACTTACCTGTATAGGAGCAGAGACGTTCATGTCTGGAGGGTGGAAAGAGGCCTTTGACAACAAGGAAGCTTATTGCTAGCCCAGAATGAGTGAACGACGCTTGACTCTCTGCCTCCTCTCTGTGTTAAGTAGGTGGATAGATGAAAGTCCTGAACAATGTTTAGAGGCTTGCATAATGAATTTTATCTTCAAAGGCTTCTTCCTTATAATTTAGTGCTTCCAACATTCTGCCTGGTATAATGCATGCTCTCGTGCTTTCACTGTATAGCAAGAGCACCAGGCTGCCTATCGTCGCGAGACAACAGGAAACCGGGGTGGGGTGAGGGACAGAAGGAGCAATGTTTGCTAACGAAGGAGATGTGCCATATTGGGAGCATCTTGGCAAGTTAATGCGCACTGAGGGGTGCTTACAACCTGTCATAAGCTGGCATCCCATCATTTTTGCGCCTCTTCCATTGCTCAACCTTGTCACATTGAATCTGTCATTTGGGCGTCTATAACTGTCTGGTTTGGTACAGCAACTAAGCAGGACAGGTACAGACTCCAATGGGTAGTTAGGACTGCCGGGGGTGGGGGGTGGGGGAAACACAGTTGCAAACAGCTTGCCCTTCGATAGAAGATCTGTATATCGTGTGGGTCAGAAAGAGGCCGAGTAGATATCTGCAGATCCCTCACTTCCTGGACATAAATTGTTTGAACTCCTCCCTTTCAGACTCCGATGCAGGGCATTGCATGCCCAAACAACTAGACTGCTGAACACCTAACCCTCACAGTACTATCTTACGTCTAAGTATATTTATCTATGTTGTATTATTATTATTATTATTATTATTATTATTATTATTATTATTATTATTATTATTAATTATCCTTCTCATCTTCTCTACCTTCTCCGTATCATTTTTATGACTATGGCGATTCCCACTCATCCAGGTCTCAAAGGTGCTTTTTCAAAAGGCAACTGGGTTTTTTCTTTGTCCCCCTGCCCACCCAAAGATGTTTTATTTCTTACTCAAGAAGCTTCATCAGATGAGGAACTGATGAAGCTTCTTGGACGAGAAGTAAAAGATCTTCAAGGGGAAAAACGAAGTCCAGTTGCCTTTTGAAAAAACATATTTGAGGCTGCCATTATGATGGTGATTATTCTGTTGCTTTGCATTTACACGGAGAGCTTCTGCACCAGAGACAAATTCCTTGTGTGTCTAATCATAGTTGTCCAATAAAGAATGTTCTCCTCTCCTCTCTTCTCCTCTCCCCTTTCGTCTCCTCCCCTCCCCTCCCCTCTCTCCTCCCCTTTCCTCTCCTCTCCTATTCTATTCTCTCTACTCTCTACAAGGGCTGGGCTGCTGGGGGTTCGCAAGGTTTCGGGAGATCCCCTAGCTAAGATTCTGTGCAGTTTGGAGAAACCCCCAAATCCCACTCCTGGCTGGCCCCACCCCACCCCTCCCCTCCCAGGAATCTCCATGCTACCTGTTTTGGATGCAGGTAAGTGCAGGGCACATACAAAGATTCGGGGAAGGCAAAAAAAAAAAAAAATGGGCCTCCTGGAAGTTTGGGAAGGCCAGAAATGGGCCTGTTTCTGGCTTCCAGAGAGCCTCCGAAGCCCAGGGAGGCCATTTTTCGCCCTCCTGTAGGCTCAAGAAAAGCCTCCGGAGCCCAGGGAGGGCAAAAATGCCTCCCCCACCGTGATGCAGGAGGCCGACTAGGCCACGCCCACCATGGCTACGCCCACCCAGCAACCAGGCAGAGAACTCTTTGCTAAAATGTTTGAAGCCCACTCTGGCTCTCTACCCTCTGCCCTCTATTCTCTATTCTCCATCCTCCTCTACTCTTTCAGAAAGCTTCCGATCAAAATGAGAGGAAGAGAGAAAAGGCAGTGCGCTATACCTGGCCAAGGAATTCATTCTCAGCCTTTAGCAGGAAGGACAGCATATGCATGCTAGAAGCAGAACAGGCAGGTCCTTAAGCAAATTGGTGGGACTTCAAGGTACACAGAGGAGGGGAGAATTTAGTTTCCTGAGTCAGATCGAAGTAGTGTGACATTGTCCAAATCCATCCTCGTCCATGCTGAGGGACATATTTTATCCCACTGTCTATGGTGACAAGCAATTGGGTATGAATTTGTATGAGCTCTACAGCATGTCATGCATATGTCATGCACATCCAGATTTCTATGGCACAGCAAATCACAAGGAGTTGCATTGGGATTTCCTCTGACCATTTATTTGTGTGATGGAGGGAAATGTATTTCCTGTTGTGATTCCTCTCTGGGATTTTGTATACCTGTTTCAGGAACCGACTTTTCCAACCATCTAAATAAATGCTGGTAAATATTTATTTTTATTTATTTTATTTATTTATTTGATTTGCCAATTGTTTACAAGATAAGTGTATACATAGTTGTGAATACATGAAATGGGTACATATAAGAAAGATAAAAGAAGAATAAGAGAAACAATAGGACAGGGACGGTAGGCACGTTGGTGCGCTTATGCACGCCCCTATATAATATATATGCTATATATATAATATATATATATATAATATATATAATATTATATATATAATATATAATATATAATATTATATATTATAATATATATATATATAATATAATATAATATATAATATATAATATATATATAATATATTATATAATATATAATAGATATGCCATGTCAAAGTTTTAGATGCTGAAAATGACAGGAAGAAGACCCCTCTTATTTAACTTTTCCAAATCTGCACACCCTTCAGATGCATGGATTAATTCACTGAAGTCCCAGCCATGATACTGGTGGATGATATTTCAACGCCAGAAAGTCTGGTCCAGTTATTGTATTAAACCGTAAACTTGAGGGATCTAGCCTCTAGTAATCTAATTCCTGACAGTGTGAAATTAATGAATATAACAGTGCTTATTAAAGTGCAAAGTAAGTTGTTTAGTGTGTAGGGAAACAAAAAGGGGATATGGAAAAGCAAATAATAGTGAAGCTACGTATATGAGCCATGGTAGTGTAGTGGTTAGAGTCCAGTACTGCAGGCTACTTCTGCTGCCTGCCAGCTGCCTGCAATTTGGCAGTTCAAATCTCACCAGGCTCAAGGTTGATTCAGCCTTCCATCCTTCCGAGGTAGGTAAAATGACGACCCAGATTGTTGGTGGGGGGGGCAATAGGCTGACTCTGTAAATTGCTCAGAGAGGGCTGTAAAGCATTATAAAGCAGTATTATAAGTCTAAGTGCTATTGTTATTTATATATAGTTTAAATATATAAATATACGGGGGCAACATGATAACAGTGTTCCAATATCTAAGAGGCCGCCACAAAGAAGAGAGGGACAACCTTTCTCAAAAGCATCTGAAGGCAGAAAAAGAAGCAATGGATGGAAAATAATCAACAAGAGAAGCAACCTCGAACTAAGAAGAAATTTCCTGACAGTTAGAACAATTAATCAGTGGAACAACAGAGTTGTGAACGCTCCAACACTGGGAGTTTTAAAGGAGAGACGGGACAACCCTCCCTTCCAATTGTTCTTTAGGCTAAAATGCAATTTCTATAACTTAACTTTGAAAGGATGAAAGCAGTTTAAAATGCTGTTCTTTGATCACAAGGAATACCCATAACCTCTTGTTATGTACACCGATCGAAGGGAAGACGCGGAGTCAGTGACTTTTTTTAGCTCTTTTATTTCATCCCGAGATCGGCTCGGCTCCTTCAGATCGGTGGCGGCTTATATTGAACTGGCCTCGCCAGCCGCGGCCAATGACACCGCTTCGAATCTCCCGCAATCGGTTTCCTCCAATCGCGGGGGATTCGCAGCGGGCCAATCAGTGTGGCTCGCTCAGCCAATCCGATTGCCGTGCGTCCTGGCCAATCAGGACGGGGTATTACAAGAATGCTAATGTGCAATACAGAACACCTCTGAATCACACAAACTAACTGTTGAGTCTGGCACGAGGTACCTGAATTCCACATCTGCCACCTTTTGAGAAGTGGCATGGTGATTGAATGAGCTTTCCTCCTTGGTTCTCCTGGTCTATTTCCTGAAGCAATTGTTTCATTGGAGCTAAGAAGTAGGGAACTCCAGAGCGGTCACAGCTCTGCTGACCACTTTGGAGGAAGTTGGAAAAGTGGTATCTATAGAGTACACAAACAAATGGAAGCCAAAAGTGGAGAGACAACAGTGTTGCAAGCAGGGAACCAAAATATGAGGTTAGAGCAAGGCTCTCCAAACTTGATAACTTTAAGACTGGTGGACTGCAACTCCCAGAATTCCTCGGGACTGCAGAATTCTGGGAGTTGAAGTCCACCAGTCTTAAAGTTGCCAAGTTTGGAGACCCCTGGGTTAGAGGAAGCAGTGTGGATTAGGAAACTGGGGGGGAAAGGCAGATCTCTCATGGCCCATGAATGTCCAGCATTCATCCCTTAGACCAGGGGTGTTAAACAGGCGGACTGTGTCACGCACAGGCCACGCACATCAGTGGTGAGATTCAATTGTTTTTTACTATCGGCTTGGTGGGCGTGGCAGGAGAAGGATACTGTAAAATCTCCATTCCCTCCCCAGTCCAGGGGAAGGTTACTGCAAAATCCCCATTCCCTCCCCACCTCACTCTGCAGCTCCGTTCTCCTGTGCAGGGCAACCAAAGAAGACCCAGCCGATCAGCTGGGACTCAATGGGAGGCAGAGAAGAGGTGGGAGCAGGGCCAGTCAGAGGCGGTATTTGCTGGTTCTCTGAATGACACAAAATTTCCGCTACCGGTTCTCTAGAACTGGTCAGAACCTGCTGAATACCAACTCTGATGCCCGTGCCAGCTCCACAAAGTGGAAAAAACGTTGTGAAATGTACCGTGATAGCAACACGACGCCGCAAGTTTGACCCATGCCTCAGACAAACAAGTTCCACGATTGCAAGCATCAGTAAGGATGCAGGGACACAGTGACAATTCCTCTTTCTCCTCCTGTGCTAAAAACAGGGGATGTTGCATGGGAGTTAGGAGACGCCAAGAATGCTTTCACTTTTTTTTTTTTAACGAGCAAAAGGAAGATTGATTTGTCAGTTAGCCAGGCACGAGCCCAGGGAGCAGCAGGAACCAGAGAAAGGCCTATATCACGGGGGTCAGAAAAGCAAGTGTGCAGCTACCAATTCACACCTGTTAACTGCTGGGTGCCCCCACCAGGTGTGTCATTTAAAGCAACTTTCTCCCAGGCAGGTGTGCCGTTCACCCATTGTTCTGAGCCACCAAAACGTGGCCTTCGGAGCTCTCTGCTTAGCAAGCTGCTGAAAGGAGCACTTGTGTCGAGTTTCAGCAGCCACAGAAGTGAAAATTCTACCCCCTCCTGTCAAAAATCAGCCGTGGTTAGATGCGCAAAGCAGGCAAGTTGGTGACACAACTGTAGTATTTATTGATTGGGATTTATACCTCATCCTTCTGCCAAAAAATGTGCTTTGGGTGTCATCCAATAAGGATGAAAAACCAAGTTATGTAAAACTGTAATTTAAAAACAATTAAATCATAACCAAGGAAATGAAATCTCCTCAGTGAAGTGCTTCAGTAGAAGGATTAAGATAGTCTCCCAGAAGACTCTGTATTATATTACATTGTATTGTACATTGGAATATAGAAACTCAGAGTAGTGATTAATCCAGTTTGGTTGGATCTAGATTTGGTGTGAGGGAGTGGGGGAAAGGATCTGTTTTCAGGCTGAGGGTTTTGCCTGATCCTGGAGTGAGGCCTGGGACCATCTTGAAGCAAGCTGGTGGATTTAGGCTGATGAAGACAAGAGTCCAAATTTGGTTCGGCGTAACTGCAATAAAAATATAACTAAAATGTCTTAAATGTAACTGGTGGAAGATTTTCTTTCTGACGCGTTAAAAATTTAATTCAATGCCTCCCAGGGTTATCCCAAATCCTTTGAGTTATTTTTTTATTTTTATTTTTATTTATTTGATTTGTCAATCACTTACAAGATAATAAATATAAGTATAAACATAGTTATGATCACATGAAATGGATACGAATAAGAAAAATAGAAACAATAGGACAGGGATGGTTGGTGCGCTTATGCACGCTCCCTACAGACTTCTTAGGAAAGGGGTGAGGTCAATAGTAGACAGTCTAAGGTTAAAGTTTCTGGGGTTTGGGGAAGAAACCACAGAGTCAGGTAGAGTATTCCAGACATTGACCACTCTGTTACTGAAGTTGTATTTCCTGCAATCAAGTTTGCTGTGGTTAACATTGGTGATAACGTTGGTTATCACCAACGGTCCATGGAGAGTAAGTGTGTGTGTGTGTGTGTGTGTGTGTGTGTGTGTAGCTGCTTGTAATTTAACATGTAGAGAACCATATTTTAGTTCAACTGTAGATTTTTTTTTACAGAGTAACTGTGAACTTTCTAAGATTCATGAACTTTAATCAGGAAAGACAGCTGAAATCCAAGGGGGAGATGTGGCTGATGATGTCCAGTCTGCAACTAAGACCCCTGCCATTCTTAGATGGCTGGGTCAGATTTTTTGAGAAAAGCCATTCCTACCTTCTAATATTGGAAGGGCTGTCACAGAAAAGAAGGGGTCCCTTTATTCTTCAAAGCACCTGAAGGCAGAAGAAGAAGTAATGGACAGAAACTTAGAGTGATCCAACCTAGAACCAAGGAGAAACTTCTTAAAGTTGAGAACAATTAACCGGTGGAGTAGCTTGCCTTCAGAAATTGTAGGTGTACACCATCACTGGAGGTTTTTAAGAAGAGACTGGACTGCCATTTGTTTGAAATGATATAGAGTGTCCTGCTTGTGCAGGGGGTTGGACTAGATCAGCAGTCGCCAACCACTGGTGGGCCACGAGAAAATTTTGGTGAGCCGCAGGGAAATCTCACCCCCAGAGCACCCCTCTAAAGCAATTAATCCAGGCTGCACAGAAACACAAGGCTGCACCGCCCACATGGCCCACGGGAACCCTCCCCACCCATTCACTCCTTAATCAGCAAACTTGCCTGCTAAGTTGCTATTTTTCCTTTTTCCGACCATCAGCTGTTCTGCTGTGCCAGGAGATTTAGATTAGCTAGGAAGTGGTTGGGTTTCTTGCTTTCTAGCTAGTCTTTAGATCTTTGGCTCCGCTTTTAAGTGTACAGCTGAACCTCCCTTAGGATTGAAGGTTTGCTTTCAAGCAAATTCAGTGCAGACTCAGGACAAGCAAATTTGAGAGACTGATCTAGCCGATGGCAGATAGATAGATCCCTGAATGATTCTGTGAGCATCTCAATCTGCCTGCTTTGCCTGATTTTGGGTAAAAGTTGCTCTTTTTTATAAAAAAAAAAATCAATATTTACATGCATGGTGTGTTTTGAGTTAATTTTGTGAGTTTGCTTGCTAGCAAATTTTATGAGTTTGCTTGCAAACAAATTTTATGTGACAGACTGAGCTAGCCGATGGCAGATAGATAGATCACTGAATAAGCAACTCAATCTGTCTGCTTGAGCAATTTAAAGTTAGTCTTTTTAAAATAAAAATTCAATATTTACATGCATGGTGTGTTGTGAGTTAATTTATGAGTTTGCTTGCAAACAAATTTTATGTGACAGACTGAGCTAGCCGATGGCAGATAGATAGATCACTGAATAATTCTGTGAGCAACTCAATCTGTCTGCTTGCTTTGCCTAATTTTGGGTAAAAGTTGGTCTTTTTTTAAAATAAAAAATTCAATATTTACATGCATGGTGTGTTGTGAGTTAATTTTGTGAGTTTGCTTGCAAGCAAAGATAGATCACTTTTGAGCAACTCAATCTGTCTGCTTGCTTGCCTAATTTTGGGTAAAGTTGGTCTTTTTAAAATAAAAATTCAATATTTACATGCATGGTGTGTTGTGAGTTAATTTTGTGAGTTTGCTTGCAAGCAAATTTTATGTGACAGACTGAGCTAGCCGATGGCAGATAGATAGATTTCTGAATGAATCTGTGATTCTGTGAGCAACTCAATCTGCCTGCCTGCTTTGCCTGATTTTGGGTAAAAGTTATTCTTTTTTATTAAAAAAATCAATATTTATATAAATATTTATAATATTTACATACAAGCCCTGCCCAGACAGTCACATGACCACCAAGCCACACCCACAAATTAGGCCACGCCTGCAGAACTGGTTAGTGGTCCCCGGGGATTTAAAATTATGAGTTTGGTGGTCCCTGAGGTCCAAAAGGTTGCCGACCCCTGTTCTAGAAGTCCTCCGAGGTCCTGCCAGCTCTACCCTGTTGTTATTCTGTTATTCCTTACCTCGTTATCAACAGTTTTCTATAAGTTTTCTTTTGTACCTGTTAGATACGAAGCATGGGTGTAGGAATGGAGACGAAACTGCTTTACGTGAACTTCAGCTCTTTATTTACAGCATGATAACAGAGACAAAAAAACCCGGAATAGCGGCCGCCCTTTTATAGAGTGAGCTGCTACCCGGATGACCAATGGATGTTGTTATAGGGTTTGAACCTCGTCCAATGGGACTCGGCCCGTCCACAGCCAGTCAGATTGCTCGGAATTAACCAATCATAACTTGCCATCAGATGGGCCAATAGGAAGTGCAGGATTACGATCCTGCTATGCAAATGAGTCTTTATTAATTACATTTCTTTAGTTCACAACAGTACCTTCATCTCCATAAGAACAGCCTCAATCTCCATGCCCCTCCTCCCCCCACCTGCACCTTCCCCCCCCAACAAAGAGCCTCTAACATTTATAATGATTTGCCATTCCCATGCCACCCACCGAGCTCATTTCTATCAGGGTGAGGTCCCAACCTTACCGACCCTTCCCCAAAGCTCTTGAGATTGGGAGGGGGAAGGAAAGAGGGACCATCTACAGCTGGGAGGCACATGTGGGCTGGGGGGGGCGGCATGGGATCTGGGCTTCCCAGTGTCCTGCAAATGGACACATGGTGCTTATTAGCCTGGCTTTTCAGAGGAACTTTGATTGATGGGGGAAGGCAAGCTAACCGGCTATCAAAGCAAGCGTAGTACTGTGAACCAGACACCAATTAGCAATGCCTTTTTAAAGGCTGCCTTGTTAAGAGGGGAATGAGGGGAGAAAGAATGAAATTGGCCAGAAAACATGGAGCTATTTAACCTTAATTAGAAGGAAGGTGTAGGCTTTGTTGCAAAAGCAATCTCTGAAAAGGTTTTTTCCCCCTCTCTCTTTTCTTTCCTTTCTCTCTCCCCCCACCACCACTTCACCCCCTTCCTTCCTCCCTTTCTCTCCCCCCCCTCTCTCTCTCTTCGGGGCTCTAAAGAGATCTTGCCTGCTTGTTATAGACTTGTTAGAGTTTATAAGATTGGGCAGGAGGCTAACTTGTCGAAAATGCCTTTTATGCCACTTGAATGCGAGGCTTCCTTATTACCAGCCTGCCACATTGCCAGGGACAGCGGCAGGAAAGGAGCGGAAAGCGCGTCGCGCTGCCAACTGGCTATAAATTTCATGAACATCATAAATGTAAGTGCTTTCTGGAGAGCTATACAGATTGCACATAAAAGTCCCCCTTCTGTCCCTGTAAAACAGGGAAAGAGGGCTTTCTTGGCAAATTAAAAATGGTGGGTTGCGTTTGCCGCCAAGGCGAGGAAGCAGAAAAGTGGCAGGGTTCCTACTGGCCTTCTGCAGCTGGGGGGAGGGGAAATTCTGCCAACCCCCCCCCCTTTTCTACCTGAGGGCTACCCCCCCTCCCACCTGAAGGCTTTAGGACAGTTATGTAAATGTGGTGAATATTGGGGTCCAGGGGATGCATCGATTGATCGGAATCTCTTATTGACTTCCCTTAAAAAATATAAGTGGAAAGTGGCAGCACAATAGGGGTTCGAGTTATAGGGCTGGAAGGGATCTTGAAGATCTTTTAGTCCACCCTGTATATACTCAGAGCAGAAATCCTCATCTCATCTAGGACACATGGCCATCTCACCTTTTCTTGAAGTCCTCCAGTGATGGAGCATCAACAGTTCTAGGAGCCTTAACAAACCTCATAGTAGGAAAATTCTCTTATTTCAAGTCTCTTTCTACAAAGGTTCTACCTATTGCAAGGCTCTTCAAATTTGGCAAGTTTAAGACTTCTGGACTTCAACTCCCAGAATTCCTGAGCTAACATGACTGGAGGAGGAATTCTGGGAATTGAAGTCCACAAGTCTTAAAGCTGTCAAGTTTGAAGACCTCTGATCTATTGCTTCTTGTCTTACCTTCAGGTCCTCTAGAGAATAAATCCATACCTTCTGGCTTCTCAATGTCAACTCATAAAACATTTTGTATACACGTTTTATAATTGACAACAGAAAGAAGAAGAAGAGGGGGGGAGTTTCAAAGAGCAGGCAACAGTGTGGAATTGAAAGTACATTCCATTCATATTTTCTTCAAAGACTGATTAGATGACTGAAGCTTCTGCCTTGAAAAAATCTAATTGGAGAGCATGGATGTTTTTAGTTGGATGATACACTCAGAGGGGTGGGGGGAAAAGCAGGATCAAGGGTGACAATGAATTACGTATCTCAGAGTTGCCTACGCCCAGGTTAGTGCCGGACATAGAATGTTAACTTCAAATAAATCTTCTTTAGTTTTGGGAGTGTGGCTCAAGGCTCATGATTTAATTGGAGTAACTGCCGGAATCCTGACACTCACATCCCTTCATGTAAAGGAAGATTGCTATTGTGTCTCCCTCTTAGCTTTCTCTTCTTTAATTTGCACGAATACTTAATCCCACGGTATCTCCAGGTTGAATGCGAGGGATTTTTCCTTATTTTTTCCCTGCAACCTTGTCTAATTTTACATGTTGAAATAAATACATAAAGAGTTACCCATTGGAAAATTTAAAAAAAAAGTACGTATTTCAATGTGTTGGTGAGAACTGTCTCTAAGAAGATGCACAATATGTCATATTGTACTAAATTTGAGTTATGCACAAAGATAATAAAATCATAAAGTTGGAAGGGCGTCAAAATCTGGCCTTCAGAAGTTGTGGGTGCTCCAACACTGGAGGATTTTAAGAAGAGATTGGACAACCACTTGTCTGAAATGGTATAGGCTTACCTATTTGAGTAGGGAGGTTGGACTAGATGACCTCCAAGGTCCCTTCCAATTCTGTGCTATTCTGTTCATGTAAAGTCATCCTGACCAACTCCTTTCTCAGAAGAATCATTATAGCACATCTGCAGGATATTATCTATCTTCTGATTGAGGACTTCCAACAAAGAAAAGCTCACCACTAGCTGTGGCAATCTGTCCCCCATGAAGCCATTTACAAATCCTCTGACTCAGGGGTTGCCAACCTTTTGGACCTCAAAGACTCATAATTTTAGATCCCAGGGACCACTAACTGGTTCTGTGGGCATGGCCTAATTTGTGGGTGTGGCTTGGTGGTCATGTGACTGGCTGGGCATGGCTTGTATGTAAATATTATAAATATTTATATAAATATTGAATTTTTTTATTAAAAAAGAGCAACTTTTACCCAAAATCAGGCAACGCAGGCAGATTGAGTTGCTCACAGAATCACAGATTCATTCACAGATCTATCTGCCATTGGCTAGCTCAGTCTGTCACATAAAATTTGCTTGCAAGCAAACTCACAAAATTAACTCACAACACACCATGCATGTAAATATTGAATTTTTTATTTAAAAAAGAGCAACTTTTACCCAAAATCAGGCAAAGCAGGCAGATTGAGTTGCTCACAGAATCATTCAGTGATCTATCTATCTGCCATCAGCTAGATCAGTCTCTCAAATTTGCTTGCTGTGAGTCTGCACTGAATTTGCTTGCAAGCAAACCTTCAGTCCTAAGGGAGGTTTGGCTGTGCTGAGCTGAAGATCTAAAGATTAACTAGAAAGCAAGAATCCCAACTATTTCCTGCTTCCTAGCTAATCTAAATCTCCTGGCACAGCAGAACAGCTGATGGTCGGAAAAAGGAAAAATAGCAATTTAGCAGGCAAGTTTACTGGTTAAGGAGTGAGTGGGTGGGGAGGGTTCCCACGGGCCATGTGGGGAGCCTTGTGTTTCTGCGCAGCCTGGATTAATTGCTTGGGGGGGGTGCTCTGGGGGTGAGATTTCTCTGTGGCCCACCCAAACTTTCTCACGGCCCACCAGTGGGCGACCGCTGCTCTAACTATTATGGAAATGGCACAATTTGAAAGGGACAGAATGCAAAAGTGGGAAGCTGATGATTGAGGGATTTGCAAAGATGGGAAGTTGCATTGAACATATATCTCCATCTCTACACTACGCACGACTAGAGAACTCACCCAGGTAAATATCCCCAGAGCTATTGAAGCCAGTGTACATATAAAATATTGGTCTAGTTTTGTCAGTGAACTGAATCAGCCTAAGGCAGCATTACATGCAGAATCGGTTTTCCAAAATGCTGCCTCCTGTTTTTCCCCCCCCCCACTCTCCCCACTTCCAGATTAGTAATCAGGTGGAAGCATCTCCTAGATGACACGGTTTGAAGCATTAGGTGCTTAGTTGGTTGGAAAATTTGGCCTTCAGTTTGACCTTTTGCAGAGCAGACTTCTGCGTGTTTCTTGCTGAGGGAATTCCAGGGTTAAAAAACCTGTAAGTTTCACAAGTAGATTAGCTGTTCTTTCAATGCACACAGTGAGGGCAGCCTCGTGAGCTCTTCTGGCCTTTAAGCTTTTTTTAATTTTTCCTCCTCAAAAAACTCCAAGTTACCTACAATCGAAAAGGAATACAGATGATTTTCATGGCATTGGGCATACAGTATTCTAGATTCTGTTTTGAATTCTAAACGGTTTCTTTTACTAGCCTGTTCCTATGTACATGTAGTTTATTGCATTCAATAGAGCTAATTCCCAAGTAAGCTTTTGTAAATTTGCAGTTGTAATAGAAGGAAGTGATGTCACTCTGAAGTGCTTAAGTTTTCCAGCCTTTAAAAAAACCGTTTTAAAACATTGTTTATTACATATATAACTTTCTTTTTTTTCCAGACGTATATAGTATATGGATGCAATTTCTTGCAGACATGAACCCAATGTCTGTGATAGCTTTCAGCTCAACTGTTGCATTATATGTCTGAAAATTGCTCCTTGGGATCCAAACATTTCAAGATCCGTAGTTTGCACATTCAGTTGTGTGTTTGTGTTCAACCAAGATGTGTCCGTGTTGTTAACATAGACATCTTTCCTAAGAGGTTGGTGCAGGGAGGGTTTTAATTGGAGAGGCACAATTCAATACACAGACAAGTGAATATCTTTCTTGGTTCTCTTCAGTCGTATGTTCTCCAGATGCTTTTGGGTTGAAATGGATGCGAGTAGAATTTCTCTTTTGGCCATTCATGAGCAAGGGTAGGTGCCTCATTGTGCTAGGCCATGACTTGTAATGGATTAAACCTCAATTCTCTGGCTTTGCTCAACATGTACAAAATAAACCACGATTTACATCTCTTACCTACCACCTCTCATTTTCTAATTGGTGTTTAGTATAGATTTAATCAAGCCTCCTTCAGAATGTAGAATAATAGAGTTGGAAGGACCTCGGAAGTCTTCTAGTCCCGGGGTCGCCAACCTTTTGGATCTAAGGGACCACCAACCTCATAATTTTAAATCCTGCAGACCAGAGACCCTGGGAAAATGCCCCAAAAAGTCTGCAGGAAAATCACCCACCCCCCATTTTTCTACTGATCAATCATTCTTTATTTGGGATCGCAGGATACCATCTCCAGCTCCGTTCTCAGGGGAGGAGAGAGAGAGAGACTTTTGGCTTCATGCAAGGAAAGCAGCAGAAGCAGCAGAAGTCTTTCTTTCTCTTCCCCCAAACTCCGCCAGAAATGAGTCTTTGCTGGCGCAGCCTCTTGCAGGGTCCCAAAGACTCATTTCTGGTGGAGTTTGAGAGAAAGAAAGAAAGAAAGAAAGAAAGAAAGAAAGAAAGAAAGAAAGAAAGAAAGAAAGAAAGAAAGAAAGGAAGGAAGGAAGGAAGGAAGGAAGGAAGGAAGGAAGGAAGGAAGGAAGAAAGAAAGAAAGAAAGAAAGAAAGAAAGAAAGAAAGAAAGAAAGAAAGAAAGAAAGAAAGAAAGAAAGAAAGAAAGAAAGAAAGAAAGACTTTTGCTGCTTTCCTTGCATGTAGCCAAAAGCAGCAGAAGAAAGAAGCTGAAAGAAGCAGCCCAGTGGCCAGGCAAGGCATGTGGGGCGAGTGGGACAAGTTCCTCACCACCACCCTTTCCCCCACTCCTCTTACTACCTCGTGTTGTTTGCAATGCAAGTGATGCAAGCCTTGTGTTCCCATGCAGCCTGGATTAATTGCTTTGGGGGGGTGCTTTGGGGGTGACATTTCTCTGCGGACCACCAACATTTTCTCACGGACCACCAGTGGTCCCCAGCCTACTGGTTGGCGACCACTGTTCTAGTCCAATCCCCTGCTTAAGCAGGAGACCCAATACCATTTCAGACAAATGTCTGCCCAATCTCTTCTTCAAAGCCTCCAGTGATGGCACCCACAACGTCTGAAGGCAAGCTATTCCATTGGCTGATTGCTCTCACTGTTAGGAAATTTCTTCTTAATTCTAGGCTGCTTCTCTCCTTTTAAATGCATCCTTATCCTACCACACATCTTGATGAAGTAGAATATTATTTGATCACTCACCTCTGTGACCGGGGTCCTCTACCCAGCTAGCTACGAGTGAATTAGCATGCTTGTTTTCCATATAAAATCATGTTCTGTGGCTAAAAGCAAAACCGGAAGCTGAGTTAGCAAGATAGTGAGGCTAAGAAATGCGATTGTTCTGCCCCAAAGGAATGGCTCCTTTTCTCATTTTGCAAGCTACAAATGCATTAGAGTTATCATAGGCACAGTGAGCCATGGATTACCTGAACCAGGCGCTGAACATTTGCAACACTGCAGCTGAGTGGGATATCAAAGCCATTTCAGAAGACCGAGTAGCCAAATGCCTGCTTGCATTGGATGTTCCTGGACAGCTCGCTCAGGACAGCTGACACATGGTCTTTGAAAGCCAGTAGATCTACATCATTGTCAAGTGACCTGACACGCTGACCCTTTTCTCGAAGGCTGATAGACAGCTCAAGAATCATGGTTTGCTGTTTTCCCCACCTTTGTCAGCTTTAGTGAGAAGCATTTATCCCTCTATGCTTATTAACCTCTCTGTCTTGACTTGTTCGTGCTCAATCCAGCCCATTTATTTAGATATATGCAGTTAAGCCTTAGGGAAAGCTGGCATGTTTGGCCACCATGTTTGTTTCAAAGAATGTATCCTTTTGATTAAGACTCTCTGGGCACCGTTTCCTTGTTTGGCTGTGATTTCACCGCATTGCCCACGCTGCCAGATTGAACTCCCAAAAATCTAGGAGGGCATTGTGTTGCTACATCTGCTTCAAGATTTGCTTTAACTGCAGAACATGATCCAAGAGGCAAGATTCACACATGGATTTTATTTTTTAAAAAAATGAATTTTAATTCCAAGAATCGAGGCACCGAATTTAAAAACGCAGTATAGGTTCCTTCCGGCCCACCTTTATGTATTAATTAAAATAGGGATTCTTTGAACCTTTTGGTTTTCTTTTTCCCAGGCTATTATTTCCATGACAGATTTCATTGTCCCAAAGGTACTTTTCAAATGGCAATTGGAGTTTCCCCCCGCCCTTTAAAAATGTTTCGCTTCTCATCCAAGAAGCTTTTTCAGTTCTTCTTGGATGAGAAGTGAAATGTTTTCAAGGAGGAAAACCAAAGAAGTCCAGTTGCCTTTTGAAAAGCAATTTTGGGACAACCATGACCTGGATGATTGAGAATCTCCATCAACAGAACAGGTTTCATTGGTAAGTTTCTTTGTTAAGCCACAAACAACTTATCTCATCGGCTGATTTTTGGTGTCCAGATTCTCTTCTTCTTTTCTCGCCCTTGGCACACTCTCTCACACTCTGAGTGTATTTCAGATGAATGATAGCATTTGAAGGAACATTTCTGGATCTTTTTGCAAACATTATTTTCTGGATAACTTTTCTTCTGAAGAAGAGGAGGAACTGTCTAAGTTGGGGTATCTTGAAAACTGATTCTAGATTAATCCATGAACTCCAGTCATCCAGAAGAAATTCTTCTGGGAGAATTCTTCCAGGAGATATCCTGGAAAAGTCTTCTAGGGTTCCCTGTCTGGGGCCAAGGAAAAATTCAAGTTCTAGTTCAGCTCTAGCAAATGTGTGATAATATCCGCCTAAGAAATTTAGAGCCCCTTGGAAATGAAAGGGTTATTCAAGAATAAGAGTTATCTAAGGCATTCAGAAACACTGTGGGTCAGTTTGTACCACTATGAGTATCCACCAGATACGTGGATGTAAATGCTCAAATTTTCCAGCCAGGAAGGAAAATTTATTTTATTTGTTTTATTTTGTCAAGTGATTATTAGATAACAGGTATAGGTATAAACATGGTTATGAATACATGAAATGGGTACGAATAAGAAAAAAAGAAACAATAGGACAGGGACGGTAGGCACGTTGGTGTGCTTATGCATGCCCCCTACAGACCTCTTAGGAAAGGGGTGAGATGAGGTCAATAGTAGACAGTCTAAGGTTAAAGTTTCTGGGGTTTGGGGAAGAAACCACAGAGTCAGGTAGAGTATTCCAGACAATGACCACTCTGTTGCTGAAGTCGTATTTCCTGCAATCAAGTTTGGTGTGGTTTACCTTGAGTTTATATCTATTGTGTGCTCTTGTATTGTTGTGGTTGAAGCTGAAGTATTCATTGATAGGTAGGACATTGCAATATATAATTTTATGTACTATACTTAGATCGAACCAAAGGCGGCATAGTTCTAGGTTGTCTAGGTTTAAAATGTCAAGTCTGGTGGCATAAGGTATTCTGCAACGAGTAGAGGAGTGGAGAACTCTTCTTGTGAAATATTTCTGGACTTTCTCAACTGTGTTAATATCAGATACGTAATGTGGGTTCCAGACTGATGAGCTGTATTCGAGTATTGGTCTAGCAAATGTTTTGTATGCTCTAGTTATTAGTGTAATATTACCAGAGAAAAAGCTATGTAGGATTAGATTAACAACTCTTAACGCCTTTTTGGCTATGTAGTTACAGTGGGCTCTAGCACTTAGGTCATTTGGGATGAGTACTCCAAGGTCTTTGACAAAGTTTGGGTCATCAACAAGGTCTTGACTATTCAGCTTGTGGAATTCTGAGCTGGAAATCTTTTATAGAGAGTGCCCAGATTGGGAAAGAGGTGAATTATACCTGAGCCCTGGGGAGGGCTTTGAATTCCAGACTATAAAACTTTTCATCTCAAACTTGTTGGTTGTTGGGCCAGCACTTGAAGCTTTTCCTTTATTTTCCTTGCTCATTATATGATTCCTTTTACCTTTTGCTTGTATCTCTAATCCTTGAGCCTTGACTTGTATGCCACTTCACTGAAATACAGCTAGTCCTCGACTTATAACAGTTCACTTAGTGACTGACTGAAGTTATGACGACACTGGAAAAAATGACTGATGACCGTTTTTCACACTTATAGCCGTTGCGGCATTCCCCATGGTCACATGATCAAAATTCAGATGCTTGGCAACTGACTCAACACAATGGTTGCAGTATTCCATGGTCACGTGATCCCCTTTTGTGACCTTCAAAAACCAAAGTCAACGGGGAAAGCCAAATTTACTTAACAAACACGTTACTAACTTAAAAACTGCAGTGATTCACTTAACAGGTGTGGCAAGAAAGGCCATAAAATGGGACAAAACTCACTTAAGAAATGCTCCCACCAACAGAAATTTTGGATTCAATTGTGATCTTCCACTGGGGACTCCCTGTGCTTGGCTTCTTTGATCCTGAGCATTGTCCACCCACTAAGCTCCTTCAGGGAGCCAAAACTTGAGATCAGATATGGCTGTACATGAAGCAGGACACGGTTGTGGTTTGCCGGCATCCTGTGCAGACAGCATCGGAATCGGACAGTGGGGAAGAACGGGGACCAGTCAGGGAGTCTGGAGAGAACTCGGACAAGGGACCTGCGTCTGATGCAGAGATGGGGCCAGGACCACCTGGGAGTTGTGTGCTGACTCTGGAGCCTCCGGAATCTGGCAGCAGTGAGGCTGAGGAACAAGGTGTGATGACCTGGGAAGCAGCACACACGTAATAAATACCCAAACGTGAATAAATTTCCTTTAATGCCTCCAACTTGGCCTCACTGTTCAATTGTTCGCAGTTGGAGATTAAACTCTTTCCAAAATAGTCTCCAAAAGAAAGAAATACAGTCCAAACTCAAAGAACAGATAATGAAGAAATGAAAAAACCAAAACAAACCGCACTGAAGGAATTTCCATGACAGACCAGGATAATTAAATACAAACTTCAAGAAGATAACAAGGCACAGTTCGTTGAAAGAATGCCAACCAAGATAAACCTCAGCCAGAAATAAAAAATGCTTTGCTTCTAGTAACGCTGTGTTTTAAACGCTCCTCCTTTATACTATTCCCCCCAGCTGCAGCCAATGAGGGGGATCATGGCCGCTTCCTCTCCCATAAGCCATGTTGTTCCCTTCTCCATTCCTCCCTGCGTGCCTAGGATGAAGAGGGGATGGGCCTGGGTTTTCCTCTGACTGCCCAGCCGGCCTCTGCCCTTCCCCGGCCTCCTCCACAACCTCCGGAGCCACACTTCCTGTCAGCTGTTCCTCCTCTCTCTCAGAGTCAGTTTCCAACAGGGGCATAAGATAAGAGGAGCCTGTTCCCAGTGCACGTGTGTGCAGAGCAGCTGAGACAAAAGGGGTAAGGCTTGGAGGTGAGAGCAGCTGAGACAAAAGGGGTAAGGCTTGGAGGTGATTGCCCCTCCCCTAAGGTATAAAGGTTAGGCAAAGGTGAAGAAACCTTTGTAGGAAGCAAAGTTGTTTGTTCTGTTCGGATTAATCCTTGAAGCTCTGTGTAGACTTTGTACTTCGGTTGAGTTTTTATAATTCATTTAGCACTCTAGTTGTTGGCAGCAATTCAAAGGAAAGAAAGGTGGATGCTTATCTCGAAGGGACTGTTTGGGACTCATTACTGGCTGGGAATGAAAATAATTCCAAGCATTGAAGTAAAACAAGAGTTGTTTTAACTAAGCGTATGCTTAATTACGGTCTTGGGAAGTCTTGATCAGAATAGACACTCCAATTTCCATTTTCTATGGTAGATCTAGTTCATTTTGGAGACTTGAAAGATTCTGGAGGTCCTTTGGACAGGTTTATATCATGATCTTTCAAGAATTCTTTGTCTAGTTTCCTGAGATGTTGATGGTCCTGCACAGCACAGGCTAACCCCATGTTTGATTTTTCATCCTACTCACATTCCAAACCTGATTCTTTCTTCTGAGCTATTACAGCATGACAGGTAGATATTATGCATTTCCTGAATTAGATATTTGACCAACAGACCGTAACTGCAGTGACAGGACTTCCAGAGTCATTCAGGCATGTGGAAATGGTCCAAAAAGCACAACCAGCAGGCAGAGAGTGTGTATGCACACGGGGGATTTTAGCGTGGGCCAGTCTGTACTTTGGGAAAGTAGAGGAGTAAGGATTGTCTGAGTCCCATGACTGCTAATTGGGAAGATAAACACATGGGAAGAGAGACCCTTATTAGAAATTTGCCCAAGGGACTGACCTATAGGATAAATTATTGCCATAAGTCACAGCTTTTGCTAGAAAGCTCTCATTAGGCCATCAGGTGGAGGACTCCACCGCCAGGTAAGTGCCACACATTCAAACGTGACATTGCATTCTCCACACTGTTATTTTCCTGACCCACTTTCATTTAGGGGAATCATATTCTGACAGCTCATGTCCCTTATGCTGATCCAGATAGGCATGGCAGCCCATTATTAGCATACGGGAAGGCTTGGTTTCTTTCCAGGCCTGCTGTGGTCCATATGCAACACTTGGATTACTTTTGCCTTCAGCATCTTCAATTCCAACTCCTTTGAATCCCATAGGAATTGCCTTTCCCTCCCTTATTCCTCTGCTGCAGAATTTTCCCCAAATGTAACTGAAATCAGGGGCATTTAGCAAGGCAGATATGAAGGTGGAAGAACTGGTGGTTCATCAGCTGAGTGGTGGGACAAGCATTCATTGAAGCCTCATTTGTCATTGTGTCTTAATTCACATCTCTTTAGTGACTGACTATGTGGGCTGGAATCCTTTGGACTGTGCATTTCTTTAAATCTTCCAGTGTGGTTTATTTCTTAGCTTGCATACAAAGAGGGGCATTTTGTACATTTATTTCACTATTTATTCATTTTGTGAATGATGAGTGATTAAGATGCTGGGCTTGTTTGCTGGAAATCCAGCAGCCCAGGTTCGAGACCCAAGTGTCGCATGATGGAGTGAGCTCCCATCCTCATCCAAGCTCCTGCCAACCAATTGTTTGAAAGCATGCAAATGTGAGTAGATAAATAGGTATCACTTTGGTGGGAAGATAACAGCACTCTGTGATGTCATGCTGGTCACATGACTGTGAAAATGTCTTTGGATACTACTGGCTCAATGGCCGTGAAACAGAGATTAGCACCACTCCCTATAGTCAGCAATGACTATAAAATCCTCAGGGAATCCTTTACCTTTGTTTTTTGTTTTTTACATTTATTAAAGACATATGTACAAGGAAATGGGTTCATGGAGCTTTATGATGAGATATATGAAAAATGGAAATTGTTTCTCCTGTTCATATTCTTGGAGTTGTTAAACCAGAGCCTCTGAGCATTTTTTGGATGGGTGTTGGAGTCCTTCTCTGGGGCATACTTGTGTGGGGAAGATGGTATAATAGAATATGGTAATGACCTTGTGGGAAGAGTGGAGATGAGATGCTGCCTAGGAGAGGCTGACAAGAGAATTGGGAGCCTCCAGTGGCTTAACGATCAGGGAAAGAAACTTAGAAAGGACCTGTCTTTCCCAACAGGAACCTGGCATATTGGAAGTGTAAAAAGAGACAAGGTACTTTCTATCATATGTGGTGGTCCTGTCCAGAAGCTCAAAAATACTGGACCAAAAGAAGGTGATGGTTACAAAAAATTGTCAAAGAACAAATAGAATTTGAACCGGAGTTATTTATGCTAGGGATGATAAAAAGATTAAATATATGGTATTACACATATTAACAGTGGCTAGAATATCTTATGCACAATGTTGGAAACACAATAACACCCCCCTAATGAATTGATAATTCAAAAAATCTTGGACTATGCTGAAATGGACAAATTAACCCTAGAACTAAAAGAAAAGAAGACTTGGAATATTACAGAATTTAGGAGATATGGTATAATTGGCTAGAAAATAGACAAATAGAAAAAAAATGAAAGGTGAAATAAGTAAATGACAGATAAATGTATATAATCGCATAACAATGTATATAAATATAAAATACACAAGAAATAGATATGTATAATACAAATGTTACAGTACTGTTAATGTTATGATTATTTTTTCTTTTTAAAAAACCTAAAAGAATCAATACAGTTTATTTTTTAAAAAAAAGCAAAGAAAAGAAAGGATCTATCCTAATGGATCAACCAGTTAAAAGTGGTAACAGGAAGTTTTGTACTTTCCAACTTGCCAAGATTCTGTTATTCTGTAATCTTACAATAAAGTAGATTCAGTCGATCTAGTTGTGTTTCCTGTCTGGTTTACTCAGGAAGGCTAACAGTTAGTTTAAGGCAGGGGTGTCAAATTCAAGGCCCTCTGGCCTGCGGGGCTGCCCTGAAAATAGTGAAGGACTGACTTGCGGTGCCTCTGCCAGCGAAAATGGAGCTTAAGGGCCGCGTGAGGCCCTCCCAGGCAGGCCTGAGGGGAGGGACATTGTTCTAGGGCCCATGGAGCTCAAAAGGGGAAAGGGGAAGGGGAAAATGTTTACAAATTTTTTTACAAAACCAAATTTTTAAAAAGAAAAGCTGGATCAAATCAACTCATCGGAGGGCAAGCGGCAAGGAAGGCGTGTCCTTCCCGCACAACAGCGGCAGCCAAGATGGTTATTCAGCAGGTTCTGACCAGTTCTGGAGAACCGGTAGCGGAAATTTTGAGTAGTTCGGAGAACCAGCAAACGCCACCTCTGGCTGGAGATTTTACAATATCCTTCCTCTGCCACGCCCACCAAGCCACGCCCACAGAACCGGTAGTACAAAAATTTGAATCCTACCACTGAGTGGCAGCAATGATCCCCTCCCTCCACCTCCTCCTCCTCCTCTCTCTTTCTCCCCTTTTCCCCAGTTCTTGAAGAATGAACTTCCACTTCTCACCCCGTTGAAATCCTTCACGCCGAAAGGAAGGAGGTGCCACTGTTAGCTTAGTTGGAGGATCTGTGCGCGTCAGCCGTGCCAAAGGGCAACTGGCAAGAGGTGGCTTTAAAACGTAGGAGGATAAACCGGGTGGTGGGGAGGAGGAGGGGAGACCCTCGTGGTCGTGTTAACTTAATGTGTACATGAGGGAGCCCATATTAGTCTTGTTCCAGCACTTAATAATCCTCTCAGCGGCCCTGCTCCCAGGTTCCATTTTCTCTGGCAGAGGTATACGGGAGGATCCCACCCAGCCCTGCCAGGACCGCCACAAGTGACGTCCAGCTGGCCATGCAGACCTTGGCCGTGCCCATCCCAGACATGCCCATCTACCCCCCCCCACGCCCCCCAAGGTCAAACACAACCTTGATGTGATCCTCAATGAAATCAAGTTTGACATCCCTGGCTCAAATGGGGGAAATGCTAAGATACACGATGGTACATATACGGTATTCAATACACAATTCAGGACAGAGAGAAAACAGTACTTTCCGAATAACTTTACACCTCTTCACCTGGCTGACTTATTCACTACAAAAAGCCAGGCTCAATTCAGCTTTTATCAGTGAGTTTGGACAAACAATTTCCAGCTCACTCCTACTTTGTCAAAAACTACTACTTGTTAATGTTAATATTCATTTTAAAATCATGATTTTAAAACGTTTTGGATTGCATTTACTTTTTTGCTAACCAGTTTGAGTATTGTGTAGAAAGGCAGAAGGTAAATTAGAGGAACGAATATGTCAAAGCAGTAGCATAAACTTAGATCATCTGATTCCATAACTTAGTGTTCTGAAAGAGGAACATCCATCTGCCTCTGGGTATCTTATTATTAGACCTGCTGCTCAGTGACAGAAATCTTAGTCAATAAATCATTCGGATGATCTGTATGCGCTTGTAGAGGCAGGGGGCAGGCGTGGGAATTTTGCACATTTTCTCCACATGTTGAGTCATACTGGTGAGAAAATGTTGGGTGATTGGAATGCAAAGACGTTTTACGTAGGGCCAAATGACATCGAGCTGTCAAAATAGTATACCATGCTAAACTGGATGCCTTTGAATAGATTTGGACTCTGTTCACAAATTTGACTGGCTTTCACACCGATACATGCACAATTTTTCACACGATCGAAAACCTTTGAATATAAATTATGCCATTTTTCAAATTGGTTCACAGGTCCGAATTGGATTCGATCAATTCACCAACCCATTCAAAAGAGGGCATCGAATCAGTCTGAATCAGCTGAATCAGTTTAAAAAGTAAATTAGTTTGGACTGGGTTAATTCTTTAATGGATAGATGATTAACCATCATAAAAGCTGTAGATCCCACCATTAATTTGGAGTGTATATGTCTGTGTGAAGACATCCTGGAAGAAAGCAATGAATTGTTTTGCTGACCTGAAAACTACCCAGATGTGTCCACATAGCCTTTAGGAGACAAGTTCAAACTGACACGTAGTCCTGTAGTTGTTACACTTTCTGTAGAGCAGGCAGCTTCAGGCTGTGGAGAGAGTTGATGGAGGTTATGGAAGACTTAACTTGCCTTGTTGCTAGTCATTTAGCTACTCAAAACCCCATTTTGAACTGTTTTTCCCTTTTGCAATAGAAAATACAAGGTAATAGCAGCCAGTGATGGAATTAGGCGATTGTAAAACAGGAGAAAAAGCCCTTTGGCTGCCTGTGTTTCTTCACCTAAAGCCCTCATTCTCTGTACTCAGATCATTTCCAGATCATAGTCATGAAATTCATTGGCAAAATAGCTGCTTTGTTTTTTTGTACCCTAAACATAGAAAAAAAGAAAGGCAAAATTGTTCTTCACTTAGGGGATGTTGCCATATCGCTACCACATCCTCGGTGGCTCCTAGTACTGAAAATAATAATAATGTTAGAGAGTCTTCTGACCAGTGGTGGGATTCAATATTTTTTACTGCTGGTTCCGTGGGTGTGGCTTGTTGGGCGTGGCAGGGAAAAGTTACTGCAAAATCCCTATTCCCTCCCCACCCCACTGACCTGCTTTCCAGCTCTGTTCTCCTGTGCAGGGTAACAAAAGAAGTCCCAGCCGATCAGCTGGGACTCCGGAGGCAGAGAAGAGATGGTGGCAGGGCCAGTCAGAGGTGGGATTTGCCGGTTCTCTGAACTACTCAAAATTTCTGCTACCAGTTCTCCAGAACCGGTCAGAACCTGATGAATGCCACCTCTGCTTCTGACCTTAAAAAGATAGCCTGCCTTTATTGTCCTCAGTTTAGGACTTAATGGAGATTATCTTCTTTAGATGGTGATTTGTCTGCTAGACAAGACTCTGGATACCTTCTCCCCAAACCTCTACTTATTATTAGATTTTATCGATTCATCCATCCATCCATCCATCCATCCATCCACCCATCCATCATCCACCCACCCACCAGCCCAGGTGGCAAAAATATGTGTAATATTCTCTTCCCACTTCCCCCATAAGAACAATCCAGTGAAGTGGGTTAGAATGAGATAGAGAGCCTGCCCAGCTTTCAGGCCTAAGGCAGAACTAGAACTTACCATCTCCTGGTTTCAACATTTCCTCTAGAAAGAGGAATACCTAGAAACTTGGACCTGTGTGGCTATAACACAGAGATTCTAATAGATTCTCCACAGGTTGCATGTAGGGCTAACATCCGTCTAATAAAACAGCATTCGAACAACTCTCAGATCTGCCTGCACCTAGAATTTGAGAGCTCATCTCTAATAAAGGCTGCAGGAGAAATGATTCTAAGAAAAGCAAATTGCTTCTGTTTAACGCTGAAATAAATGTTAGCAATCAGTTCAAATTCAGCCCAGTCACATGTTTCGGGTGGAGAAAACCCTGGAGCTGAGCTTTCAAATCTACAGTCCCTCCCATCAGCCATACCTGTATTCAGTTGGGAGATGCAGTTGGTTTTTGCCTCTCTGTCTTTTGCAATGTATTCCAGGTTGCCCAGTTTATCTGAGGTGATGCTCCTCAATCACAACTTACAAGTTACACACAGTAGTGGGATTCAATTTTTTTTACTACCGGTTCTGTGGGCATGTCTTGGTGGGCGTGGCAGGGGAAGAATACTGTAAAATCTCCAGTCAGAGGTGGTATTTGCTGGTTCTCCGAACTACTCAAAATTTCCGCTACTGGTTCTCCAGAATTGGTCAGAACCTGCTGAATACCACCTCTGAAACAGGGCAATAAAGATTAGGCTAGGGACAACACCAGTATGTTTCCTTCCTGTCTTCCTTACAGGATTAGCTCTGTAAAGTGGGAAAAAACAAACAACAACCTCTTCTCTGAACTGCTTAGAAAGTTAACAACTGATTCTCGTGAATAGGTGTGAACTGGTTGAATCCCACCACTAGTTACACACAATTATTACACACACAATTGGGTCCTGTGAAGGTTAGCCTTACTAGCTCCCTGCACAGAATGGAACTTTATGTGCCTGCAGCTTTGGGACATAAATGAATTTTCTACTCCTCTTAGGAAACTCATGGCAATTCCACATCTAGTAGAAGTGAAGAATATTTTCACCTTCTTCCTTTTCCCCCTCGCAGCTCAGCTTTGTCTTTGTGCCTTAAACAGCAATTAAGAATAAAAGCGGAGCTGCTTTCACTCCGTCTGAGGCCTGTCTCCTCCGAGCCGTGTTGCTCTGATTTCCATCTCATGCATATCTTATTTAACATTCTGGATCCTGTTTTGAGTGCCCCAATATTTTAAAATAAATTGCCACATGTAAAAGGCTTAATGTCACATTCTGTTATTGTGACTGTTAAAAGAAAAGTGAAATCTTCAATGGGGCTAGTGGAGCAGAAGCGATCAAACAGTGGGAGGTCCTATTAATGTGTATTGCATTTCATTATTCTGGCGCAGCATGTCAAGTCTCGCCTCATCAGAAAGCACGCAACAGATCAGAGCATTAACTCCTTGCAAGCAAATGGAGAGCGGTTCCAGGAAGGGGCGGGGGAGATGCTTCTCCCAAACTTCGATTTTATTTTATTTTTATTTTTTTTAAAAAAAAATAATTCTCGTTTTTTGTGCGTGACTTCCTGGAGTCGTTGCTTAGAAAAGTAGGTGTCCATTAATGCAACACGGGGGAGGGAGGGCTTGGAAGCTGAACCACACTAGAGATGGAAGCAGCCTTTTGCCTTTGGAGGGGTCCTAGATGAGTCATCTTGGCCATTTTGAACTGAAATCTAAAAGGGTCCTTGGTGCATAAGCAGAGGTTGTTTTCGAACAGAGCAAATCCCCTTGGAAATTAATTCAAGGTGTGTGGCGAAGTGGCTTGATTTTTTGGGGAGTTGAGGTAGCACCTCAGATTGGATGGAAGAAAGCAGAGTACTGTCATTCACACATCCTGTTCTCTTTCTCTCTCTCTCCATAACACACACACACACACTCTCTCTCACTCACACACATACACACACACACACACATTTTGGGGGGAAAGATATATTTGCTCTGTTCTTTGGGAAAGAAAGCACATGTGCATATATATATATATATATATATATATATATATATATATATATATATATATATATATATATAGATAGATAGATAGATAGATAGATAGATAGATAGATAGATAGATAGATAGATAGAGAGAGAGAGAGAGAGAGAGAGAGAGAGAGAGAGAGAGAAAGTGAGTATCTCAGTATTATCAGCAGTGTGAAGAACAGGTGGGAGCCAACTAATTCATGTGAGCATGTGGAAGGCAGATGGGTTTCCTTGCAAAGATTCATTGGGAGAGGAAGCAGGAGACTTGAGTTCTAGATACAGAAGGTACAGAAGGTAGGAGATGACCAGCCTCAGCCCGAGGGAGGGGTCAAATGCATCATCAGTCATGAGTCCCTTTGCACCCACAAGAGATCTGTAAGTCCAGCCCACCTGGAATTCCTTATCTACTGCCAATTTGCTTTGACTGTTAGTAGTTCAGATTCTTGCAGAGAGCTGAAGCGTACAATAAACCTATGCATTCATTTCAACTGCCTGGATTCCTGATTTCCTGCACTTGACAGTCAGGCAGGATTTCTCATTTTGGATTAACACCCGTAAGAATTTCCCAATCCAACCCTAACGGCCTTTTGACTTAGTTACCACAGCTAAGCAATCTGGTGAGTTATTATTAGAGGTGAAGAATAGCTTGAGTGCACTGGAGTGTCCAACTGCAGCGATCTTATGATTAAGCAGATTGAAGCAGTCTAAGGGTGGCAGACTGGAACAGAAGACAAACTGGGGGCAATCACCCCTCATTGTCAATCCTTACTTGGTCAGGCTGACTTCTTCATTGCATCTTGTCTCTGTGGCATCTTGATGTCCCACCAGCCAATCAAATAGACTTTCTTCTGAAAGGCTCCTTAAAAAGGTACATTGAGAGGAGGTTGCGTCTCTCAGAAGGCACCTTCTGAATAGCGTTGATAAGATAGACCTAGAAAAGGCATGGAAGTGATGATGGTGTCACAATGGGAAGAACTTGTGGTGGCAATGGCTAATGTCCCTGTCTACAGTGACCAAGGAGATCTAACACAGGGGTCACCAACCTTTTGGACCTCAGGGACCAGCAAACTCATAATTTTAAATCCCCCGGACCAGAGACTCTGGGAAAATCCTTAAAAAGGTCTGCAGGAAAATCCCCCCCCCCCCCCAGTTTTCCTTCTGATTGATCATTTTTTATTTGGGATCACAGGATACGGAGTCTCCAGCTCTGTTCTCAGGGGGAGAGAGAGATACTTTTGGCTTCATGCAAGGAAAGCAGCAGAAGCAGAAGTCTTTCTTTCTCTCCTCCAAACTCCACCAGAAATGAGTCTTTGTGAGACTTCTTGCATCGATGCAGCCTCTTGGACCAGGACGCCTTGCAGGGTCCCAAAGACTCATTTCTGGTGGAGTTTGGGGGAGAGAAAGAAAGATTTTTGCTGCTTTCCTTGCGTGCAGCCAAAAGCAGAAGAAAGAAGTAGAAAGAAGCAGCCCACTGGCCAGGCCAGGCGCATGGGGTGAGGGGGGCAAGTTCCCCCCTCCACCGTTTCCCCCCTCTCCTCACTACCTCGTGTTGTTTGCAATGCAAGCAATGCAAGCCTTGTGTTCCTCTGGGCCATGTGGGCAATGCAGCCTTGTGTTCCCGCGCAGCCTGGATTAATTGCTTTGGGTGTGACATTTCTCTGCGGACCACCAAAATTTTCTCATGGACCACCAATGGTCCCCAGCCCACTGGTTGGCGACCACTGATCTAACAGATCTAATAGAGTAACAGAGTTGAAAGGGACCTTGTAGGTCATCTAGTCCAACCCCCTAACCAAGCAGGAGACCCTACACCATTTCTGACAAATGGCAATCCAATCTCTTTTTGAAAGCCTCCAGTGATGATGCGCCCACAATGTTCAAAGGCAAGCTGCAGCATTGGTGGATTGTTCTCACCGTCAGAAAATTTCTCCTTATTCCTAGATTGAATTAGATGCAATTGTGAAACCTGGAAACAGACATGAGTGCAGTTATTCAATCCTGTACATACTCTTTGGAGGTAATACACAACTGTCTTGACAGGTGACCACTAAAAATTGAATTCTCTAGTAATTCATCAACATCCCACCCTCCACCCCATGCAATCCATTCAGGTTGATGGCCATCATACCATCTCCAAGCAGTAAATTCAATATTTGATGAGCTACCCAAAGGATTTTTTAAAAATACGATTCATTAGATTATTCCAGATTCTAGGATTCTAAGAAAGCATGATAAGATATTTCCCTCTCTATTCTCCCCACTGCCTGTCATTGTGTTACCTCTTTGCCTTTATGTCTAATAGTCTTCAGAACCTCTTTCCCATAGGTTGGTCTAATTCCTCCACTTTAAAACTGGTAGCCACTAGCACATCTCCGTAAGCCAACTCCATCACTTAATTAAGCATTTTTAAAAGAAGTTGTTACTTTGTCCACCCTAGTCCCCTGCCGAGCAATTTCATGAGATAACCCCAAGCTCTCTCTCTCTCCATTTGATTCTTGATTCCATGCATAATTTTATTGTGCAATGCTTTTTTAATGAAGCCTGTTCATGCTACTGCCAAGAAAAAAAGAGATTTTTTTTTTTAAAGATACCTTCATTCCTTAGTTTTTCCTTTAGTAGCTCAAGGTGACATTAACTGGTTTAAAATACTCTCCTACCAACCAAAAATGTACATTAAGTAGAATCTCTCTGGTTCTAATCCAATGTACAGTATTAAATAGTACTAGGTTTTTTTCCAGGTTGATTAGAAAGATACTACTCTCCATTTTTAAGGGGGGAGGTGGAGGAGTAGAAGCAACCTGGACCTTAAAGATGAAGGTGGATACTGTTTTTTATTGAAGTTTTTCATTCCTAAAGAAATACATATCATTTACAATATCATTTACTGCCAAAAGGAATAAAGAGAAACATGCCCAGCAAAAAAAATTACAGCAAAAAAATTAAAGAATTAGACATTCAACTACAAAATACACCAAAAGATGCCAGTTTTAAAAAATCAGATGATATTAGTGAAACATAAACTTAATTTAGTAGAACAAGACGAAACGATTAAAAGTATGAACATAACTAGACAAATAAATTTTGAACAGGCCAATAAACCAGGGAGATGGCTTTCTTATAGGCTCCAAAAAGAAAAGAAGAAGAGAACAATTTATCAATTATTAGATAAAAATGGAGATAGCCACCATATGATAGAAAGGAAAAAGAAAACTATCGCTCTCTCCCGCAGGAGGTATAAAACCCTCCAACTTTAAGCAGAGGTGGGTATTTCAGAAGGTTCTGACCAGTTCTGGAGAACCGGTAGCGGATATTTTGAGTAGTTCGGAGAACCGGCAAATCCCACCTCTGACTGGCCCCGCCCCCATCTATTCTCCACCTCCCGAGTCCCAGCTGATTGGCTGGGTCTTCTTTGGTTGCCCTGCACAGGAGAACGGAGCTGGAAAGCAGGTTAGTGGGGTGGGGAGGGAATGGGGATTTTGCAGTGTCCTTCCCCTGCCACGCTCCCCAAGCCACGCTCCCCAAGCCACACCCACAGAACAGGTAGTAACATTTTTTGAATCCCACCACTGACTTTAAGGTGTAAGGTGGTAACCATGAAGATTCGTGCTCTTGCTTGCAAGAATTTACGGATGTCCTCTCCTCCCTCCTTACCTTGATTTTCCTGTCATGAAAGTGAACCCAATCACCAGGTTGGACATTTGTCAAATGGTGGCATAGAAAAGAAAAATAGAGATCAGCTTTTATTTGTTCCCTCCCTTGTATTTTTATCCTGACTTTCTTCCAAAGTTTTTTTTTTAATGCAGATATGGGATTTCTACAGATAGGTGGAACAGCCAGGGGTGGGGCTGCTGGGGGTTCGCAGGGGTTCAGGAGAGCCCCTAGCTAAGATTCTGAGCATTTCGGAGAACCCCAAATCCCATGCCTGGCTGGCCCCACCCACCCCACCCCACCCCTCCCAGGAGTCCCTACGCGCCTGTTTTGGATGCAGGTAAGTGCAGGGAGTGCACAGAGGCTCAGGGAGGGTGAAAACGAACCTCCCAGAAGTTCAGGAAGGCCAGAAATGGGCCCATTTCCGGCTTCCAGAAAGCCTCCGGAGCCCAGGGAGGCTGTTTTCGCCCTCCTGGAAGCTCGAGGAAGCCTCCGGAGCCCGGGGGGCGGGAAATGTCCCCCCCCACCATGGTGCAGGAAGCTGACTAGGCCATGCCCACCATGGCCACACCCACCTAGCAACCAGGCAAAGAACCTGTTGCTAAAATGTTTGAAGCCCACCCCTGGGAACAGCCTTGTGAGGTAGGCTAGCCTGGGCACTAAAGGGCCTGCAAGCATTATGAGAAAGGGAGGCTTTGAACCAATGGTGGGATTCAAAGAATTGAACAACCGGTTCTCTGCCCTAATGAATTTCTTCCAACAACCAGTTCACCAAACTGCTCTGAAAATGAACAACTGGTTCTCCCGAACTGGTGCGAACTGGCTGAATCCCACCACTGCTTTGAACCCAAGCCTTCCCACAAACCATTGGGGTGTTGAGAGCATGGAGGTTTCGGGTATTTTCACTCGAGAAAACTATGGTTCTGATTTCCTCCCCATCCCAATGCAATAAATGCAAACAGTGAGATGCCGTAGACAGGACATTGGCAGGGATCAAGTGTGTTCTGTTAATAATCTGAACGCTCATGCTTAGAGGCAGCTGTTAACGGGGGTTGCTGCCAATGAGAGCCTGGCTGTCTTGGCATGCAGGGGGAACACCTCTGTTCCCGCTGTGTAGGCGGGATGAATGAACGTGTCACCTTTGGTTTGGCTCAGCCTCGTTTTCTCAACCTGAAATTACTTGCGTTCCCCGTCTGCCTCAGTCTGTGATTAAAAAGCGAATTCACTCAAAAAAAATCTATATGCATTTCCGTCAACATTTTTTCTCAGACCATAGAGGGAATTTTCTCCAAGCCTTTTTTGTAATAAAACAATGCACTTCTGCAAAGTTTAGCAGGATGCATTTTTAATGTATGTTTTAATGTATAGTTGTA
The DNA here is from genome assembly GCF_049901735.1 of Notechis scutatus. NCBI lineage: Eukaryota > Metazoa > Chordata > Lepidosauria > Squamata > Elapidae > Notechis > Notechis scutatus. Next base: position 16,458,027 of record NC_142016.1, on the reverse strand, counting down.
ATGCATAGGGGAGCAACATGTGGGCTGTTTATACATTCACAAGTTCAGGGTACCAAAAATCCACGACAATGTGTCCATTTTCCACTGTGAATTTTAAACAAATGGGAGTGGAAGTTGTCTGAAGAGTTGTTATAGAGCAAAATGGGAGCCACTAGGTGATGGAAATTCCACTTTTGCAAAGCACATTAAAAAAAAGTGGAACTCCAGCCTCACAGTTATTGCTGTGAGGAGTGGTTTGCCTCTCTCAAGTCTCTACTCTCACCCAAAACACTAAAATCCCAGTGGCTCTCTAGCTGGCTGGGAAGTGAATTTCGGTCTCTGCCCTCTGGGTTGAACTTCCATTGGGATGTTGCTTCAGAATAGTTATGCATGAAGCATGCGATAAGCTCTGACTTGTTCCTGACATTGTTGGAAGTTAAAACCCACCCCTCTCCTAGAAAAATGAAATATTTTTGGATATATTAAAAAAGGCAGAATATTTCCCCTAAAAGAGAAGCAGAAACTCAGAGAGGCAGAAACTCAGCCCGCCTCCCACCTTTGTTAATGGGCTATTAAGGCCTGGGCCGGTCTATTCTACATAACAAAGTTCTACCTCTTTCAGGCAGAGCCATTTCATTGCCCTTCATTGCACTACCCACCATGTTTCAACCAAACTTAGCACACAGACAACATACAAAGCTAGCTATGACCTCTGACAGTAACCAAGCAGGATACTCTCCCTGTGCCCCAGGAAGTTCAAAGCCAGAGAGGATATAAAACCCAGCGATTCTCAGCATCTGTTCCCTTTTCTTCGCCCAAGAGCTCCAAGGCATGTAATCCTGCCCACCATTAAACCATCTTTCCAAACAGCCTCCATGTTTCCAGAGTCTCTCTCCCCACTTGGAACTGAACCCAGATGGACGTTTTTTCCAACACCATGATCAACATTGGAAACAATTTCCCTTTGGCCCCTGTTGTAACTAAAGGCAGCTCACATAATCTGAATCCTTCTTCTGTCTCCAGCTTCAGTGGCAGGAGTAGCCTTCTGTTAAAATGCCATCCAGAGGATTTGTAACTTGTAACTTGCCAAAACGAAGGGAATTCTGCTTTATGACATAACGAATAGCCGTAGCAGGAGATAGAAGATGGAGGTGCCGTGAAAGTCTCTTGTAAAAATATTGATTCATTCTCAAAGGTGCTTTTTCAAAATGCAGCTGGACTATGTTTTATTCCTTGAGGAAGAAGAAGGTTAAAGAGGCCCGTGGGACACCCCCCAACAGAGGGGAGAGGACACCAGCCGGCGCGAGCAATATCATGCGCCTACCGGCCTTCAGCTCAACCAAAACAATACAAGCTCACAATAGTATGCAAGTAAGCACCAACCAATTGCAGGAATCGCTCGCAACAGAGTGGTCGCGAACCCCGACCGGGTCCCAACCCCAAACTACCTAGCTCACGCGACCCACCCCAGCCTAGGGGGGGAGGGAGGGCAGCAAAGGCACCAAGGCCACCGCCCTCCAAGTTTCTTTTATTACCAGTTCATAGCATGTTTATACTTATCACTGTGACAAAAAAAAAAAAAAAAAAATATCTTCTGTCAACACGTCCTCAGTTCCAAGAAGTCCACACCCTTTCCCCAGTTCAGGACCAGGACACAAAAAGCTGTTTCCAGAGAGTGCTAATGACCAGATGACTGCAAAGAAATATAATCCTTCCAGTTTCCCTCCCCCCCCCCATCCTGTCAAGAACTGATGAAACTTCTTGGATGAGAAGTGAAATGTCTTCTTTCCCAAGGGGGTGGGGGAAACATAATCCAGTTGTCTTTTGAATAAAGCACCTTTGAGACAACCATGGACCTGGATGGCTGAGAAACTTCATAGACATTGATTCACTATGTTCAAATAATCTCAGCTGTGAGCTTGGCCAGTCTATTTGGTAATAGTGTCTTAATCAGGATAGGAGCAGTTGTGTCTCTCCTTGCCTGGATAGGCAAGTAGAGGAATGCTGGCTTGCTGTCCAGTGAGCAACCTTGCTCATTCACATTCTACAGCCAGTAAGGTGGCTTAGACATTGTAGGATAATTATTATTTTCCCCTGTTACGGATGAAGGATCAGCACCATTTTCAGATTTGACTGTTGGGAAATCATATAGGTGTAATAAACGAATTGGCAGTGACAGGGCTGGTGCAGTCAATAAATGCAGCATTCCAAGTGAAGGCTCTAGTATTGAGTCTTCAGGTGTGGAGGGGGGGGGCTTGAGGCTCAGGTGATTCTGAGAACAATGTCACAATTACAGCCCTTTTTCAAATCTGTAAACCAGTGGTGGGATTCAAATTTTTTTACTACCGGTTTTGTGGGATGGCTTGGTGGGCATGGGGTGGCTTGGTGAGTGTGGCAGGGGAAGGATACTACAAAATCCCCAATTCCCTTCCCGCTCCTGGGGGAAGGTTACTGAAAAATCCCCATTTACTCCCCACACCACTAACCTGCTTTCCAGGCCCATTCTCCTGGGCAGGGCAACAAAATAAGACCCAGCCCATCAGCTGGGACTTGGGAGGCAGAGAATAGATGGGGGAGGGGCCAGTCAGAGGCGGTGTTTGCAGGTTCTCCGAACTACTCAACATTTCCGCTATTGGTTCTCCAGAACCGGTCAGAACCTGCTGTATACCACCTCTGCTGTAAACGGGATTATTTGGGGAGGCTGGTGGATGGGAAGTAGTGCTTATAGACATCGTGCCCATCGGTGATGGGAACTTCACTGGGTTTCCAAATTTGCCCCAAATGGTCTCTCCCAGCTCCTATACAAGGCAGTTTAGGAGAATACTAAACAGCCCACAAAAGGGAGGGGAAATTCCTCCCCAAACAATTTTTTGTAATAATGCGGCATAATGGAGAAATAGATGCAGGAGTGGGTGGGGTGGGGGAGAAGAACTCAAATGCACAGGAAAAAGGAGGAGAAAAAGCTATCATCTGTACATCAAAGGCAAAGACGATTGAGCTGCATCTTTATTTACAGCTGCTTTACATTGATAACTCCAGCTATCTTCCTGCAGAATAAATTCCAAGCATTGTGTTCTTTGCTCCACTCTCTGGAGTGTTGCATTCAAAAGGGGCTCACCAAGACAAGGTAGAATCAGATTGGGGCATTTCCTCCCCCCTCACACACACACACACTCCCAAATCCAACATGGCGCTGGTGCAATGCACCTATGGACTGGTGCAAAGCAAACTTGATGGTGGCGGGCAGGGGTCAAATAATTTAACAACCGGTTCTCTGACCTAATGATTTCTTCCAACAAGCAGTTCACCAAACTGCTCAGAAAGTTAACAACCGGTTCTCTTGAACTAGTGTGAACTGGCTGAATCCAATCACTGGTGGCGGGGGTGAGGGAAGAGAGCAAGGCAACATTTATTCAAATTTGGGGGAGGGGGAAAAAAAGCATTTGGCTAAAAACACAAGACTCTCAACAGCTGGCGCTCTTTCTTGGTTTGCTAATATGTCAATTTAGAATTAAGGGAGCCCTGGGCGTTAGATGGTCTCCGAGGCACATCTCTTCTTTAAGCAGTCCCCAAAGTTCTCCAGATTGCCTCTCCCAACTTTTATGCCAGACAGTTAGGAGAATACTAAACAGGCAACATTGTGGAAGGAAATATTGTTTCCCCCCCTAAACAATTTTCTGCAATAATAAAGCACAACAGAGAAGGAGTCATCCCTGTTTTAATCTTCTATTTTCCCTGCTTTGACCTTGCATCACTTTGGGGGCAAATCCGGGAACGAAAACAGCGAGTTTGCCTCCCCAAATTCTGTCTGAAAAACTCCTTTGTGGATATTCTTTCACCTTTGTGGTAATTTGCCAGTGGCGATGCTGCTTTCAGTGGAAGCCAAATGGTTTAAACCTCAACTGTTTTTTTTTTGTTTTTTTTTTTGCTAGCTGAAAGAAAGGGAAAGGGAGAGAAAGCGCGCTGATGCTGAAGCATGCATGCCAATCAGGGATACATTTGGGGATATGTTTTAGAGCGAAGTGCGCAGATTGATAGGCGCATTTATATATTTATCCCGATGACCTTTTGGATGAACGAGAGAGTAGACCCTACTCAGGGCTGAACTTCAGGGGCTACCCGTGGCGACTTCATTGGAACTCAGACGAGGACTACAGCCTGGAGATCCAAATCATATTTGTTGTTCTCCTTTTGGCTCCTCTTTGGAAATCTCCCACACAGATACTTCCTGTCTCTTTGAATTAATATAGTGGCCTGACTTGTGGTCCTCCCCTCCCCCTCGATCTATTAAAAATTGTTTATTCCCTTTCCCGCCCACCCCCTCCTTCCTCTCCCTTCCCACGTGTGGCAGCTGTTTTTCCTGCTGGCCCAGGGCTGCCACAAAACGGATTGGCTTCCCTTCATCGCTTTCATAACCACCATTGACTCTCGGCTCCAACTCACGTCGCCGTCTTGCGGGGCCCAGAGAGGAAGGGATTCAGTGAAGTAGGAGCAGAGTTTGAAACTGGAGGAGGTTCTGAATAATCAGCCTTAGATCAGAGGGCCTGGAATGAAGGCAGCTCTTGCCAAGAGCGGCTCACTCAGAGAGGTTCTTTATTCATAATTTCTTTTGGCTCCAAGAGTCAAGGCAGGGAAAGAAACTCAGAGCTCCGTGGCAGGGGGCACACAAAGCACGATGCAGCCCAGGATCCAAATTCTGACATCTCCCCTTGCTTAATCTATCAAAAAAAAAAAAAAAAATCCTAATGTGCTTTATAAAAATATAAACCTTGATCTGGTAGCAGATGATGTCAAAGGCTTCTGGTGGAATGCTTGGATTGTGTCCCAGGGGGCTTCGATGAAGATTTTGTCTTCCTCTCCCAGCTGTAAAATCAACATGAAGTTTGTCTTGGGTCTGATGCAAATTGGACAGGGGATCTTTTTTTTGGGAGAGAAGGTGGGGCGGGAGGGCCCCAGTTCTCCCTTCAAGATTTGGGTGGGCAAACTGCATGCAGAGCCCTACACCCATTTTTGCATCCTCCCCAAATACCCTTCAGATAATGCTGCTGTTTTCTTTTTTTCTTTTTTGTTTTGTGGGGGAAGGAATATGCTTCTCACCAGGGGTGGGCTTCAAACATTTTAGCAACAGGTTCTCTGCCCGCTTGCTGGGTAGGTGTGGCCATGGTGGGCGTGGCCTAGTGGGCCTCCTGCACCACGGTGAGTGGGGGGGGGCTTTTTGCCCTACCCAGGCTCCGGAGGTTTTCCTCCAGCCTCCAGAAGGGCAAAAACGGCCTCCCCAGGCTCTCTGGAAGCCAGAAACAGGCCCATTTCTGGCCTTCCTGAACTTCCGGGAGGCCCATTTTTTTGCCTTTGTGCACCCCCTGCACTTACCTGCATCCAAAACGGGCCATGTGGGGACTCCTGGGAGGGAGGGGAGGGGTCAGGGCCAGCCAGGAGTTGGGATTTGGGGGTTCAACGAATGGCACAGAATCTTAGCTAATCCCGAGCCCCTGCGGACCCCGCCCTGCAGCCCACCCTTGCTTCTCATGTGCTAAGGAATGAAATGAGTGGAGTAAATCTCAGAGAAGCTGGATACTCCTGGGGGGGGGGGGGGGGGGGGGGGGGGGGGGGGGGGGGGGAGGGAAAAGAAAGGAGGGGAGGGGTAGGGCAGGACCGGTTGGAGGTGTAGAGGGCTTCTGAGAATGCTGGTTTAAGAGGAAACTCTTCGCCTAGCCTTGAACCTTTCAGTTCTCCCTGTTTTTGTTTAGAAAGCCCATTATTAGGAAAATCGAAAGTCTAGTTTCAGTGGAAATGCAAAGTGGAGTGAATCCATGGCCTCCTCTATGGTTAAGAACTAAATGCTTTGTACAGAAAAGTCCTCAACGTACGAACACAATCGAGCCCAAATTTTCTGTTGGCGAGTGAGACATTTGTTAAGCAAGGTTTTTTTTTTGCCCCGTGTTGCGATCTTTCTTGCCCCGGCTGTTAAGTGAATCACTGCAGTGGTTAAATTAGTAACACGGTTGTTAAGTGAAATTGGCTTCCCCGTTGACTTTGCTTGTCGGAAGGTTGCAAAAATGGATTACTTGTCATTTCCCCCAGTGCAGCTGTCATAAATATGAGGCAATTGCCAAGCATCTGAATTTGGATTAAGTGATCATGGAGAGGCTGCAATGCTCGTAAGTGTGGAAAAAGGTCATAAGTCCTTTTTTTCCACAGCCTTTGCAACTTTGAATGGACACTAAATGAATTGTTATAGGTCGAGGACCACCTGTAGAACACTTATTATTGTGCTGATGGAAACTTAAGCGGATCAACCACACGAACTGGCCAAACCACTATGAATAAAGCTGCTTTTCATAATCAGGAAAGATGTCCTCTGAGTGAACTTGATTCTCTTTTTGAAGTTTTTTGAAGTTTTTTTTTTTTTTTTAAATTCACAATAAACTAATTAACATGCGGGCATGACCAACTGAAATCTTATTAACACAATTTTCCAACTGTCTTGGGGATATTAGCCCAGATGTTTGGCAGCGAGGCAGAGACGTTCAGAGAGGACCTCTATGAAACAGGTGTGAAGTTTTTCAATATTCATTTCAGGAATAAGAGGCAGACAAGAGAGGGAAGCTGAAATGTTAGCCATCAGGGACTTCTCCATCAAAATGGCAATGGCATTAATATGTCATCCCGCATACCAGAGGTGGATCACCTTTTTGCAATGGGATTGTCCTTTTTTAAAAATTATTTTCCCCCCAGTGGTCCAAAGTTACAAGGCCTTGAGAGGTGTAGGAAGTTAGCACCCACCCCTCCCCTAGAAAAATGAAGTATTGTGGGAAATATTAAAAAGGCAGAATATTTCCCCTAAAACAAGTAGAAACTCAGAAGCAGAAATTCACCTCAGAGCGGCAGAAACTCACCCCCCCCTTAATGGCTAATGGGCCATTAAGGCCTGGGCCAGAGTATTCTACATAACAAAGGCCTCTACCCATCTCACCACCCGGCCTGGGAAGATTGTATCAGCCAGCACTCAGGTGAAGCCATGTGGTCCAGCCAAAGCCTACAACGTTAATTAAGACCCCGCCCCTGGGATTCTGACAGACAATGGGATACATTTTTTACATAGGAACAGGAAACACTAAGGTGGGGCCCAACAGAGGGTATATAACTAAGGGTCTCTCAGCATCTTGCCCCTTTCTTCTTTTCCTTCATCCATCATCTTGAAGCATGCGATCGTCCTTTTCACTTTGGAGCTTTGATGTTCCCACTGTTTTGATATTGGAAAGGTGGTGCTTTTTCGTTATGGAGCAGGGCAGAGCCATTCGTTATGGGACTGGTAGATATTTTTTTTTTTCTCCTTGGAGTTAACTGAGCTCTTTGCTCTTAGACGTGTGTGTGTGTGTGTGTGTGTGTGTGTGTGTGTGTGTGTTTAAATCCTACTGAATAGTGGGCCGGCCTTCTGAGTGACCCCTGACATTAGCCTAATTGCACCCTCCCTTTGGATTCAATCCCTACCAATCTGGCAGAGGGAGCGAATGAAATTGGACTGGCAGCCAAGCAGCTTTATTACGTTGATTAGACTTGAAAATACCACATTTAAATATCTTAGCATTTCTAAGGATTAGTAGATGTAAAGAGTCTGGCTGGGGGAGGGACAGAGAAGAAGAGCTTCTTTTTCCTGGAGAAAACAAAAGTGCCTAATCTTACATCAAGAGGACGAGATCTCTCTCTCTCTCTCTCTCTCTCTCTCTCTCTCTCTCTCTCTCTCCTCCCGCCATTTTAAGAGATGCATTCAGCAGGAAACACAACCTCAGAGACAATGGGGATTGAGTTGTATCCAGCCTTTCTTTCTTCAGAAGTAACAAACCAGGTAGTACTATGGTTTGGATTTGAAGGGAGAGGGTACTTCAGAAAATATGTGGGCTGCTTACATATCAGTTATTGGTAGCTCCTTAAAGCAGCTGCCTCTTTTCCTTAGAACCATGCAGCTGCAGTCCAGTCCAGAGTCCTAGGACAGTAGTAGCCCTAGGATGGTGTTCCTCAACCTGGGCAACTTTGTGGGCTTCAACTCCCACAACTGAAGTCCACATATCTTAAAAGTTGTTAAGAATGAGAAACATTGCCTGATGGTTAACCATATGGATGGATTCATTTGGAACTTAGTAAGCATCTTTTTTTTCTTTTTCTTTTTCTTTTTTTTTACAAAAGATCTACCATGGTAAGTGTTGGAAGAAATATCCCTCTGGGTTCAGTTCCAAGCGGGGAGAAAGACACTGGAAACATGGAGGCTGATTGGAAAGATGGTTTATTGATGGACAGGACCACATGGGTTTGAGGTCCTGGGCAGCTGACCACATGGAGGAGAGAGAGAGAGAGAGAGGTATTTATACCCTCTCTTGGGCCTTGCCCTTGAGCTTCCTGTTCCTGTGCAAGAAATGTATTCTATTGGTTGTCAGATTCCCAGGGGGCTGTACAGAGGTCACAGCTGAGATTGTCTGAGATAAGTTTGGTTGAATCTTGCTAGGTGATGCAATGAAGGTGATGTGCCATGTGGTGAGCTCTGCTGATTGATAATCCCATTATGTCCCAGGGAGGGTCATGTCTTAATCCCACCACTCTGGAGCTGAAGGTCTAATTGTCTTGTAGATAGTCTGGTCCAGTCCTGCTCAATGGGCACCAAATATCTGCTGGGGTCAGGGAATTGCTTTCTGTCTTTAAAAACACAACTCTCCTTTTCTCATCCAGAGAAATACAACATTCTACCTTTTTGATATGTCCTAGAATATTTCATACTTCTAGGAGAGGGGTGGGTGCTAACTTTCTACACAAGCAAAGTAAAAGACTTCGTATCAAAAAGCAGCCCCTCGATTGCTTCTTCCTCCCCTCTTACCTTTTCCCCATTGTTAGCCCTGGAGGTACCAAAATTTGGGGGAAAACCCATGTACTATGACATCACAATGCAAGCACCACCTGTTTCTACCTCTCATATACAGGTAGATTAAGAGCAGAGTTTGGGTATTATAAAGCTCATTTCCTTCCCTCCCAGATATGCTTTTTCTTTTCTTTGTGGGCAAAAGGATGTGTGTATTTTTTAATGTTCTAAACCTGACCATAAGAAATATTTTGGGGAGACAGAATCATTTTTTGCATAAATCACTGCTACTGCTTTGTTCTTCAGCACGTCACCTATTTATTTCTTAATACCTTTTTTTAAAGAGGAGACATGCCTGAAGATACCGGAAGAGAATAAAGACAGGAATGTGGGGTACGTCAAGGCATCACCATGTTGCCTGAATCTCCTTTATTTCAATCAGTATTTCAATTTTGCCTGGTGCAGATCATAGATCTTTCTATCATATATCATATCATATCCTAGCATAGCGTAGCATAGCTGTTCTGACCCACACCCTTTTTCAACAAATCAAGCACAATCTAAAAGGAACAGAAACCTTTGAAATGCTTTTACAAAATAATTAGCTGTGATAACATAAGCTGTGCAAGACTTGCCAAAAGATAACAGACAAGAAATAATTTGCAAAATAAGAATCTTCAAATACAAACTCAGGATACTGGAACATCTACGAGGCTGGGGTTTCAAAACGTCTTTGCCTTCTGCAAAGAAGGATAGTTTCAGGGCTGGCTTTTATCTTTTTGAAGGAGGGGCCATTACCTTGCAGCCTTACTCCCGAGTCGCCCATGCTGTTGGAACTGCTCTCTCCTCCAAGCAATCCTGCGCACATGCGCACTTGGCACAGGCTCCTCGGGAACCTCCTCATCACTGCTGCCAGCCCCCACAATCTCTGAAGGCAGCAGTCCACTCCCCAATGGTCCTGGCCCCTCATCTGAGTCCTCGCTCTCCTCAGCCGTCCGCACCTGCTGCCGGCTAACCACAAGAATAGCGTAGCGTAGCATAGTATAGCATGTGGCTGTTGTAAACCAGGAAGGTACATTTAATTGATGTTACTGGGATTTGTTAACACTACTTCAGGAGACCCCACATCTGTGGTGACTAGTCCATTTGCCATGAAAGTCTTGATCTTGGTTATTGCTTAGTTTCTTCTTCTCTTCTTGCAGCTCCTTTTTTATATGAGTAGTTCCCTTGAGATCATAAATACAGGTAGTCCTTAACTCACCACCGCAATTTCTGTTGGTAAGTGAGACATTTGTTAAGTATATTTTGCCCATTTTAGTTGTTAAGTGAATCACTGCAGTTGATAGCTTCCCCCTCAACTTTGCTTATCAGAAGGTCACAAAAATTGATCCCATGACCTCAGGACACAGCAATGGTCATAACTATGAACCAGTTGCCAAGCATCTGAATTTTGGTCATATGATCCTGTGGAGGCTGCAAAGGTCGTAACTGTGAAAAACTGGTCATAAGTCACTTTATTCAGTGCTTTAAACGGCCACTAAATGAACTGTTGTAAGTCAGGGACTACCTGTAATAGTTTTGAACTGTAAAACAACTTGAATCTTTTGATGCAAAGGTAGAGTGTGAGCATAGCAAACAAGCAGGTTTCAGTCCAACTTTATTTCCATGGATGATATTGGTGAACAAAAAATGAAACTCTCGGACCAAAGAATCTGTTCCTATTAAGAGAAGCAGCAATAGCAACCGTCTACAGATTTTGCTGAGTGTAACATGGCTTTTTTCCATCCTTTCAACCATTAAAAAAGAAAAAAAAAAAGTGTGTTCTCCAGGTAACGATCTAGGGTGACTTCTAAGAAAGCAAGAACCTTCAAATTTCTTGACAAAATTGACCTGAGAAAAATAGAAGCAGAAAATATATTGGGACATCATAATAATTATAAATGGGCTCACAATCCATAATTGACTTGATATGGTGATTATGAGAGAAGATAGAATGCAATAATGGTTTGTGACAATTGACTCAGAAAAAAATGGATCCATTTTGCTTAGGAAGAAATTGAATTGGACAGAAAGCCTATTTAGGGTTGGTTCTCAAACACTCTTGTTTTCTTCACAGATATAAATTCCTGATTCCAGCTCTCAAAATGCAACTGATACATTAGCAATTCTATTTTTATTGTGGTATTTTTGTAGCAAACGCTATCAGGAATATAAGTTGAAAAACCATACCTTTGCCTGTATCTTATTCTGCAATTTACACTTTTAAACTTAGCAATGGTGTTGTTGTTTTTTGTATAATCTTTACCAGAATTCTATTGACCTCTCATGAAAAAGTTCACCAGCAATGTTTATTTTCAAAACTTTTTATATCAGTTCATTAGTTTAAGTACTTCTTCTGTTTCCCAGTGTTTTCTCTAAGTATTTTTTGTAGCTATTTATAATATTAATGAAGGCTTTAAATCTACAGGGGACATGATATCTTTTAAATAGCACACCGAATAATAATTTTAGGCTTCTCTGAACAACTGTCATTTATTGACTACTCTGTAAAACAGCATTCTTGAACAATTTAATGATGAAAAAGGCAGAAAATTCTTGTTAGGAATTTATGTCTCTAATAATAACCCGATCACTATCATAATGTTGGAGACCGGTGCTCTTTTCTGATGAAACACTGTGGATGCAACAAAACTGAAAATGAAAGAATAAAAGGACTTTTGGTTTGATGCGCAAAAAACGACTTTTTCTTTCTAGCATTTTCCTATTGCAGGTTTTATTTTTTAAAAATATCCCTTCTATCAATTTTTAGAAGAAAATACTAATTTGGAATATGGCCAGTACCTGGGAAAATCCTCAAAGTCTATGCTAAAAGCTTTATGATCTATTGCTCAGTTTTTCCATTTCTACACTACAAAATTGAAACTAGTTCAGAACACATTAGATAATTTTATTAATTTTTTAAAAAATGTTAACTATGAGGTAACATGGCCGTCAGAAAACAAATATTGCTCTCCTAGGAGTCTAGATGAATTCTGTGTAAAATTATTTAGGTTCATGTTTACTTTTCATGGTGATGGGGCAAAAACATCTATGAAAGATGACCATGCAAATTCTTTGTCATCCTGGTCACAGTTGTTCTTAAGGTGCTTTTTCAAAAGGCAACTGGATTTTTTTTATATATCAGGGGCTGCCACAAAGAAGAGGGAGTCAAGCTATTTTCCAAAGCACTTGAGGGCAGGACAAGAAGCAACGGATGGAAACTCATCAACGAGAGAAGCAACTTAGAACTAAGGAAAAATTTCCTGACAGTCTGAACAATTAATCAGTGGAACAACTTGCCTCCATAAGCTGTGAATGCTCCAACACTGTAAGTTTTTAAAAAAGATGTTGCATAACCATTTTTCTGAAGTAGTGTAGGGTTTCCTGCCTAGGCAGGGGGTTGGACTAGAAGATCTCCAAGGTCCCTTCCAACTCTATTATCCTATCCTATCCTATCCTATTCTTTGTTTTTCATTAAAGACATTTCGCTTCTCATCCAAGAAGCTTCTTCAGTTCTGATTGAATGATGGAGAATGGAAAGATTTATATTCCTTGCAGTCACCTGAAGAACTGAAGCAGTTTCTTGGATGAGAAGCGAAACATCTTCAAGAAGAAGAAAAAGGTCAAGTTGCCTTTTGAAAAAAGACCTTTGGAATAACTGTGAAAGATTTAATCTCCAAGGGGAAAGGAATGAAATGGACCTTAACCCTAAAATCTTTTCATGAAATGCCTTTGATCTGAAATTGAATGTTGAATGGTCAGGTCTTTTAAAAATGACTTTTTTTACTGCTTTGTAAGATAATAAGATAAATGAAATTGTAAGATAAAAAGAAAACGGTCGCTATGGGCAATAATAAATAACAGTAAAGAGAGTAAAATAAAGCAAAGCAGAAAAGAAAAAGGTAAAGATATAACAAGGAATTAAAAACAAAAGAGGAATACATCGGAGTACATCAGAGTAGTCAAGACTTCACAGCAAGCTAAACTTTGACCACATGGATTAATATTGCTCAGATTTCCCAGTGTTGGTAGAAGACTAATTCATAGGTAGCTAGTGCAAATATGTTTTCCATCCAAATTTTTAAAATAATTGCAGCAGTGTCTTTCCAAAAAAGGAAAAACAATCTTCTGAGCTGTTGTCCAAAACTTGACAGTTATTCTGCAGAACTAAAATGGGATGTAGAATCAAGAGAAGAGGTATTTCTATAAAAAGAAAAACACACACACCACTGTGTGGCAATCTAAGTGTGCCACGGTGAGGAATTTCGGCGTGGATGAGTGGGGAATAGAGATCGCCACTCCTATTGCTCTGTTTAGAGACTAGTTCTTTTTTATAGCAAGGGTCCCAGGCTTGAGATGGACTCAGGGGTCCCCAAACTTGGCCACTTTAAGACATGTGGACTTCAACTCCCAGAATTCCCCAGCCAGCATGCTTTAAGGTTTAAGAATTCTGGGAGTTGAAGTCCACACATCTTAAAGTCACAGAGGTTGAGAAACACTGAGATGCAGCTTTCTTGTTGATGGAGAGGGAGGAGGAGGCTGCTTGGTGACCCCATTTCTTCTGCCAATCAACTACTCAGTGGGGAGAAATCAGGAATTCCTGCTGCCCTTGGATGCCACTGCACATGGCCTGGGGGCTGAGAGCTTCCCTACCTATGTGCAAACAAAATGATGATCATCTAAACTCCAGGAGTCCCTTCTGAGGGTCCATTTTCTTTAATATTGGTGTGTCCCTGGCAACCTTTCAAATAAAGGAGTGAGTCTCAATATTCTTAAGTTATCGCGGGTACTTATATGTATGGTATTCAGCTTTGTTCGGGTATTTTCCCACGTCATTACAGTTGTGCTTTTAAAGTTGTAGCAACGTTTCGGCAGAATCTCATCTGCCATCATCAGGCTTCTGTATTGTACAGAATACAGAATACAGAAGCCTGATGATGGCAGATGAGATTCTGCCGAAACACCCGAACAAAGCTGAATACCATACATACATACATACATACATACATACATACATACATACATGCATGCATGCATACATACATACATACATACATACATACATACATATTCTCTTCTATATTCTATATTCTATGCTGACTGGAGAATTCTGGGAGTTGAAGTCCACAAGTCTTAAAGTTGCTAAGTTTGGAGACCCCTGTGCTAGAACCTGGCTGAAACATCTTAAAATTGTAGTCCTAGCACATACGGCATGTACCATGTAGGAATTTGTCTGTCAGACCAACACAATGGCAAAGTGCAACACAAAATATTTGGCTGTGTGTAGTCAAAGTCATCTTGGCAGAAGAAAAGTGACATAGGGAACCGGATGGAATGCAAAGTCAAATGAATGTATTCATGTGCATTTTTAATTATTTAACTCTTAATCTTCCAGTGACAGCTGGTGTGACAGCACTGTTCTGTCCTAATCTGGTGGTGCTTGCAATTATATGTCTGATTGGTCTGAAAGAAGTCAGCTACGCTAATCATCTACCCCTGGCATGGCTAGAAAGTGTTGGATTGAGATCCCTTGCTTAGCCTGGTTATTAAAGGGATTTGCACAATGCCTTGTGCCACAAACTAACCAAAGGGTTAATTTGCTTGCACAAAATGTCAAGCGCCAGAGAAACAAATTACTGTAAAGGTAATATAGCTTGGTTTGATGCTTAAGTGCAGCTGCACATCTTTAAGGAACTAAAAAGCCATCTAAAACAGGGGTCCCCAACCACCGGGCAGCGGACCGGTCCCGGTCCGTGGAGCACTCTGTACCGGGCCGCAAAGAAATTTTTTTTAAAAAATGGCGGCTTTCTTCGCCTTCGGTGAATGCTGCTGGGATCGGGATCAAGGACACAAATGAGAGAAGGGGAGGGAGGAAGCAACCAAAGCCTGTCCTGCTCTCTGGCTCAGTGGCTTCGGTTTCCTCCCGCCTCGTTCCTCTCTCAGTCGCTCTCTCGCTGCTCCACCAGCCCAGGAAGAAACTGCTTCAAAGAAGCCGGGGTGGTGGTGGTGGCTTTTCCTGTCGGCGCAGCTCCTCCGAAGCGCCCGTTTCACCCCGCCCGCCCGCCCGCGGTTCAATCCACAGTGCTCCGTTCTGCCTGCCTGCCTGCCTGCCTTCGCTTTCTGGTGAGAATAATAACTATTCGCCTCTTTTTATCAGCTGAAGCTGCTCCAAACGAAGGCAGGCAGGCAGAACAGAGCACTGTGGATTGAAACGCGCTCGGGCGGGTGGGGGTAAACGGGCGCCGGAGGAGCTGCGGCGACAGGAAAAGCCACCACCACCACCACCACCACCCCGGCTTCTTTGAAGCAGTTTCTTCCTGGAGCAGCGAGAGAGCGACTGAGAGAGGAACGAGGCAGACACCTGAGGGAGGGAGGGAGACACCTGAGGATGGGGCTGAGGGAGGCAGGGCCGAGGCGCTCCTGAACTTGGTGGTTTGCTGGCAGACGTTTTATTACCCGACTAGGTAACAACATCAGATGTTACCTAGTCAGGTAATGAAACGCCTGCAAGCAAACCACCAAACTCAGATTCTTCTTCTCCCCCTCCCTCTCCCTCCCTCCCTCCCCCGGTCCTTGAAAAAGTGTTTGTGCTTGAAACTGGTCCCTGGTACAAAAAGGTTGGGGACCACTGATCTAAAACACTGTTAAGGGAGACTAGTGACACTATGTGTGTTGGGATGACATCCAGGGGTGGGCTTCAAATATGGTAGATTCAATTTTTTTACTAGGTTCTGTGGGTGTGACTTGGTGGGCATGGCAAGGGAAGGATACTGCAAAATCCCCATTCTCTCCCCACCCCACTAACCTGCTTTCCAGCTCCGTTCTCCTGTGCAGGGCAACCAAAGAAGACCCAGCCGATCATCTGGGACTCAGGAGGCGGAGAAGAGATGGGTGCGGGACCAGTCAGAGGTGATATTTGCCGGTTCTCCGAACTACTCAAAATTTCCGCTACCGTTTCTCCAGAACTGCTCGGAACCTGCTGAATATCACCTCTGGCTTCAAATATTTTAGCAACTGGTTCTCTGCCCATTTGCTAGGTGGGCATGGCCTAGATGGCCTCCTGCACCATGGGTGTGTGTGCATTTTTGCCCCCCCGGGCTCCGGAGGCTTTCTTCAAACCTCTTAGAGGGCGAAAACGGCCGCCCCTGGGCTCCGGAGGCCCTCTGAAGGCCAGAAACAGGCCCATTTCTGGCCTTCCCAAACTTCTGGGAGGCCCATTTTTCACCCTCCATGCAGGCCCTGCACTTACCTGGGTTCCAAATGGACTCCTGGGCAGGGCGGGCAGGGCCAGCCAGTCATCGGGACTACCGGTTCAGTGAACCAGATGTAAAATTAGCATCTCAAACATGTAGCAGCCCACCCCGATGACATCACATAATA
Organism: Notechis scutatus; assembly: GCF_049901735.1. NCBI lineage: Eukaryota > Metazoa > Chordata > Lepidosauria > Squamata > Elapidae > Notechis > Notechis scutatus. The sequence goes on along the minus strand of NC_142016.1, from coordinate 16,441,781 downwards.
CAGATGAAGAAAGGCAAGTCATTTTGTGTGACATCACTGACCCAAGTTACACAATTCACACAAGCTAGACGGTGATGTCACAATGCATGTGACATCATCCTGGCTTGTTCCCGCTCACCATGTCAGGTGGAGAGTGTTGCGCATTGCCAGCCCCTGATTCCTATGCAGACCTCTCAGAACTGGGTTTCCCCCTCTTCAAGCCATCAGCAATCATGAAATCTCAGTACGTACAGGAATCGAAAGTTCCTTATGTCTGAAAATGGTCGTGTATGAAAATTTTCCTGCTGTGTCTGTGGTAAGCCTTGGCATTTGTCCATCTACCCACAACTGATGTACAGCTGATGATGTGGGATTCATGCACTACTTGCTGAGCTACGGACAGAACTCAACATGTGAAGGAGGACTCCAATAGCCACAATGGAGGGAGCAAGGGGCTGAGGTCAGCAATCATTATTATTATTATTTAGCTAAATGTATGATGAGAACATGACAGTACAGAACTAAACATATACACACAAGCAACATGATTATATACAAAACTTCTATGGGGGTATGACAGTGACTTCATAACTGGATGTCCACATCATCTACCCAGGAAATCGCTTCTGGCGTTGCTTCATGCAGATCTTCTAAGGCAGTGATCCCCAACCTTTTTATGCCACGGCCCGGTACCGGCATCAGCTGGCCGCGCCGCCCGGTGTCGCATCAGCTGGCGCCGCCATCTTTTTGATGAAAAAGTGCTTCCGGTGAGCTTTCTACCGGAAAAGCTCACCGGAAGCACTTTTTCATCAAAAAGATGGCGGCGCCCAGCAACCAGCGGCCCGGTAGGACTTGTTCCGCGGACTGGTACGGTCCCGGACCGTGTTTGGGGACCCCTGTTCTAAGGGAACCAGAGAATGCACATCATGAGCAATCCTGCTGAATAGGATTATAATAACCATTTGCATATCAGCAGCACACTCACAACAAGGGGAACCTTTCCATCCCCAGCGGTACAGGGCAGCGGCACCTCTTCCAGTATCACACCTAATTCTGTTCAATTTAGTCCAGACAGAGTGAGCAGGTTAAAACCAGGTGGTTTGATAGAGGAATCACTAATGGTCAGACCTTAAGAAGGTACCCTGAACCATTCCAAGGTATGGACCCTTGGTGACGCAATGGTTAGAGTGCAGCACTGCAAGCTACTCTTACTGCAATTTGGCAGTTTGAATCTCACCAGGCTCAAGGTTGACTCAGCCTTCCATCCTTCTGAGGTGGGTAAAATGAGGACCCAGATTGTTGGGGGGGCAATAGGCTGACTCTGTAAACCGCTTAGAGAGGGCTGTAAAGCAATGTGAAGCGGTATGTAAGTCTAAGTGCCATTGCTATTGCTATTCCTTTCTCCAGGCATTCTAAGGGTTAACAGATAACAGGTAATCAGAGTTGGAAGGGAACTTGTAGGTCATCTAGTCCAACCCCCTGCCCAAGCAGGAGACACTACACCATTTCTGTCCAGTCTCTTCTTGAAAGTCTCAAGTGATGGTGCTCCCACAACTTCTGAAGGCAACTTCCATTCCACTGGTTGATTGTTCTCACTGTCAGAAAGTTTCTCCTTATTTCCAGGTTAAATCTCTCCTTGTTCAGTTTCCATTCATTATTCCTTGTCTGGGTTAAACTGGGTAGATATTAAATCAGAAATGCAAATTGGGGAATGCAGCACTCCAGGCCTGGATAAGTTTTTTTGTTTTTGTTGTTTGGGGTGGGGAGATCTTTTGTTTTAGTCTGTTTGTTCACTTACCAAGGGGTTTCCATGGATCTCCTGCCTGAAAAGAATGGGGAAACACAATGCCAGTGTACCCTCCAATTTCTGCACTTGAAGGGCTGTGGGGAGAGGAGAGGGTTGCATATATATCATCTCTAGGTACCTCAACCTTGTTCCGAACTGCTCTTTTAAACAGAAATCACCATGCAGAGTTTGAATCGTGACTTTTTCTCCTGCAAAGCAAGTTCTCGGCTGCCAATCTGGACTCCCTGATATGTCTCCCGCCTTTTCAGAGGTTTAGTTTTCGCCCTTGTCCAGTTCATTACGAAGAAAGCTCATCCTAAGCTTGGTGCATCCTGGGCAGAACCCGTGTAAGGCTTGTTGTGAGCCCAATTTGTGAAAAAGAAAATGTTGGTGGAGGGATGAGGGAAGCCAGAGGAACGAAATTCGCCTCTGCCAATGGAAAACTGGAATCTACCCATGGATGACTGAGGGCCAACTCATGCAACCATCTGGTAACTGCCGGAAAAGTCTGCCCATGTTGGATCCCTGCTCGTGGGGAGCCAATCTCATATATTCATCTCCATATGCAGGGTTCAGCTTTTCTCCCTCCTCCCCTTTATTTTTTTGGCAAAATACACTCCAACGGCAATGTATTTGGATGCATGCTCAAGGCTTAGTATACAGATAAAGTATTTTTGAGGATTCAAAAACACTTCTTGAAATGTTCTCCACAACCCTGTCGTGTTTGTAGATGAAGGGCTGAAGCAGAGAGATTCAGGGCAAAAAAGCCCTGGGTGGGGCCAGAACCGCAGCAGTATTCAAACCCCTGTTTTGGGACAATTCCATTTCCTTTCTAGTGCATGTAAATTTCTATATGACCACTAGATGGAAGCAAATAGATGCAAATGAGAGTATTTTGCTGCTATCTAGTGGGAGCCTGGAATATTGCAGACAAGGTCCTGTTATTCCATTTGTAGTCCCCACTTTTCCTTCTCTTAGCAGTGGTTTTAAAAAAGGAGAGACTGCTTTGAGAATCCAAGAGTGGCTTAAATCTACTTAATGAGCTTTTGGCAAAATGACCATCAAATCTATACATCCAATCAATAAATACATCTACAGTTCCATCTCCTATGCTTCGTTAGCTTTCATGAATAATGCTAGCTTACAAGGATAGCTAGGCATTTCAGCTGAAAAGTTAAATTTTCAGTAGGATGACTATTGGGTCTTCTATAAGAAGGAAGTCCTTGTTTTAAGACCTGTCATATCTGTTTCCTGCATATTGAGAAAAACAACAACAGGTGAGATGAAAACAAAGATTCAAATTCTTTACCATCTATCCAAAGGTATAGCAATAGCACTTAGACTTACATACCACTTCACAATGTTTACAGCCCTCTCTAAGCAATTTACAGAGTCAGCATATTAGCCCCAACAATCTGACTCCTCATTTTACCCACCTTGGAGGGATGGAAGGCTGGGTTAACCTTGAGCCGGTCAGACTTAAACTCTTGACAGTGGGCAGTGAATTAGCCTGCAATGCTGCATTTGAACCATTGCACCACCATGGCTCATGCTGAATACCTAGTTAATTTTTTCCCCATTAGAACAAGATATATTATATCTCTCTTTTAAATCAGAGCAATGTTAGGATGGAGAAGATTATGAACATGAGCACTCTAACTTCTACCTTATTCCTAACCAGGTTTAATCCATGGTGAAGCCTGCTTTTGGAAAGTCTACTCTAGACAAAATGAAGACTCTTCTAAATTTTGGATTAGGAAATTAGGAAATTGGTGGATCCAAAAGTTACCTTTTAAGGTAAACTCACTTAGATAAAGTTTTTAGAAAATCTGTGTGTCTTCTTTTCTGCCCCAGCTTCCACACCTGGAATGTGGGGGCAATTTAATGCAGACCTATGTTGATTGAGGATTAGATTGTAAAAACTGCATAATTTATTCTATATTTGTGATGTTCTGGCAACATTGCTCCAAGCCATTGGAATGAAATTTGATAGGTTAACTCCACAGTAATTAGAGGAATTTATAGAGATGCCTTCAAATAACACTCTGGATAGGTTTGCTGAATTGAACTGAGTACAAAACCATATATTGATCATCATTGGTGGATTCACATAGCGCTTTGAATGTTTTATTTATTTATTTATTTATTTATTTCATTTATTTGTCAAGCAAGTATTAGATAACAGGTATAAATATATATTTATGTATTGTGAGAATGCAAGCAAGTCTTCCTAAATTACACCATTCCAGTCAAAGGTGGGAACAGGGGAAAGCCATGTTTCTTCTTTTTCCATTTTGAAAGATGACTGACCACCATTATTGCTGTGGGACCATTTTCTTTAAAAAGTTCCCAGCTGGAATGCTGAATGGATAGTGGAACTGAGGACACAATCAACATGCTGCCATAACATTGCCTAATGTCCTGTAGTAGGAGTATATGAATCAAGTCAAAGATTTGATCTGAAAGCCATTCAGTTGAATCTCTGAATTAAACAGGGTTTCTGAACTGAATTAGAAAATTGATTTAGATTGTTAACTTGAAGGCCTTCAAATTAATTTGGACAATTCGGGTACATGCACAAATCTTTTTTTTTTTAAAGATGATATAGAAGACTGAGTCAAATTAACTTGATCCAGCAACTCAACTCAGAGGTATACACTGAATTGAACTGATTTTCCTATCTGAGCTGGAAATCTGAATTGGTTCAGAAATATGATTTTCTAGTTTCAAACATATTTTATAGTGTAAAAAGTTAAAGCAACAGATAATGATAGTTAGTCTGGAAAGTTACCCAAATGGATGGAAATCTGGTTTCCATTTTCATTCCTTAGTGTATGGGAGACAAGGAAGTAGGCAATCTTCAAGGCTTCTTTTGAGGAGGCTATCTTAATTATGATTGTTTGAAACTGAAATGATAGTTTTCTACAACTGTCAGATAAACAAAGGCTGAAACTATAAATGTAGACCTCAAATCAAGCTAATCAATAAATCTTCAAACAATTCCTCAAGCTGGCTCTGCAACAAGTGTGATGTAGTCTCACCAATTTTATGGTTCTCAATACTGAAGGTGTTTTTTCAAAAGGCAACTGGACTTTCTCAGATGGTTCTCAGTCTTCTGGAGAACTTGATTACCAGAAAGTTATCTTAGGTTTATTTAAAGCAGGGGCCTTCAAACTTGACAGCTTTAAGACTTGTGGACTTCAACTCCCAGAATTGCTCCTCCAGTCATGCTAGCTCAGGAATTCTGGGAGTTGAAGTCCACAAGTCTTAAACTTGCCAAGTTTGAAGGCCCTTGATCTAAAGCTATATAGGTATGGCTGGAGATGAGATAAATGTTGACTTTTCTGAGATGTCTTCCTATTGCAGGCTTAGATGTGAAAATAATTATGCCTGTCTCTGTTTCTGGCTTCATTGAATGCTACTGACTACCACCTGGGAACAGGTGAATGGTTGTGAAAGGCAAATTGTGGGTATATGTGCTGACTACCGTACATTCCAGAATGAAGCAAATTTTTCTGTGCGCACAGAGACACTGTATTGCAGGAGGAAAAAAGCTTTGGTGGTATAGGAATTGTTCCATCACATTGTCCAGGAACACTAGATCTTCCATGGATAGTCCATGGGTGAATGTGGTCCTTCCATTTCACAATGATACAAACTCACCTGAAATATATACATCAGTGGCACAGAAATGAATGCCAAGGCTGGTCCTGCAACATCCAAGATGCAGGATATTAAACGGTGGAGTGAAGTTGAGGCAGATTTTGTGTGAATGTTGGGAAAAACTTCCAATGGAAGAGCAGTATGACAGCAGAACTAATTAGATCATAGGTTCCTCCTTGCTGGAACAAGAAGAGATTTAACCTGGAAATAAGGAGAAACTTTCTGACAGTGAGGACAATCAACCAATGGAACAGCTTGCCCTAGAAGTTGTGGGAGCGCCATCACTTGAGACTTTCAAGAAGAGATTGGACTGCCATTTGTCAGAAATGGTGTAGGGTTTTCCGCTTGGGCGGGGGGTTGGATTAGATGACCTATAAGGTCCCTTCCAACTCTGATTATCTGATTATCTGAGGTGTTCAAGCAGAGACAGAAGTTCCATCTGTCTCCTCCTCCATCTGTCTCCTCCTCCTCTTCCCCCTCCCCCTCCTCCTCCTGCTGTCAGCCTTGGAAGCCATATTTTACTTAGAAACTTCGAGGCTGCCACATCAAATGCCTGGGAATTTGCCAGGGAGCATTTCTTAGAGAGAGTTGCAAGATTAGACTCAACAACATTCTTCTTATAAAGTCAAGGTCATGTTACCCTGCACCTGGAAAGGAGTGGTCTGGAGGAAGGTCTCCACTTGGGACAATGTTTGATTGGACCATGTGATGGACTGGTGAGTGCAAGGGATGGATTTTGATTTTCATCTGGGAAGGAAAAACCCAGAACTCTTAGATTTGGGTTTTCCCAGATGTGCCAACATGACTTCCTTAATAAATTCTTACTTGGATGAACTTTGTTTCTGAGTGCTGAATGAGAATGGAGAGTTTCATTGGAATACTGACTCCCCCTCCTCCTCCTCCTCCTCCTCCTCCTCCTCCTCCTCCTCCTCCTCCTCCTCCTCCTCCTCCTCCTCCTCCTCCTCTTAGGATTCCATGGTAGAATCGTATTTCATGAACACAAATTGGTAGCCTGTGTCTCTGCTCAGAAAGAAGACTGGGAGTGGAGTCCCATTTCATCCCAGCATCTGATGCCTTTAGGCTGTAAGTCGTCAAAGTGAACTGTGTGTACTGATTTTGAAGCATGGAAGGGGAAGAGGGTTGAAATTAAGCTGGAAGGTGGAGGAATAAAATCTCCTGCAGAAGATGGCTGCCACCCCACCAGATTTTCTCCTCCTCCCTCCTCCTGCCTAGCCAAGTAAGGGCAGGGCGGGGTGGTGGCTGAGCCCCCCAAGAGTTCCTGGCAGGGATCTGGGGGAGAATTAGTCGCTCTGGCTAGGCAGAAGTGGGGATAGGCTGGGGAGGGGATAGGCAGACAGAAGAGTGGATTTCTGCTTGAGTGGTTATTATACTGTCGATTTGAAGAGACAGATGATGGCAGTGGCAGAGGAGGCAATAATTGAAAGCACCATGAAACATTAATGAATGCCCAGGGACTGGATCAGGAGTTGTTAAAGCTCACTTCTCCCGAGTCATCTTTCTCTCTCTCTCTCTCTTTCTCTCTTTAAAATCAAAATTGCTCCACTGCCCTCTAGGCATGGAATGTCTCTTCTCTTTAAAACTTTGGAAAAGCTGGAATGAGTCTGTCTTCCTTTGGTGGAAGATGCTTTCCTTCTCTCAGTCCATTTCTGGGGAATTTCCCTCTTTGCAACGGCAGGACTGCCTCCCCCCATACTGGAGGGGGAAAGTTTTAAAACGGTCAGAGGGAGAACTCTTGTCTTTGTTCTCGGATTGTTTAAGGCAGTTTGCCTCTGCCTCTCTTTACCAGCCCCGTGTGACGATTTTATGCCAATCTGAAAGCAGCTCCAAGTCTCTTTGATCCTATGACAGTCTTGGCAAATGGGGGCCGATTGATCTTCGGCTCAGCTGCCAGGTAGTTGAAAGCGCAGTGGAGCCGAGGTTTTCCTTGGATTTGGGGGCAGGATAATGTCGGTCACAATATTGGAGGGAGCTCCTATCTCACCTCCCCCTTCCCAGCTCTTGGCCTTTGACTGGTGCAGGAGGTCCTTCGTTGGGATTGGGAACCTGACAGCTCCGGAGCAAAACCACTCAGGTTGGTTTGTTTTAATCTGAGCAGACAAGTGCTCGTAACACGAAGTAGGACATAGATGAAAGAAGTGTTAGCAGGATGTTGAAGTTGACAATACCGTAGCGAGGACAACCGTTGCTTTGGGGAGTAAAAGCCATAGTAGTATGGAGGGAACTGGTCTCTTTCTAATGTCTTTCAGTTCAGTACAGCTGGGGCCTCCTTATGGCCTTTATGGGACTATGTAGAGAAGATTTTGGGAGATTGGACCAAGAGATGCTGCCAAGAGACCAATCAGATAAGAGACAACCAGGGGTGGGATTCAGCCGATTTGGACCGGTTCTCCCGAACCGGATGTTAAATTTACATCTGATTTGCTGAAGAGGTGGTTGAACTGACCTGCTGGCCCTGCCCACCCCTCCCCTCCCCTCCCAGGAGTCTCCAGGTGGCCCATTTTGGATGTAGGTATGTGCAGGGTCTGCGTGGAGGCTCTGGAAGGGCAAAAAACGGGACTTCCAGAAGTCTGGAAACAGGCCTGTTTCCGGCTTCCGGAGGGCCTCTGGACCCCGGGAGAGGCTGTTTTCACCCTCCCAGAGGCAGAAGGGAAGCCTCCGGACCCTGGGGAAGCAAAAAACGGCCCTCCCAGTAGTTCCGGCACGCCACGCCTGCCATGACCACACCCGGGCAGCAAACAGGTTGTTGGGATTTTTGAAGCCCATCCCTGGAGACAGCATAGCCCTGAACTGGAGAGTGGGGGAGATAAAAGGCTCAGGAGAGACCCTCACTAGTTTCTCCAGCAGTAAAGTAGGTGTGTGTGTGTGTGTGTGTGTGTGTGTGTGTGTGTGTGTGTTGTACTTTCACACTTGCAAGATTGATGTCATCTTGATAGGGTAAACCGGATAGGAATCACCACCAGATATGCACATTCTGCTTTTATTGCGAAGCCACCTTGATGGAACCTCGCAAGCCTGACAATACAATCCTTCCTGCTCACCCCCTGGTGTCATGAACGTAGGGCTGCTTTTGACACAAATCTGAGAAAATTTGAAAAAAGGGAAGAGCCAATTACTTCTGCTGTTTTAATCAATGGAGCATCAAAAGGGTGCCTTGGTAATATGGCAATCTGGCAAGTTTGCAGGTAACTCCGATTGAAAATGCTGAGATGTTTTAAACACCGAACAAAACAAAACCATGGATGGGGGGAGAAGAGGCAGTGGTATTGATATTGATAGGATAGCAGGGTTCCCATATCTCAGGGGCTGCCACAAAGAAGAGGGGGGAGGGGGGGTCAACCTATTCTTCAAAGCACCTGAAGGCAAGACAAGAAGCAATGGATGGAAACCAGTCAAAGAGAGAACTAATCTAGAAATAAGGAGAAATTTCCTAACAGCTAGAACAATTAATTCATGGAAAAACTTGCCTCCAGAAGCTGTGGGTGCCCCAACATTGGGTGCTTTTAAGAAGAGATTGGACAATCATTTGTCTGAAATGGTACTATAGGTTCTCCTGCTTGAGCAGAGGGTTGGACTAGATCACTAAAAGATCTCCCAGGCCCCTTCCATCTCTATTATTCTGTTCGTCTGATTGGACTCGGGTTAGCAGAACGTCCTTCAGATTAGATAGGCATAAGATGTCACTGAAATCCTGTTCTGGGCTCCTCTCTTCTTTCAGGATTTCTTTTATCCCAAGGTATTTTCTGAGATACAGTCTTCTCTCTGTAAAGTGGGAAAATGAAAACAAAGCAGGGAAATTACTACTATTTCATTTCTTTTATCAGCGCCTGACTGAGAGCTACAGTGGCACGAAGACCACGGCAGCGGAATATTTACCTGGAGTAATTTATGCTACAGAGTTAGTGAATCTCCTCTGAAGATGTCCGTTCTCTAGGCTTCATCAGGACAGGCCTTTACTGAAGTCCAGGCTGAATTTTTGTATTCAAATAATAATGCTCTTCTATAATGGATGAGAACGGCTGTCCGGTTACGTGACTTCTTGTGGCTGGCTCCAGATGCCCTTTAGCGTGGTTCATTTAGCCATTCCCTAATTGCAAAGATCAGTTGCTGGGCACAGATTTTTAGCAGCAAGGAAGCAAGGGCTTAGTCAATGGCGGGAGTAAAATTGGAGATATTTTGGCTCCTGAAAGCAAAATCGGTGAGAGTTGAATGTGCCCAATTATTGTGCATCGTATTGAAAGCTGCCCAGAGCTGTTAAGGGAATGGGGGGCATGTAATTAAAATAAAATAAAATAAATCATGTTCAGTAAAAAGATTACAAGTGACAGGCAGATGCTGGAGCCCTCTGTGTACTTAGAAACCGTCTATTTAGCTAATATAGTATCCAGCTAATTTAACTCATAGAATTATAGAATTGGAAGGGACCTTGGAGGTCTTCTAGTCCAACCCCCTGCTCGATCAGGGGATCCTATACCATTTCAAATAAATGGTTGTTGATCTCTTTTTGAAAGCCTCCAGTAATGGAGCACACACAACTTCTGGAGGGAAGCTGTTCCACTAGTTAATTGTTCTTACCTTAAGAATTTTCTCCTTAGTTCTAGGTTGCTTCTCTCCTTGGTTAGTTTCCATCCATTGTTTCTTGTCTTTTGTTTTGGTGCTTTGGGAAATAGTTTACTCACTCATTTTTGTAGGAGCCCCTCAAATATTGGAACGCTGTTATCATGTCTCTCCTAATCCTTCTTTTCATTAGACTAGATATATCTAGTAGTATATCTAGTATGTCTAGACATACTAGACATTTCTCTTCCCCATTTTTTCCTCAACCAGTTTTAATTTACTCGGATGAAAGAGAGTTTGCTTCTGAAATTTCAGTCAAAGGAAAGGAAAATTTTTTGAAGAAATGCTGAGGAATTGGGAATCACGTTCTTGCCCTTTTTTGTTTTGTTTCCAAGACAATGTCCTGTCTTTCAACATACAATCACCTTTCAAGTAGACTGGAGCCTCATTAACTTCCCCTCTTCTCATTCCATTCACAAAACTAGAGTTTTCCAAAGGGAACACAGTAATTCCTAACTAGAGAAATGCAAAAAGACACCATTCCTGGTCTATGATATAATTTATTTGTTAAGGATAGATGGATCGGGTTTCTTCCCAATGTTTTAGTCCATGAGTTGATTATGCCCAAAGTTATTTTTTTAAAAGCAACTATTATTATGGAGATGGGACTTGCTTACCTTATAGACCATTTACCTCTTTTTCCTCCTTTCCCATAAGACTAGTATTATAATCCAATTGATTATAAATTATGTAAATAAAAAAGCAATTCTAATTTAAATGTATGTATGGTTGCACCTCATCCAGTTTTGTATGGTGTTTGCTGGATAAATTGAGTGTTCTGGAGAAACACATTGCAAAGCAAAGAATCTTGATGCATCTCCATGTAAAATCAAAGCATGGTTTCCTTTCTGGAAGCATTTTATCAATGACCATGTACACATCGGTTATTTAAAGTGATAGAGGGAATAAAAAAAACATATCCGTGATGGCTGGAGAATTCTGGGTGTTGACATCCACACATCTTAAAGTTGCCAAGTTTGAATAGCACTAATCTAGAGAGTAGAAATATCTAAAGAGAAATTCAAAGACATCCTACTCTTCCTTTGTATAGTATGTTACAGACTATGGACAATTTCCTGAAGGAAGAGTTGATGGAAAAAGACAGTGCTGTTCTAAGGCATAAGCACTTGGGCAAAGTTAGCCAGCCTGAACAACATACAAGCAGTTTTGGAGCACTGAGTCCATCTGCCATTGAAACTTCCCATGATGTTCCTGGGTGATACAATTCATTGTCAGGCGCAACAAACCAGGACCATAGATTATGTTGCAGTCAAGGAGATTTATTGCTCAAGTCTATACATGAGAATCTAGTCAATGGATAAAAAGGTAAACGTTCCCCTTGCACATATGTGCTAGTCGTTTCCGGCTCTAGGGGACAGTGCTCATCTCCGTTACAAAGCCGAAAAACCACCCTGTCTGAAGATGTCTCCATGGTCATGTGGCCGGCATGACTAAATGCTGAAGACTCACCCCATTATGCGGTGCTAGGGATTCGACCCGCCGAACTGTCGACCTTTCTGATCGACAAGCTCAGCATCTTAGCCACTGAGCCACTGTGTTAAGTCAATTGATATATAATTGGCAGTAGGTAAGGATCCACGGAATTCAAGAGGAGTTGAACTTACAATATTTGTGGGAATGTAATGACTCCAGGCTGATGACTTGTTTAATTCCTCCCCCGGCTCTGCCTGTTCTCCTACATTCATTCTGCTAACACCTCCTGAACATCTCTGATGGAAGGAGACATTTTTTTAAAAAAAATGTGGGGAAAGAACAGATGCGTCTCTCAAGACCAACTTCTAAGACCGATTCAACTCCCAGCCAAGAGAGCCTTTTCCCTCAAAGAGAGACTTATGTCACTGGAATTGTTCCTCCAACAGCAGTCAGAGAACAATTGCCTCGGATCCCCAGTTGGCCTCTCTCCGCCACTGCTCAAGGCTTGCAATGGGAGAGTTCAAAAGCCCCATGGCCCAGAGGAGCATTTGAGGTTGGTTGTTGCAGCTGCAGCCCAATTATTTTTTCCCCCCTAATTTCATTTCATTTTTTTCCAAGGGCATAAGTTATCTGGAGAGAAAAAAAGAGCCTTATTAAACCATTCAAGCCACACGGTGCACTGCAGTGTTGCAAGCTGAATCAAAAGCCCCTTTTGGAGTTAAAGTCAAGGGACAAGCAGAGAGAGGAGGTGCTCCAGGCTCTGGGTGCCCCAGGAAGTGAAACAAGGACTAAATCCAGATCAGCTAGAAAACAATCCATTTGGTGTCAGGCTGGAAGTGCTGGACTAGAGACCAAGAGACCTTGAATTCCAGTCCTCTCTTAGGCACACAACTGGTAGGGTAATTTTAGGGCAGTCCCCTGGTTGGGCATAAATGAGCCCAGAAGGCACTCATAACCATGTGTTTAAAGATCTGCCCTCTTTTTACATTGTGGGAAGGCCCCTCCCCCAGAAGGATGAAATATTTTGGGAAATATTAAAAAGGCAGAATATTGTATTTCTCCTAAATGGAGAAATGGAGAAACATGCTCTTAAAAGACAGAAAGCAGCCCACAAGTGTCTTTCTTCATAGCCCACAGCAGGTGCCAGCACTTAAGAGATAAAGAGTTTATTGAAAGAGGAAGACAAGTATCTAGATAACTCTATTCATAAGCAAAGCAATATACTGCAGGCAGAAATCCACTTAAGACAGGATATTTCAAAACTCCTTGGCAGAATGGTAGGATTAGAAAGCAGCCCCTCATCCAAGACCTAACAGAGGATGAAAGCCATTAAGCACAGCAGGAATTGCCCAACACCCTTTCAGAACACATTCCCCTTCCTTGCACACCACCCCCAGAATGGCTCAAACTTCAAAGTCACAGAAACCTATAAAGATCCATCCACCCGTCAACCAGCTGTTCAGCTGACCCAGAACTGCTGTTGGTTCTGTTCAATAAACCATCTTTCCAATCAGCCTTCATATTGTTTCCAGTTTCCTTTCTCCTGGATTAGAACTGAACCAGAAGGATTTTCCTTCCAACAACATGCATTGGGGATTCAAAGGCATGGCTGTGGCTACCATCTTGACATGTTTTTATCCTTCTTGCCAACACCTTTGAGTTCCATATTGCTGCCATGAAAATGAACTCCATGTGTCTCTGTGACTACCCAAATCACACACGTCCCCAGGAAGGCTTTTGTTAAAAAGCCTTGCTTTGTTTTGCAACTTGCCAGCTTCTTGTTTGTTTGCTTTTTTTTCAACTGACTCTTAAAGTGGGAGAAAGCATCAAGGATGGTGTCTAGAGGCATATGGTAAGTATGGTATATAAAATCATACATTGCAATGTCCTACCTGTCAATGAATACTTCAGCTTCAACCATAACAACACAAGAGCACACAATAGATACAAACTCAAGGTTAACCGTGCACCAAACTTGATTGCAGGAAATACGACTTCAGCAACAGAGGGGTCAACGTCTGGAATACTCTACCTGACTCTGTGGTTTCTTCCCCAAACCCCAAAAACTTTAACCTTAGACTGTCTACTATTGACCTCACCCCTTTCCTAAGAGGTCTGTAGGGGGCGTGCATAAGCGCACCAATGTGCCTACCGTCCCTGTCCTATTATTTCTTTTATTTTTCTTATATGTACCCATTTCATGTATTCATAACTATGTATATACTTATACTTATTATCTTGTAAACAATTGACAAATCAAATCAATCAATCAATCAATAAATCAATCAATCAATCAATCAATCAATCAATCAATCAATCAATAAATCAATAAATCAATCAATCAATAAATAAATAAATAGATAGATAGATAGATAGATAGATAGATAAATAAATAAATATTAGGGACTGTGGACTCCCCCATTTTCCTGGTAGCTGCGCTGCTTTGTCTGCCTTTATCTTTTCTCTCCTTCTCTCTCCCCCCCACCTCAGATTTTCTTGGCTCTGCTTCCTTTTTTCTCTTATATCAAAGTAGCTCGGGGTACCTTTGCCAAAGACAGGGCCACTGCATTTCTCCTTTGCTCCCTAATCCCTCTGCAACAGCCGTCAAGTCCTTCTTCCCCATCCCTTTACACTTCCTCCAGAGCTATTAACACATCACCAGCAGGTCTTCAGACCATAAATGGAGCCTGTGCAAAATATCCTTCCTGGCTTTATTAAAAATGCATTAGAGTTAATCCAGTTTGGGAAACAGAAGCCGTTATTTTGACTGCCTTGGGAAGCCATTGTGCATCTTCTTCCTTTAACAACTGTCAAGTGTAGTTCTTCTCTTACTTAACTCTACATTAAGTGGCAAAGTTAAAGCAATCTCTCTCACTTGCTGGATGCAGCAGGGTGTCAGCCTTGGAAGCCATATTTTACTTGGACACTTTGAGGCTGCCACATTTAGTGCCTGGGAATTTTGGAGGGGGGGGATTTCATTGTGAGTAGAAGATTAGACTCAACAACATTCTTTCTCAGAAAGTCAAGGACATGTTGCTGTGCACCTAGAGGGGAGTGACTGGGGGAATGTCTCCAGTTGGGATAAAGATTTGGTTGGGCCATGTGATGGACTGATGGTTGCAGGGCAGGGGTGGGATGCAAATATTTTTACTACCGGTTCTGTGGGTGTGGCTAGGTGGGAGTGGCTAGGTGGGCGTGGCAAGTGACTGGGTGGGCATAGTCTCTTCTTCTTCTTCTTCTTTTGTGCAGCACCCACCCCGCACTCCATTTGTTTGCCTCCTGGGCCTCAGGAAAGCCTTCTGGGTGAAGCAGTAAGAAAGCGAGGGGGATCCCAACATAGCTGATTGTCGTAACAGCTGATCGTCGGGAGGGGGAAAAAAAAGAGAAATACCCAGTAGATGTTTTTTTACTACCGGTTCGTCCGAATGGTAGCATTTTTTACTACCGGTTCGTGTGAACCGGGCCAAACCGGTAGAATACCACCACTGGTGCAGGGGATGGAGCTTTGAATTTCTTTCGGGAAGGGAAAAACCGGAACGTTCAGATTTGGGTTTTCCCAGATGTGCCAATATGACAACTCTAATAAAATGGAACTTTGAGAAAATGATTGTCTCTGTGTTTATTGGGTTGGAGTTTGTTTGTTGGAATGCTGACACATGGCTGATTTGGGTTCCAGAAGCCTTTTCAGTTTGAGTATGCGACCACTGTGGTTTTCAGTATGAACCTGTATGCCCACCTGAATGAATGTTCTCGAGGTCTCCCTTCCCCAAGTTTTGATGGAGGAGAGCTTGGTTAATTCCAAGTTGTGCAGACAAATGCATTAAAATATATTGAGTGCTACTCAAAACTATTGAAATAATATCTTTTTTTACTACCAGCAATTAATGTGCATATAGGATGGAACAGATTTAAAAATAAATAAAAGTCCTAATGGTCTGGACTGGAAATAGATTGATTTGCCTATTTTTGTTCTGTTTCAACATTGACAAGAAATGGGGTTGGAGTAGACAGGCTTAATCTCTGGGACCAAATAGATTAAAACACCTGGAAGGCACGTTGTGTTTCTTATGTTAAGATATAACTTTCCTATCAGCTATTCAATTCAAGTTCCTTTCTTACATATCTTTTTTTCTCCTGGGTTTTTTTATGTAAAGTTATTCTTTCATAATAATCTAAATTGTAGATTTTTGGCTTAAAGCCAAAGTAGAAATTTCTGAGATATATTTTTGGGAAAGTGTTACATTAGTTTTCTTAACTTAAATTTTCTTACCAAATTAAGAGGGAGATTTATCTTATCTGAGAAGCCAGGGAGGTTGTCAGAAAAATAACTGTACGGTCTTTATACCTTGCCCGCTGGTGGACAAACAAGTACAAGAACATCAAACTCCTTTCTCCTCTGAAAGAATTTTCAAGCAAATTTTTCAAAAGGATTGATGAGAAGGGGAATGCAAAAAAGTTTTTCTGCCAATACTATTCCAAAATATGTTTATTTCCTAGGCCAGGTTTATAATTCCCTTTCATTCTGTCAGTTGTTTTAGAGATATTTTCACCTTGCTTGCTTTGTTATCACAAAATGCCAAGGTGCATGGAATGCTGTTGCCTTCCCACCAAAGTGGTACCTATTTATCTACTTGCATTTGCATGCTTTAGAACTGCTAGGTTTGCAGGAGCTGGGGCAGGAATGGGAGCTCAACCCGTCATACAGTGCTTGGGTCTCAAACTTCTGGCTGGCAAGCCCAGGGTCTTCATCGCTAGGCCACTGCATGCCCTAAACATGTGCTTAAAAGTTGCTACCCTCCTCTGAAGTTCTCCTCTCAAAAGCAGTTTGGCTGCCTTGCAATGCCATGGTTCCTGTTTATTTCCTTGGCATGGTGCCCAAGGATGCCAGCAGAGAGATTGCATCATTCTGCGAGCAGCTGACAGAGTTTCTTCTGCTTGCTCATGACACGTCTCAACATCAGGCAACTCCGTGGGACTGCACGACACCCACCAGCCATGAGTCAGCAGGACAACTCATGATAAATCCTAGATTCTAGCGCGTTTTCTCTCCTCCTCCTCCTTCATGTTTGGAAAATTGGGCTGAGAAAGGCAGTGTGGGCTCAGGAAGGACATGACAGAAGGAGCTAGCCTATCTTGGACAGCGGCTGTTCCTGATGATTTATGTCACTGATGGTTTGTTATGAGTCCTTTTGATACCCTCCAACTGCAGTTTTGGTGGGTGAGTGATGAGAGCTTGTAGCTCCTGGAAAAGAAAGGGAGGAGCCAGCCTCTTAGCTATCATTATTGTATATTATATTACTGTAATTATCTATACTTATTTTTAAAAACTATTTTACGTAACAATATATGGAATAGCAACTGGGATCTAAGGCCATGAGCAGAGAGTCCTAATTTCAGATCTTTGTTTTGCTCTCAAATGGTTTCATAGTTCATATGAAGCCATAGCATGTTGCAATCAAAGTTTATTACATGTACAATAGTTCACATCTAATACTTAAATCGCCGGCCATGATTTAGCAAACTTTATAGATAAGATCATAAACTAAAGCAAATAACATTATAGCTTAAGGCACGCTGGCTAGGGAATTCTGGGAGCTGAAATTCACACATCTTAAAGTTGCTAAGGCTGTGAAATGCTGGCTTAGGATAAAATATGGACTTGGCTCGTGAGTTAACTAGAACTGAGTTTCTGTAAAATAATGGGGAAGCTACATACATTATCTATATCTCTTGGGCAACATAAAAACTATGAACTAAGCCAAAAACTACAATCCTTAATCTGAAAGACCTGCTCTGTAATGCAAAGTGTGTGACTACTGATTTTGATTGGAGCAATTCTTCTTTTGCTGTATGAAATGCTTACCCTTGGTCAAATGGACCAGAGTTTGTGATGCTAAGCCTGTATTCTGCATTAATTGAGTTGTAATCACAGAGCTTGGTTTTGCATAGAATGCTAAGCTAAAGTGAGTCTGTTATGTGAATTCAACCACTCAATGGTCACAGTCTCCTTCTTGATTAAATTTTCATGAGTTGGCATTCTAGTTTGTGATCCATATCAAACTTTTCCCTTGAATTAAGTTCTAAAAATAGCAGTTAAAGGAACCTCTTAATCCTGCAGTCATTAAGCAAAGAAGATTCATGTGTTTACAAATGTCCCTCTTCACCTTCCCATCGAAAAAAAAAAAAATCGGAGTGGGGTTGAAAAATGAGAAATGTCATTTGTGTGCCACCAACTCAGCTAATTGTAGGCAGATGACATGATTGTAACCCTGCCCACTGAAGCAGAATAACCACCTTATTTCCATGGGACATTTCCTGTGGCGATTGGAATAATGGGACGCATCTGACTACGGTTGTCTCACCTGCAGTGGCTCAAACAAGGTGAAAGCTCACCTGTCCGCCTTTGACAAGAAGCAGGGAGATTGTGACTTGAGAGAGGTCGGATGGGTCTCCTTTGCTTCCTACCTGGCAAGTTCCCTTCCTGAACTACTTATGATTGATTGTTGTCTCGGCAGGCCTGGCAACTACAGAACACGGTCAAACTCTTTCAAGCGGTGTGAAGCCACCTGCAAATCTCCAGCAGTGAGATGTGAGCAATTAACCCTTCTGCATGGAAAACGTGACTTTGGCGTGCTGGTTGGTAACACCAGGGTTGGGCTGCCTCCTGGGGGGGCTTTTGAAAAGTGGTCATGCTGGGACTGAAGCAAAGAATGGTCAGGTCACCAGAGGTGGTTGGTCCTTGAAATGGTTGCAATTTGTTCATTGACTAGACCCTGCCTAGACCCAACCAGCTTTGTGAGAGTATGGCCACAACAAGCATTTTGCTTTTGCATCAGAAGGTGATGAACTGTGATTTTTTTTAAAACCCCAGTCCAAAGGCTTGGTTGTGTAAGGGAGACTGCTGCATATTGGCAGGCAGCAGAAAAGACCCCCTCAATGACTCTGTTATCTGTTAATCCAGTAGTTTTTAACCTTTGCAGATTTAGGTGGGGCGAGGAGAAGGTATGGTTCCACCTGCCCACTGCTCACACAAATGAAGCTGTGTGCACATTTGCCTGCCTGCTGCACGTATAAGTGGACCTGTGCATACGTGCACACTTGCCTGCTAGTTCTGCAGTCCAATTTTGAACAGACCAGGCCTAGTAGTGGCCTGCGGCCTGGGGATTGAGGACCTGGGTGTTAATCCACGTCAAGAGACCTCTCGTGCATCTCCTCTTCCTTAAAAGACTAAATTGCCACTATTATGACTTCCTAGTTATCCCTTACTATTATTATGAAGGTAATGCCTCCATAGCAAAGCAGATCTTACATTTTAGGTTCAGAACCCATATCTATAACCAGGGGTGGAATTCTAGCAGTTCGCACCTATTCGCTAGAACCAGTTGTTAACATTTTAAGCAGTTCGGAGAACTGGTTGTTAGAAGAAATTCCTGGCCTAATCCTGTAAGGAAGGAAAGGAAGGAAACATTCTGGTGTTGCTTACAGAAACTGCCTCTCCTTTAACCCTTATTACATTCTTGGCAGGACTAGACTTCCTGTCTCAGGAACCTCTCTGGAGTTTTTTTTCCCCCTTCTTTGCTGGTACTTTGCTTGTGTGGAGTGACCATTCAAAGTTACAATGGCACTGAAAAAAGTGACTTATGACCATTTTTCACACTTGCAACTGTTGCAGCATCCCTAAAGTCATGAGAGGCCAGGCGAGGAGATGCGTGCCTCGATGTGAGTGATGTTGAGTTGGCCACGCCCAGCCAATAACATGACCACCAAGCCATGTCCACCCAGTCACATGACCACCAAGCCATGCCCACCAACTAAGCCACACCCCGGTTGTTAAAAAATTTGAATCCCACCCCTGTCTATAACTGTCATGCTCCTGAATCTGTGGGGGAAGACAAGCTGGAACAACAGAGATTGAGGGGGTGGCTTCGTTGGCTTTGGTGGAAAATGGGGAAGGGCAGGGCCAATCAGGCCAGGGCATTTCAGGATTAGAACAGCTTGTAGACAGGGAGGAACAGGGGCAGTGTAAACATGAAAGACAGAGCTCGGGTGATAAGCAAGGACCACCCCCTCCTGATCTCAGAGCACGGAGAGTGGAGAAAAGGCGAGAACAGTGCAGATTGATTAGGCTACTCGGGAGAAGAGTGCCCCACCCATCTTCACAGGGCACTCCTGGAGAATGAGGCTTAAGGAGCGGCTGTGGGGAGGAGCGTTTTTTGGGAACAAATGCTGAGTCCCTGAAGTGTTGAGTGTCCACGTTTGAACTTTCCAAGAGTCCTTGCATTCTTTCTGGCTTTCTGGACTAATTACCTTGATCCTTTGCTTCCTGAACTCCTTGATTTGCCCTGCTGGATTTATTGATGTGCAGCTGGTGCCAGGCTGGACTATTTGCAGCCAGCGGCTGCTTGAGGTGTATGGGGGTGTTTGTCATCACTTTGCTCTGGGACTTGCCAGAAACGTGGGTGCTTTTGGGGAAATTTGGAGCAATAAAGGGGCGGTTTGAATTGCCATCTGCCTGTGTTATCTCTGTGCCGTACCCGGGTCATCACAATGATCTTAGGTATAGGGTCTTCTGCTTGAACCAGGGATTGGAGTAGAAGATCTCCCTTCCAACTCTGCTATTCTGTTACCTGTCAAGTATAGTACTAACCAACCTTAGCATGTCAAGTAATGTATGATAAAGGTTGTGGCTCCTCATTGTGGCACACAGGCAGTGTCTTGTAGGCTTTATTAATGTGAAACTCTTTTGTGCTCCACATAATGAGAACTAGTGCTCTGCTTGGCTGAGAATAAACTTGTGAGCCATCTCAGAAGCCCACTTTGTCAAATGAGCCATTCTGCTGGGGGAGAAGTGGAGATATTGTAAAGCTTCACAAAGAGAGTTTTCTGTGAAAAGTTGGAGGGAAAATCTTTGTGAAAAGTTGCTTTCAGCCAGGAGAGGAAAGTAGTGAACGCTACACAGAATGTCTTATCTCATTTTGATTTGGAAAAAAAAAGGCATGTTCTTAATGAGATAAAGTGTTCTTTATATTTAACTTTACTTCCAAGCTATTCATTATCAATTGATCCGCATACCATTCTGCCCCTTCTTTCCAACACATGAAACAATGCTTCCCTTGGAACCAATTCTAACCATTCAGGAATTGTATAAAAAGCTGGATCGTGTTTTGACAGTATATAGCCAACACTATCAAGACAATGCAGAGTGAGGGTGCTTGCTTTGACAGCCGGCATTATCCTCACTGAGTGAGTGAATGTTTTGTGTTATTCATAGCAATTCCTGAAACCAAAAGGTTATATGATAATTTCTATGAAAATTACCTCTTCAGTTTGCGATAACCCTAATTCCAGATTGTGTTCGCAAGATCTGAGCCTTCAGACGCTATATGCAGAAAGTGCCAGTTTTTAAGCCAAATGAGCTTGGATAAACTCGCAGCCTGAAATTTTGTTTAAAGCAGTATAGTAGTTTGGAGAGGCAATGGAAGCCTGGGAAAGCAACAGTTCTCTGTGATAAAAGATAGGGGCGCCCATTGTTTTGCTGCCTGTTGCCAAGGTTGGTTCTGAAAAAGATGCAAGAGCTGCTTCTCCCCAAACAAAGGGAAGGGTGTGAGCTATCTTGCAAAGTAGGGCAAGGAGCTTAGCTTTTAATGTTATACAAAAGACAAACGACAGCTTCAACAGAAGGAAAAAGGCAGTGATTATCTGGAGGAGAAAGAAAGCCTGGATATATTATGGTGATATTATGGTGTTACTAACTAAGACTTCTCAGGAAGCAACAACTGAATGAAAAACTGCTGGTGACCTTCTACCACTGCACCATAGAGAGTATTTTAACTTACTGCCCCTGTGTAGGGTTTGCCAATTGCACAGTGGCATATAGGACAGCACTCCAGAGGGTTAACGTCATCGCCCAGAAGATCATTGCTTGCCCTCTCCCCTCTTGGAACAGCTTTATAGCTCCCGCTGCCTTAAGAAAGTTCAAAACTTTCTTAAAGATCCATCTCATCCTGGGAACCTTGTTTTTTTTAAACTATTGCCATCTGGCAGACGGTACAGGATAATAAAAACAAGGACAAATAGGCTGATCCAATAAAGATAGGATTAGCCCTCAACTACAGCAGGAATTGCCCAATGCCTCTTCATTGCATCACCTCACAAACTTCAACTAAACCTGGGAGCTCAAACAACCTATAGAGCCAGACATGACCTCTACATAACCCTTACATGGCCCCATGGGAGTCTGACAACAGCCAATGATAGAATATATGTTCCTGCACAGGAACAGGAAGTTCAGGTACAAAGCTCAAAGAAGGTATAACCCCACCCTCACTCTCAACTCCATGTGGTCAGCTGCCCAGAACCATAAACCCTGGTGGTTCTGCTTCATCAATAAATGGACTCTCTTTCCAATCAGCTTCCAGCCTCCGTTTTGTCTCCAGTGCCTTTCTTCTGACTTGGAACTGAACCAGATGGATATTTCTTTCAACAAGATTTGTTACTAACTTTCATCTCACTGCTAAAGTCTTCATAAAATTGAAATTTTGAATTCCATTCAAGTGCAGCATCCCTTAAAATTTTTGCACAATTATGGAAAGGAGCTAATATCTCATCTGAAGACTTAGTTGTACAAAAATATTGGAATGCGCAGAAATGGATAAGCTTACACTGGAAATGAAAGATAAAGAAGATTCTGAATATTATGCAGGTATGGGATAAATGGTATGAGTGGCTAAAAAGAAGAACAGATTGGACTGCCATTTGTCAGAAGTGGTATAGGGTCTCCCGCTTGGGTGGGGGGTTGGACTAGATGACCTACAAGGTCCCTTCCAACTCTGATTATCTGTTAAACCTGTTAAAAATAAACATAAAGATTAGTAAGAATGGATTATTGTAAATAAAATAAGAGATCTTAAGAGATTATTAATATAGACATGTACATAATATGATATATAAGATATATGTATTTGTTGATGCAAAATCCTTGTTATGAATATAAATGTGATTTGTATTTTTGAAAATTATAATAAAACAAATAAATAAAAATAAAAATGCACTTAAAATCTTAAAATTGAATATACGTTGCACCGTTCTGTTTAATTAATACATAGTTCAATTGTATATATTAGCAAAGGAATATCATAGGGAAGACTTACTTAATCCTCAACCTGTCGAAAGCTTTGAAACAACATTAGAAATCACCCGATTTAAAGCGTTGGTCCTGTGTTTAGCCCAAGCGTTCCAATAAAACATCTTCCCCGCTATTTTTAAATGGGAGTGTGCCACAGCATCAATTTCTCATGTGGTTCAGGATCAAAAAATAACCACTTACCCATTAGCAATGGGCAAGAAGCTTTGATGCTGTCAGAGCTTGGGCCCTGGATCTTCTATGCTAGCTCTTAAGTCTGTCTCTGTTTTCCCCGCTTCCTTTTCAGATTTGGAAATGGCCTCGCTGTTGTTAGGAGGTGACTGATGCTAACACTACTGGTTAGTCTTGTGCACAGGAGGTTAATTGCATTTCATGCCTGGAAGCACTGGATAATCATTGTCACACAAACCAGCCAGTATTTATTTATTTTTTTAGCCAATGCTTCGCATTTTTGCAATGGGCAGAAAAGTGTGGCATCTCAATGCCCTTGGTACATACTGGGTGCTTGGCACCACTGGAATGGGACAACTGAGCATTTGGCTATGGCGAGTTTTCCTAGACCCGGCAGCTCCACGTGGCACTGGATCTCTTCTACAAGTCTGAGGTAATCTTCTGAGGCTCTCTGTCTTGAAGTAAGATGAGCCATATTGATGAGAAAGAGAGAGGGGTTGCAGGACAGTGGGGAAAATCCAGGAAGTATATAACATATAGTATATAACAGTGATGGCTAACCTTTTCATCGTTTTGTGCATAATGCAATGCGCGCATGACACCCCCCTACCCCTGCACATGCACATGCGACCTCCCCCTGTGCACCACATGCCTCTGTGCATACACACATGTCCCCCCATGTGCGCCATGCCCCTCTGCGCATGTGCAGCAGATACCCCACAATCAGCTGGCTGGTAGGAGGCATGCGCACATGCACAGTGGATCTGTTCCAGGTGACGGCTTGCATACCAGCAGAAATGACTCTGCATGCCACTTCCTGCACACATGCCATAGGTTCACCATCACGGGTATATAATATAGTTTGGAATATTATTTAGGCCAGGGGTGTCAAATTCAATTTCTGTGATGACCCAGGGTGGGATACAAAACAAACACAGTCACAGAAAACCTTTTATTCCTTCACTTTGCTTCCAAGCTCCAAATATCCTTGACGGAAGACAAAAAACTCCCACACAAGCAGTTACAAGAAGGAGGAAAAAAGCAACACAAACCAGGCAAGATAAGGGCTGGAGGACGTCCATAGATAACAGAAAACACACTGGGAAGGACGCCAAACTCAGAGAGGAACCATAAACTAGAGATATTTCCATGCTTTGTTTCCAGTGCTCGCCTGTACGCTGTTCAGTTGTCACAGCTGCAGCCAATTAAGAGGATCAAGGCCCTCTCCTCCCGAGTAGACCGCATCTCTCCCTTATCCTCTCCTCCCTTGTGCCCTAGGATGGAGAGAGGGATGGGCCTGGGTCCTCTTCTGACTGTTCAGTTGGCCTCTGCCCTTCCCCAGCCTCCTCCACAACCTCCGGAGCCACACTTCCATTCCCTAATTTATTATTATTTTATTATTTATTTTTGTTTATTTATATTCTTGTAATACTCATTGTAAAATTCCCCATTCTTTTGCCCAAGTCAAACAGCATGCATCAAAATACAATATCATATAGGGCAGACCCAACCCCCCTCTTTCCTTAGCATCTTGCAATAGCTTATATCTAATTCTTGGGGTTTTTTCCTTGCCATATGAACTTAGAAATATCCTTCTGCCATTGTTTAAATGGGTTGTAATACCCATTGTAAAATTGAGGTAGGGAGAAATGGATGGCCATCACAGCCAAGGACTGGTAGCTGAGCTTGCATATCAGAAAATCAAGAACCACGAGTACCAATGGAAAAATGGATCTAGGCTATCAAGCCAAGCCACAATTTCAGAGTGCTTTTAAAGGTTTTTAAGGTATTCCTTTTCCACATTTCCACTCCTGTAAAAGAAACAGGCCTAGTTTGTTGCTTATAGAGTTATGCTAGATCTGGTGGTATGGATCAGTTGAAATAGCAAATTGCTAACCAACACAGTTGACAAAGCTTCTCTGAGGAGAGTGGTCCTTCTTGTATATATGAATACTTCTGTCCCTACAACACAATAGTGGTTGACGTGGCACATATTTTTTTCTCTGTCACTAGAGCAATGGGGACTGGATCAAATCAACAGGATTTTCTTGTCTCCCACCTAAGTCAGAAAAAGGCAGTGACACCTGTGGAATTCAGGTCAGTTGGAGGAAAACCTTGAAATAATTCCTTGGAGAAGGATAATCATCTGCAACTAGCTGACTGAGTCCTCATAGATAACTTGAGAAAATTAGGATATATTTCCCCATTGTTGATTTTGCTTTTAACTGTGGTGAACTCCCATTCCAAGAGGTCTAAAATAAAAAGCAATTTTAATCTACCTTAAGGTTGCTCCAAGTGCCAAGGGAAATCCCCCTACTGAAGAGTTTGCTATTCTTATCTCATCCAGCTTCAGTCCTTAGGAATTATTCTTACTCCATATGAGTCATTATCCATATATGTAAATCTAAAAATAAGTGTGTATAATTATTTGAGCATTAATTCTTACATTTCCCCACAGTACTTGTAAAGTCAAATGAAAGAGATCTAGCATAAATTTGAAGTGAACATTGCTAAATGGCTGCAATTAAGGGGACGGTGTTGAATTTAGGGCTTTAGCCAAAATAGCTGTACCCTTTCCCAAACTACTCCACTCCTTCCACTTTGCGCCCATTTTTATCAGTACTCCATAGTTATGGAGCACGCTTAGTAAAGTCAGTAAATAGATCTTCCAGAGGCCAATATTCTTGCTTGATATCAATCATAAAGCCTGCTAGCAGTGGTGGGATTCAAATAATTTAACAACCGGTTCTTTGCCCTAATGATTTCTTCCAACAACCAGTCCACCAAACTGCTAAGAAACTTAACAACTGGTTGTCCCGAAGTGGTGCGAATTGGCTGAATCCCACCACTGCCTGCTAGGTATAACTAAACTTACTTCATAGATCTGACTTTTCCACCAGGTGCTCTCCAGATCTGCTGGTTGGCTAAGAGTTCTAGAATTTGGACATATCTGGAGACCACTAGGCTGCAGGAAGGTTGTTCTTAGTTCATGCGTTTTAGATAAACAGAACATGGGATTTGTAGGAAGTATTTCAGAGCACAGCCTAAGGAGACTTTTACCTCAAGGAGAAAAATAGTGTTGGGAGAAAAAGATCTTTAGGAAAGCAAAGATATAGAACTATTCTTTTGTTTCAGTGCTGTGGCCAAAGTGGTGGCAGGAACTGAGATTCCCACAGAGATTGTGAACTGTTGGGCTGGATAAAGCATTTAATGATTCTGAATATATTTGCATCAATAAATGCATGACAAGGTAACAGTCAAATAAATATCCATTAGCACTCATTACTCCATTTTAATTATGAGAGCTGGGTGGAAGCAATCATTTCCTGCTAAGGCAGCATTAAATGAAATTAGTGTCAGCTCCAAGGAAGACAGCAGAGCAAAGAAATGAACTGAACCAAAGAAGCTTCTTGGATGAGAAGTGAAACATTTTTCAAAGAAAAAACCAAGGAAGTCCAGTTGCTTTTTGGAAAACAATTTTTGAAACAATCATTACATGGAGGATTGAGAATCTCAATAGACTACTCCATGAAATCTAACAATTGTGTTTCCCTTTCATTTATAGTCATCTGGTTCCTTTATCAAAGTTTATCCAAGAAGTCATACGTGTTATGGCTTACCACAGCGTGGGAACCTGGCTGTAAGGATGATGGGGCTGTGTTTATATGACAGATTACTAAATGAACCAGATTTTTGGATTTACATAATACTCGGCACTATAAACAAATAGCATACGTTCACCCAGTACTCTAAATACAGAAAGCTTAAATCAAGATTGAACTTATCATGTTCCTCAAATTAAGCTGCTAAGTCTGTAGCTAATCTGGTGCATATATGATTGAGTGGTGTATGTGCGCATGTACAATCTATGGGGTTTTGTGTTCAGAGCCACGAGGCTACTAACAAAATATTAATTGGTTGGGGGACAATTCTTTTAGGGATCTTTGAGTCCCCTGGGAGACCCCTGGTTAACTACTACGAAAAGTAAGATGCTGATCCCAGTTGCTATTGGTGTGGTCCGACAAGGCTTATATACTCTTTTTAAAATAGAAAGACCAACCCTATAGAGCAGTGGTGGCTAACCTTTTTGGGCTGCTGTGCCAAAAATTGCGTATGCACCAGCACGCATGCACTCACATGCCAACACCCAGAATGCAATGCACGCCTCCTCCCCATGCCCCCTGTGCATGCGCACACAATCTCCCCACACTCCACCCCTTACCTGCACTGCACCTCACAGCTGATTTTTTGGCTGGTTTGAGCCTTTTTCGGCCTCCCAGAGGCTTGGAAAAAGCCTCTGCAAGGCTTTTCAGGACGAATTATAGGCCCGTTTTGTCACTTCCTGTAATACCGGAAGTGATGAAATGGCCCTATAATTCATCCTGAAAAGCCTTGCAGAGGCTTTTTCCAAGCCTCTGGGTGGCCGAAAAAGGCTCAAACCAGCTGAAAAAAATCAGCTGTGAAGCGCGCGCATGTGCAGTGAGGTAAGTTTGCCTGCGGGTTGCGTACCAGCACAAATGGCTCTGCGTGCCACTTGTGGCACACGTGCCATAGGTTCGTCATCATGGCTATAGAGTTTAGTTTAACAGTAAACCTAATCCAGGAGTTAGAGAAGAACAATCAGAGCAAATACACACAGCATCATTTAAGGTGTCTTTAGAATCCATATAGAGGAAGAGGCAGATTCCTCACTGTGATATTTGGTGTAGGAACAGAGATGGCTCTCATTTTTCAATCGGTAAAGTCTTGGTGGATATGTTTCTCGGCTGGGTGTGGGGACTTTTCCTCCCCTTTTTTGCTTTCACAGCAGACTCATCCACGGTGTGATGCTTGTTGGGTTAAGGCCAAGGTACAAAAGCAGTGAGGCATTACATTAATAGCCTGCAAGGCACGTGATGCAGCAAATTGGCTGAAACAAAATGAAAGGTTTATAGGATGATCGAAAGCTGCCTTATTTATTGACTTCCTTCTCCATACAACAACTAGGTGATTATCCCAAAGGTGCCTTTTTCGAAAAAGGCAAGTGGGCTTGGTTTTTCCTTGAAGACCTTTTGCTTAGTTTCCCCTGCTGGCATTACTTTGAAGGAGGAGATGAGAAGCTTCAGAACTGAAGGAGCTTTTTAGACGAGAAGCGAAACATCTTCAAGGAAAAACAAAGTCCAGTTGCCTTTTGAAAAATCACCTTTGTGACCTGGATGCCTGAGAATCTCTATAGACGAACCTAGTGATTAAACAACCCAGTGATGTCAAGAGGTTTTGGACACAAAATCCTCTAATGGTGACCCACAAGATCACTGGTAAGAGATTGTGAGAGTAGAACTTTCTTTAGAAGAACTCCAACCTCACTACCTTAGTTGTTTCTGACTTGCAGATCTCCATAGAGCTTCAAGCAGATGATTTTCCTACTGTCCCCTCATCTCTTTCTTCAAAGTAATGCCAGGAGGTGACCTGCAGCATGCAGAATTTGCCTCTTACTTTAGTTTAGTTTAGTTTACTTTATTGTCATTGCACCTTGTACAATGAAATCAAATGCCATCTTCAGTGCACATCATGACCATGACCATGACCATGAAAATAAACACCTTCACCCTCCACACATTTAATCTAAAACCCCCAACACCACACCAACACTGCACTATACAGTAGAATTCAACAGAGCTACTGCCCTGGGATAGGAGCTGTTTTTCAGCCTATTTGTCCTTATTTTTATTATCCTGTACCGTCTGCCAGATGGTAACAGTTCAAAAAAAGGGTGCCCAGGATGAGATGGATCTTTGAGAATGTTTTAAACTTTCTTAAGGCAGCAGGAGCTATAAAGCTCTTCCAAAGAGGGGAGAGGGCAACCAATGATCTTCTGGGCAATGATGTTAACCCTCTGGAGCGTTGTCCTATCTGCCTCTGTGCAATTGGCAAACCATACAGAGGTGCAGTAAGTTAAGATACTCTCTATGGTGCAGCGGTAGAAGGTCATCAACAGTTTTTCATTCAGTTATTGTTTTCTGAGAAGTCTCAGGTAGTATAATCTCTGCTGGGCCCTTTTGACCAGGGCTGCAATGTGAGCACCCCCAGGTCAGGTCCTCTTTTATGGTAACACTCAGAAACTTAAAACTGGCCACTTGCTCCACTCGGTCTCCATTGATAAGCAAGGGCTGAAGGTGGTTGAAATATGTCCAAAAACAAAACCTGCAAACCCTTTTAGCCAAGTACCTTTTTTTTTTTTTTTTTGGAAAGCTGGGGCTAAAAGGGTCAGCTTCCTTCTATTCCATGGATAAAACAAACATTGAGCCATTTCCGTATGTGAAGATCCCAACTGGGCAGGGAACTACTAAACAAGACCAGTGGAATGCTTAATAATTGTGCAATACATTATAACTGGAGCCAGGAATGTCATTCAGCAATGACCAGAAAATGCTGCAGGCCAGGAGAGGCTTGAACCCTTGCCCTGGTGTTAGCTAAGAGCGCTCACAATTTGATCTGAGGGCAGCTGAAGCTGCAGTTATCAGACCCCAGGAGATTTGATGGCATTTCTTAGAAGCAAATGACCCAATGCTATCTGATTATCTCTGTTAAGCAGGCCTGTGCAGGCTTCTGACAGATACCTTCTTTCTTGCTCTCTCCTTTTCCTCCTCTCTTTCCTCCTCCTTTCCCCACTCTGTCTGAAACCAAGGCAAGGGATGCTGTGCTCGTCTCTGCAGGTGGATAAGCCTATAGACCAGGTGCTACAGCAGAAATCCCTTCCCTGGCAGTAATAGTGCCGGCAGTGAGCCTTTTCTCATTTGCAAGAAGGAAGGCAAGTGCGAAGGGTTCAGCAGCCCAACTGCCATTGCCCTCCATTCACAAGCAGCCATTAAAATCACCCACTAAGCACAGGAAGGGAGCAATTAGGTAGAATTCCTTGCACTCACCAAGGATTAATTCTCCAGCTGGAGAAATACCCAGCAGCACACAACAGCAGAAGCCTGTTGCAAGCACAATCTTTGGGGGAGACCAGCACAGTCGACTGGAGCACGCCAAAAACGCCAGCGCAAGATTCAGTTTTGCCTTC
The DNA here is from genome assembly GCF_049901735.1 of Notechis scutatus. NCBI lineage: Eukaryota > Metazoa > Chordata > Lepidosauria > Squamata > Elapidae > Notechis > Notechis scutatus. The sequence goes on along the minus strand of NC_142016.1, from coordinate 16,411,925 downwards.
GCTGAAGGAGAAAGGGACTGAGTAGGATCCACCCTGCCCATGGATCTTATTTTCCCACTCAGAACCCAATTGTTCATTGATTTTGCCCAGAATACTCATCCATAGGAAGGCTTTCTTTATTTCAGCAGTTTTTGGGACCCGCTTTACATCCTTTTACAAAACATTGAGGACCTCAAAGAGCATGGGTGGGCAACTACACCAACATTACAACCTGTGGACTTCAACTCTGAGAATTCCTGAGCCAGCATAGTTAATAGTTAGAATAGAACAGAACAGAACAGAACAAAACAGAATAGAATAGAATAGAATACTTTATGGGCCACATGTGATTGGACACACAAGGAATTTGTCTTGATGTAAATACTCTCAGTATTCATAAAAGAAAACATACATTCGTTAAGAATCAAGAATCATAATATACAACACTTAATGTTAGTCATAGGGTACAATCAGCAATCAAATCATACCAGGAAAATCGTAAGGATACAAGTGACAAAGTTACAGTCCTACAATCACAAGTGGGAGGGGATGGATGATAAGGAGTTATGAGAAGATTAACAGTAATAGTAGTGCAGACTTTGTAATAGTTGAACAGTGCTGAGGGAATTATTTGTTTAGCAGAGTGATGGCATTTGGGAAAAAACTGTTCTTGTGTCTAGTTGTTCTGATGTGCAGTGCTCTATAGCATCATTTTGAGGGAAGGAGTTGAAACAGTTTATATCTGGGATGTGAGGGGTCTGTAGATATTTTCACAGCCCTCTTTTGACTCATGCAGTATACAGGGTCCTGGATGGAAGGCAGGTTGATAGCAATCGTTTTTTCTGCAGTCCTATTTACTTTCTGAAGTCTGTGTCTGTCCTGTTGGGTTGCAGAACCAAACCAGACAGTTATAGAGGTGCAGATGACAGACTCAATAATTGTTGCCTGCCCCTGTCAAAGAACATTGGTTTATTTGGGTTATATCTACCAATATTTATTAAAAACGTAAGATATTTAAACATATTTATTTGATTTTGAAGACTGTCTGAAAGTCTTATAGCAAGGGTCCCCAAACTTGGCAACTTTAAGACTTGTGGACTTCAACTCCACAAGTCCACAAATCTTAAAGTTGCCAAGTTTGGAGCCCCCTGGCTTATAGGGACTCCAGGAGTCCCTAGACCACACTTTGAGAATCACTCCTTTATTTGAAAGGTTGCCAGGGACGCACCAATATTAAAGAAAATGGACCCTTAGAAGGGACTCCTGAAGTTTAGATGATGATCATTTTCTCTCTGCAAATAGGTAGGGAAGCTCTCACCCGCCAGGCCATGTGCAGTAGCAATCCAAGAGTAGCAGGAATTCCTGATTTCTCCCCACTGAGTAGTTGATTGGCATAAGAAAAAGGGTCACCAGCAGTCTCCTCCTACCTCTCCATCAACAAGAAAGCTCCATCTCAGTGTTTCTCAACCTCAGTGACTTTAAGACGTGTGGACTTCAACTCCCAGAATTCTTCAATCTTAAAGCATGCTGGCTAGGGAATTCTGGGAGTTGAAGTCCACAAGTCTTAAGGTTGCTGAGGTTGAAAAACACCGCTGTATCTGATGGTAGAGCATGAGCTTGTGAATAGTGTGTGTTGCTTCCCCCCCCCCCACACACACACTCCATGATGCAATTAGATAGCTAATGTTGCCTTCAAATTACTTATTATTTTGCCTCTCCCTGTAGTGTTACTCAACAGAAACTAGGAAGTCTTCTGCTCTTTCCTTTATGCCTTTTAGAGACAGACCAAACACTTAGCTCAATTGGAGGTACTGACCAGCTGCACTAACCCAATGCCCCACTGCTAAGTCATAATGTGATTTTGATTTACCGTGCCACATGAATTCAGACACTGTGGCTTATTCACAAACCAGGGTACTCAACAAACCATGGTAAAATAAACCATTGCTTATTGGTCCCTAGTTCCTCAGTGAGGAGCTCCTGGAATAGTATTCCCTACAAGTCAAAGATGGACCATATAGTTTGATGTCTATGGGGATCCTCAATCATCCAGGTCATGGACGTTCCAAAGGTGCTTTTTCCAAAGGGCAACTGGACTCTCTTGGGTTTTTTTTACCCCTTGCAAACATTTCGCTCCTCATTTGAAAAAGTTTCTTCCATTCTAATTGAAGTTAAAACTAACTGAAGAAGCTTTGGTTCAAACTGAAGAATTTAAAATTAAAGAAGGTTCATTGATGAGAAACAAAATGATTTCAAAGAAAAAATGCAAGAACGTCCAGGTTTTGGTTTTGTTTGGGGGGAAAAAAGCACCTTTGGAATGACCATGTGGTTTATTATTAGTGGGAAAAAAGGGTCTCTGAAGCTGAGTTCCTTCTAGGGGAAAAAGGAATCTTCAACAATTGACCACAGTATCAATAAATGGCCAACTAGGACAGCTTCCCTCCCTCCTTATTTTCCTCTCTCTTACAGCCTTCAGGAGTTGACAAGCGGCAAGAATGAAAAGTTCAAAACTGCTGCTTGGGAGATGTTAGGTGTCTAAGAAGCAAAATGCTGCTTGGGTGGCGGTGAGGTTTACGCGTGCTGCTGCCCATCTCACTTGCAGGCTGAAAAGGTCAGGTTTCACTGGGAGGGTGCCACCTTGTACCCCTGGAGTGGGTGACTGAAATCTTGCTTCTCTTAATGAGGTGACCTTCACGGCAAAGAAGCCATTAACTTCTGCTGGGAGAGATGCTGGTCTGACATTAGCAGCTGTTTCTCGCCACCTGGCCGTGGACTTACAGGAAATGCCATCCACAGGTGGCTTAGTGCTGTCGTGCCTCTCATTTCAGGGATATCTCTAGGCTAGATTTTGCCCCCAATAGTCTACAACAAGACTCTAGTTGGCTGGCCCTGTGCTCTTAAATGCATAATTATGGCTTGTTGTGAAATTAAAAACAACTTGGAGAAAGGCAAAGCCTCAGAGCTCCAGGAATTCAAAGAGAATGAGAACATGAACGTCTTGATAGTAATAGCAATAGCACTTAGACCTATATACCACTTTACAGTGCTTTACAGCCCTGTCTAAGTGGTTTACAGAGTCAGCCTATTGGCCCCCCCAACAATCTGGGTTCTCATTTTATGGACCTCGGAAGGATGGAAGGCTGAGTCAACCTTGAGCCTGGTGAGATTTGAACTACCAAATTGCAGGCAGCCAGTAGGCAGTAGAAGTAGCCTATAGTGCTGCACTCTAACCACTGCGCCACTGTGGCTCAATATGTTTAGGAATGGAGTGAAAGTGGATATGACCATCCAAAAGGAAAACACAAATTAGGTTTATGTCCAATGCTTGACTGAGTTATTAGATTAACATGTTTTTGGGGGCTTCACACATTATGTGCAAAAAGCCAGTGCAGTCCTAGGTTGCTTCAACAGAGGGGTAGCATCAAGACAAGAATGATAGTACAAATTTTACACTGTGCTGATGAAACCACACTTGGAATACTGTGTCCAGTCCTGGTCATCACAATACAAGATCCTGGAAAACGTGCAGAGAAGAGCAACAAAGATGATAAAAGGATCTGGAGGCTAAATCATATGACAAGTAGTTGAGGGGACTAGGTATATCTGGACTATCAAAGAGAAGGATTAGGGACATGACAGCTGTCTTCCTGTACTTGAGGAGCTGTCACAAAGAAGAAGGGATTGACTTATTCTCCAAGGCACCAGAGGTCAGGAAAAGAAGTAATAGGTGGAAGCTTGTTAAAGAGAGATCCAACCTAGAAATAAAGAGAAATGTTCTGACAGAGCAATTAATCAATGGAATAGCTTGCTTCCTAGGGCTGTGGATGCTCCATCACTGGAAGTTTTCAAAAACAGCCATTTGACTGGATTGATATAAGGTCTCCTGAATTGAGTAAGCAGTTGGACAAGAAGACCTCAGAAGTCTTAACATGTTAAGACTTAACTTTGTTAAGACTTCTTCTTAGAATAAGATTTAACATGTGTGCATGAAGTCAATCAGTTCAGCTGATGAAATATATCCTACTATCCTACACTATCCTAATGCAAACATAGTAGGTTGGTTGGATGTCCAGATATGAACACTGATATAGTGGTTTTCCTTTGCAAGCAAAAGATTCTGAGTTAGTTATCTGGCATAGCTGGGAAGGACTTGTGTTTGAAGCCTGAAAGAGTGACAGTTGAATACACACTGCAGACAACATTGTGGTTTAGCAGATCATAATAAAGCTAGATGGCCCAATCTGATTTAGGCTGGATCAAACATTGCACCAGCTATAGCCTTGGTTTACTAAGCAAACCAAATTTGGATGAGTTTATTATGTAATACACTAACCCATAAGCCATGGCTTCTGAATTAAAGTGACAGGGTTTACTCAAGACAAAAATAAGTAAGCCATTTTTGGGCTGTGTATAATGTGTGAGCAATTTCACAAATTGTGCTGACCCCTGCTTTAACTAAAGCTTGTTGAAAAAGCTGTAATAGTCTTGTTCACATATAAAAGAATTGTTGAACATTATAAAGTAATATGAGGGTAGAGATCCATGGATATTAGCTTGAGATTTTTGGAGAGAACAAATGAATAAATATGTGTTCAAGAACATTTTGTTCTCTAAAGAGAGAAAGGGTGTTGTGCTGGCATCCAGAAGAGTCTCTTAAAAAATTTTATTTAAAAAATTTACAGGAGTGCACCAATAGGTACTCACTTATATACAGTACCATGAAAGGTATCCAGCAGTAAAGAAAGTCACTACAATAAAATGTTAAAATAAAACTAGACTATAATGCTACTGCATGAAACAGAAATGAGATGGATGGGGTGTTTTTTGGGGGGAGGAAAGGAGAGAGTTGCTTTAAAAAAATCAAAACAAAAATCAAACTAAAACTTCCTCTTTCCCAATTCTCTACATTTTTCAGCTCTAATGGGTTGCAGAATTGATATTTTTTTAAAGAATGACTTCAATTTCCACTTAGTTTGAAGGCTGCAATTTTAAAACCAAATGGGTTAGCACAGAATGATGGTAGTTCTACCTCCCCAGCTGTAATTTGCTATCTATCTTGTTCTTGCAAATAATATGAGCAAAGATAAAGGAACTATTAAGGAGTAGTACTGAGACTTAAGTTCTCAGTCTGATCTGATGCTCTTTTGCCAGGAGGCAGCCTGGTCCTAGGTACATGCTTTGAATGTCAATGTATGGCAAAGCCAGCGATATAGGATTGTGGCAGTAGGAGTTAATGAGTGGACACAACCTAGGCAACTTTACTTATTGGACCTGGTTAGTACTTCAATAGGAGACCCCCAGGGAAACGACAGGATTGTAGAAGTTAGAAAACAATAATTCCCATAGCAAATATTTGCAAAATGATTCCTTATTTATGGCAAGAAAGCAATGTGTTTATGTCCATGGAGGCACTAGAACAGGGATGTCAAACTCGATTTCATTGAGGGCCGCATCAGGATTGCGTTTGACCTTGAGGGGCCAAGGGGGGCCATGGCCAGCTTGATGTCACTTGTATCAGGGGTGCCTGGGGTGGCTCGACTACACTGTCAGCAAAAACAGGCTCCCGAGCTCCATTTTAGGCTGCGATGGCCTCCTGCAACCCTCTGCTAGTAAAAACGGAGCACACGGCCCTCCCGAGCTCCATTTTATTTATTTATTTGATTTGTCAATCGCTTACAAGATAATAGGTATAAGTATATACATAGTTATGAATACATGAAATGGGTACATATAAGAAAATAAAAGAAACAATAGGACAGGGATGGTAGGCACGTTGGTGCGCTTATGCACGCCCCCTACAGACCTCTTAGGAAAGGGGTGAGGTCAATAGTAGACAGTCTAAGGTTAAAGTTTTTGGGGTTTGGGGAAGAAACCACAGAGTCAGGTAGAGTATTCCAGAGATTGACCGCTCTGTTGCTGAAGTCGTATTTCTGCAATCAAGTTTGGTGCAGTTAACCTTGAATTTGTATCTATTGTGTTCTCTTGTGTTGTTATGGTTGAAGCTGAAGTATTCATTGACAGGTAAGTCATTGCAATGTATGATTTTATATACCATGCTTAGATCAGACCGAAAACAGTGTAATTCAAGGTTTTCTAGGTCTAGAATTTCAAGTCTGGTGGCATAAGGTATTCTACAATGAGTAGAGGAGTGGAGAACTCTTCTTGTGAAATATTTCTGGACTTTCTCAACTGTGCTAATATCAAATACATAATGTGGGTTCCAGACTGATGAGCTGTATTCGAGTATTGGTCTAGCAAATGTTCTGTATGCTCTAGTTAGTAGTGTGATATTACCAGAGAAAAAGCTACGTAGGATTAGGTTAACAACTCTTAATGCCTTTCTGGCTATGTAGTTACAGTGGGCTCTAGCACTTAGATCATTAGAGATGAGTATTGGATCATCAGCAATGTCTTCACTATTCATCTTGTATTTTATTTTCTGATATTTTTTTTTGCCAATATGTAAGAAAGAGCATTTATTTGTTGAGATTTGAAGTTGCCATTTGTTTGACCATTCTGATACATAGTCAAGATCTCTTTGAAGGGTAGCAGTATTGTCTGTGGTATTGCATTTCACTGGCAGAGACACTGTGAGCTGGTCCTTTGCTGTTTCCAAGGTGGCCCCATGGACCAGGTCTAAGCATCCCGTGGGCCAGATCCGGCCCCTGGGCCATGAGTTTGACACCCCTGTACTAGAAGGAACTGAGCTTGACTCCAGAGAGATGTTACCTGGAGCTTTACTAGTTAATGAAAAGGGAATGTAGATAATGCCAACTCCTAGAACAGAGGTAGGCAATTATGGAGACCAACCACATCGCAGCCAGCATCCTGGCTTGCTTTAGTCCACGCCTCTCCAACACTTGGTAGAACGTCCTTGGCTCCCATGCAGAGGTGGCATTCAGCAGGTTCTGACCAGTTCTGGAGAACTGGTAGCAGAAATTTGGAGTAGTTCAGAGAACCAGCCAATACTACCTTTGACTGGCCCCGCCCCCATCTCTTCTCTGCCTCCCGAGTCCCAGCTGATTGGCTGGGTCTTCTTTGGTTGCCCTGCACAGGAGAACAGAGTTGCAAAGCAGGCTAGTGGGGTGGGGGTTGGGGAATGGGATTTTGCAGTATCCTTCCCCTGGAATGGGGTGGGAATGGAGACTTTACAGTATCCTTCCCCTGCCATGTCCACCAAGCCATGTCCACCAAGTTACGTCCACAGAACCGGTAGTAAAAGTTTTTGAATCCCACCACTGCTCTCATGGGAAAGAATGTTGTTTTGGCTACACATTCCCAGTTATCTCTATCTCCCCGCCCCCTTATGTTCTCTCACATCTCTATCCGGCCTGGCTGCGGCAGCCTTGAAGATGCTCCCAAAATGGCTCCAGCTTAAAAAATGGCTTCAGGGCTGACACTAGCCTCACGATCTCCCAGATCTTTTTTTTATACTACCCTAGAATGGTGGGCTGTTGTGTAAATCACCTCTACTTTTTACACCCCAGAACCTCACCCGGGAACAGGTGAATAGCAAGGGAGAAGTTCTTACCTTCCAGCCCCGTGGCTGACGTGAGGTTTCAGCACTTCAAACCATGCCTTGTCTGCACTTGTATTCAAAGAGAATGAAGCCCCATCCATTTCTAGAACCCGATTAGCATTTCCATTGTTGCATGACTGTCTGAGAGACAGTCACAGCTAAACGAGCCAGTCAGCTCGTGCTAATTTGCATGTTAATGAAGCCCATAGAGTACAGCCCACAGAACATTCGGAGGATGGGTGAGGAGACCCATATGGATAGATCCATACCACGCAACCTTTTCCTCCATTAGGAGAGAAAATGTTGTGGCCTGTCGGCCGCTGGCCCCTCCAGCAGCTGAATCAGAGGAGGAAGAGGAGGCATGAAAGTCAGGGTCGGCATCAGGGCAACCTGGGAGCTCCGAGGGGGAAGAGGGAATGGACCTGGCAGAGAGAGAGAGAGAGAGAGAGAGAGAGAGGCGGAGCCTCGGCTGTCGGTCAGCCCTCAGATGGAGAGTCAACAGCCCCCAGGTCTGGAGGTGGCTGATGAGGAAGAGGAGGAACAGCTGGATTCAGTGCCTGACGCACGTCTGCGCAGAAGGCAGAGGAGAGGAGAGCAGTGGAAATCCATGGGCCGATCCTTGGGAAGGAGGAGCCACCGCTGCTAGTGAAGTCCCACCCTAGCTCCGGGGATAAAAGGCAGGCAGCAGACATGAATAGGTGTGGCAGGCAATTATTTATCTTCCAGCCAGATGGACTTGTTAGCCTGCGAGATAAACTTTTTGCTGGGGCTGCCAGCATTCCTAATAAAGGAATCTTTTGAGTTCACGTCAGAGGGTGTGTCTGGGCCAGAACAGAAAATCTGGATTACACAGACAGACAGACAGACAGACAATATAGGCAAGGTGGAGAGTAAGACAGAACTCTTGCTTCTTCCTTCTCTTTTTGTAGCAAGAAAAACAGGGACTATAGTCTTTAGGCAGAAAAAAAAAAGAATCACAGGATGCCCGCTTGGAAACATGTGCAGGTAGTCCTAAATGCTTCGCTTAATGACCGTTCAAAGTTATAATGCCATTGAAAAAAAGGCACTTACGGCCATTTTTCACACCGCCATTGCAGCATCCCTATGGTCACGTGATCAAAATCCAGAAATTCCTTGGCAGCTGACTCACATTTATGGCGGTTGCAGTGTCACCTTTTGTAACCTTCTGACCAGCAAAGTCAATAGGGAAGCCACTTAACAGCCCTGTGGCTGACTTAACAATGGCAATGATTTACTTAACAACTCTGGCAAGGAAGGTCGTAAAACTCCCTTAAGAAATGTCTCACTTAGCAACAAACATTTTGGGTTCAGTTCTGATCGTAAGCCGAGGACTATCTGTACTGCAGGGTGGTGAACGTACATAATATTCTTTCCTTCTCCTATTTTTCCTTTCAACAACAACCCTGGGAGGTAGGCTGGGCTGTTGGTGGTTCCTGGTCTTCCAGTCGCACCAGGCTAAATATAAACCAGCCTGTCAAGTTGACATTATTTTCCCCATCTTAAATCCAGCTTTCGGTAGCTTTTGTTTTATGCATGAACTGCTCTCCTGGGTGCACTAATTTGTGTGATTTTGTTTGCACACCACCTAAGATGTGCCTGGTGTTTTTTTTTTTTTCCAAGAAGTTTTTCTACATGTAAGACTGCCATAAACATTTCCACCACCTTCTCCTGTTGCTGTTGCTGTTTTTTGCCCGGTGTTTGTTTCTTTCTGTGAAGAACTCCAAATTCAACAAAGTGTCACAGCTAAAGCATAATTGTAGTCTAGTTAAATAATTTTTATTACAGACAACAAGCAGTTTACAACTAAAATGGAGCTAAAGTACAATACAAGAGTATATAACAAAGCTCAGGAGAGAAATTTCGCAGCCCAAAGAACAATGAATGACACATACCAACACACAAAATTTAGCAGCTCTACAGGTAATATCGGCAAAGAGATCAGCTAATAGATAATACAGATACTACTTAAGGCTCCCTGTCGGCATTCCCAGGAAGATGCCATAAATCAGAAGAGCTTAGCAATTCCTATAAAATAAGCAATAGAGCATTATATGAATCAACATTTCTACCATGCCTATCCCCATAAGGGCAAAACCATCATGGAAAAAGGTATGTGATGGAATCTTCCAAGCAGCCACGTGGAAGGGGTTCTAGATTGTCAGGTTCATAAAGTTCTTCCTACATGCAAACTGAGTGACATTCCTTTTGCTCCCTAGCTGATCCTGAAAGAGAGTGGTTTGCCTAACGCTCTTTAGGAGTTCACGGCTGATTTAGCATGCTATGTCTTTGCAGTACTTCGTCAAAAATTAGTAGAACTATTCCCAAAGGTGCTTTTCTTTGGTAACCAAGAAAGTCCAGTTGCCTATGGAAAAGCATCGTTGGAATTATGTCTATGGAGATTTTCAGCCATCCAGGTCATGGTTGTCCCAAAGGTGCTTTTTCAAGAGGCAACTGGACTTTCTGGTTTTTCCTTGCAGATGTTTTGCTTCTCATCTGTGATGACCCAGAGTATAACACAAATGTAACCAAATCCAAAACATAAATAAATGTCCTTGAATACCTCCAACTTGGCCCCACTGTTCAATAATTCTCAGTTGGAGATAAAACGTATTCAAAAATAGTCTTCAAAAGAAAGCAATACATGCTTGGGGGAAGAATTTTGGATATGGGATTGATTTAGAGAAATGGCAAAAATTGTGGTCTCAAAATTATAAAATGACAATGTCAACAGCATATAAAGAAAATTTGTATAAGATGTTTTACAGGTGGCATTTTCCCCCGACAAGAATAGCAAGAATGTTCAAGAATAAATCTGAAAAGTGCTGGAAATGTCAACAGATACCTGGCTCATATTACCATATGTGGTGGACTTGTGAGGATGCTAGAAAATATTGGACTAGAATTCGCATATGGTTGGAAAAAATGACAAAGAAACATATAGATTTGAAACCAGAGATTTTTTTATTGGGAATCTTACCTGATACATATAATAAAAACTTAAAGTATTTGATTGTAAATGTATTAACAGCGGCTAGGATTGTACTTGCTAAAAATTGGAAGAATGAGAAAATACCTTCAGAAGAAGAAGTTATTAAGAAAATATTGGAATGTGCAGAAATGAGTAGATTGACATTTGAAATTAGAGAACAAGAAGATAAACAATTTTATGAAGTTTGGGATCTTTTTATCAATGGTTGGATAATACAATATAATAATAAAATATTTAGAGATCTAGGAAATAATGAATATACATTTTTGGGGGGGTTGATAATACTTTTATAATACTTTATTAAGATAGATTTGGTATGATTTTATGATTTGTTGGGAAAAAAATTAACTAAACTATAGTTATCTCGCTTAAGTATGAATTAGTTAAATTATAGTCAAATGATTGTTTAATAATGATATTAGGATATATAATTGTTGATTGATAATATGAGTTATTATGTAATATAATTATTATAATGACTATGAAATGAATGCACAAAAAGGAGTGGTAAACCAACCGATACACTGTCTGTAAATTTATGAAGGATGATGATGTTTTTATGTTATGTTTTATGTTTTATGTGTTTTTTGGTTTGTTGTTAAAATCAATAAAACTTAAAAAAAAAAAAAAAAGAAAGCAATACAGTCCGAACTTAATGAGCAGATAGAGGTGAAATAAAAAAGTTTGTTTGAACTACAATGATGAAATTTCCACAATGGAACAGGAGAAGTTTGAATTTACCAAATACAAGGAGATAACAAGGCACAGTCTGTTGGAAGGACGCCAATCAAGATAACTTCAGATCAAAATAAAACGCTTTGTTTCCAGCGGTTGCCAGTACGCAGGTCCAAACTCTTATTCAGTTGTCACACCTGCAGCCCATGAAGAGACGTTCTCTCCTCCCGAGTAGATCATGTCTCTCCCTTATTCTCTCCTCCCTGCGTGCCCTAGGATGGATAGGGGATGGGCCTGGGTCCTCCTCAGCTGAGTGCCGCTCGTCAGCTGGAGACAGTAAATGCTTGCCGGAGCTGGTAGTGTATAGCACGCATTTGACGTGCATGCGCCCACTCCCCGAACTGGTTGTTATGCCAGCTGGATCCCACCCCTGCTTTTCTCCCTACATAGCTGGCTGCTAGGGAAGGTACATACCCTGTCAGTAAGCTCAGAATGGCTTTGCTTGCAAAGAGCTTTAGAAGTTAGTCTGAGGACCATATAGGCCATTTCCTTAATCCAGCTCTAAAGAAGGTCTGGCTGAATCAGGCAAATTAATATTACCATATTACTCTCCAGTCCAGTATATTCAGTTGCAGTTGAGAGCCAATGAGATATATTTTTGTCCTGGCCCCAAGTTATGAAAGACCATTATCTGACATAGCTCAGGCCTGGAAAAAGTTTTGTATCCTTGTTGTTAAACCAGCCAAATGACTTCAAATTATTCTTTGCTCCAGAGAAAGAATATTTAATAATCCTCCACTGAAAATTATAACTTTTGGAGAACTACAAGGGAAATAAATATCCATGCTTTTTGTATGGAAATGGGTCCTTATATTATTCAACTTTGGTGTATTATAATGTAATTGAGATTAGAGAGTTCACGGGATGGTTAATTGTTTATGCAAAAGCATTACAATATGTAAAGGGTTTTTTTTTTCCCTTGCCACCAAATTATATTCAAGCCTGTGTATGTGGTTTTCTTTTTTTCTTTTTTTAAATAAAGTTATATGAGGCAGAAACAGGGAAGAAAAGTGAATATGATACTGCAATAGTAACAGATGGAAATGCATCCACTTAGAAATAGATCTAAATGAATTATAATTTACTAATAATTGCTAAGTCACTTTCTCAGAGGCACTTGGAATGGAATAATACTTTGCATTCCTAAGGTATGATACATGGGGGTCACCAGTATGATACATTGGGGGTCAGAACTGTTAAGAGGTTAGCTTTACAAGTGTCTTCAAAATTGCACAAAATGTGCAACAAAATAATGAAAAGAAGGACTAGGGGCGACTTGATAGCAGTGTTCCAATATCTAAGGAGCTGCCACAAAGAAGAGGGAGCCAAGCTATTCTCCAGAGCAGGGATCCCCAACCTTTTGACGCCGCGACCCGGTACCGGCATCAGCTGGGCGCCGCGGCCCGGTCACGGCATCAACTGGGCGCCGCCATCTTTTTTATGAAAAAGTGCTTCCGGTGACCTCACCGGAAGCACTTTTCGTCAAAAGATGGCGGCGCCAGCACTCCGGTGAGCTTTTTCGGGTAGAAATGGCTTTCTACCCGGAAAAGCTCACCGAAGCTGCGCCGCCATCTTTTGATGAAAAAGTGCTTCCGGTGAGCTTTCTACCCGAAAAGCTCACCGAAGCACTTTTTACCAAAAAGATGGCGGCGCCCAGCAACCAGCGGTGGTAAGAGTTGTTCCACGGACCGGTATTGGTCCGCGGACCGGCGGTTGGGGACCCCTGCTCCAGAGCACCTGAAGGATGAACAAGAAGCAATAGATGGAAACTGAGTAAGGAGAGAAGTAACCTAAAACTAAGGAGAATTTTCCTGACACTTAGAACAATTAATCAATGGAACACCTTGCCCCCAGAAGTTATGGGTGCTCTAACAGTGGAGGTTTTTAAGAAGAGATTGGACAACCATTTGTCTGAAGAAAGAAGTTTCTTCAGCTTGGATAAGAAGCAAAACATCTTCAAAGAAAAATAAGAAAGTCTGGTTGCCTCTTGAAAAAACACCTTTGGGAAAACTATGACCTGGATGACTCAGAATCTCCATAGATGTTTGTCTGAAATGTTATAGGATTTCCTGCTTGACCAAGGGGTTGGACTAGAAAACTTCCAAGATTCCTTCCAATTCTGTTATTCTGTTCCCAGTCAGCACTCTGGACTCATTCTGGAAGGAATCCTGCTCATCCAGTCAAGAACTACTCCACAGAGTTGTTATGAAGATGGATGTGAGTATACACTCTTTTCAATGCACACTTTTCTTATTTCTTAATTTGAGGCAAAGTTTGGCCAACAGGCTTAACTATAAACCCAGGTTAATCTGACATACTGTAGTTGATGTGTTCACAAAAAGGAAACTGAAACAATTAAAGCAGAATATAGTGTAAGGTAATGCTCTTACCTGGAACACATGTTAAACCAAAGGCTGGATTTTACTGTAACATATTAACTCCCCATTGCTTAATCAGCTTTTAGCCTAGACTGTATTGTATCGTATTGTGGTGTATTATATCGATGCTGCGCTTCAGTGGTTAGTTGGCCTAGACATTGGTATCTGAATATACTGTAGATCTTTCTAATATTCATATTTTATTGCGTTTTAAATCTAGGTGAAATGATAATATATATTGCAAGTCCATGTATGATATGCCATATGCTAAATAAATGTAAGAATGCAGATTATGTGCTGCAGATTGCAGAATGCAATTCTACTAAATATAGATTTGAGCAAATAGATGCATGCTGGTTTGGAAGACATGGATTTTAACTTACATTCTTGGTTTATACAGAAGCGTAATATAACCAATTGGGTTAGATTCATGTAGGCAAACAATCAAACCAAGATTAATCATAATCTTGGGTGTGAATGAATCTGCTAGGCTTTAACATGGTTATGTGGGTTGTCTCAACATAAACATAAGTGGAAAGCTGTTTCTTCAAAAGAGCAGCAAAGAAACCATTTAGGAACGGCAGGTTGCTCTGCAAATCTGCAATTTACCAACTCTGCCTCTTTGCTTATAAGTCCTGTTTTGATCTTTCTAAGATATTTGGGAATAATTACTAATGCCTATAGATGTCTGTTAATTGCATTTTCCTTGATGGAAATCTTGCATTTTATAATTAATATTTGCTTAGTCATTTCCCCTGATTAATCAATATCCAATCTTGGATAACCCAGCTTTCTCTGATTGGCGCTTTAGCAAAAGGGAGGAGAGCAGGAAGGCAAAAGAGAGAGAAAAAAGTCGTCCCTGAGAGAAGCTTTTGCTGGGGAATAAAGAGAGCAAAAGAAGGGAGCATATATCAATTTCAAAGCTTAAAAAAATGAGTTTTTAAAAAACACCTCAGCTGAGAAGCTCATCAGCGCAAGAGACTCTCTACGGTGCGTGAATAAACACACTCACAGCTTCTTTCCTGGGATACCGATAAAAACTCAGACAGTTCCATTCACACACAGTGCAAAACGTTATCCCCATAACAACTGCCTTGTAAGATACATTGGGACAGAGAAAGAGTGGCTAACTCCCAAGTCACTCGGTGAATTCCATAATCAGATGGGGATTTAAAGCTGGGTCTCTTTGGGTGCCGGGGGGAGTCCACAAGTGCAATGTTAGATATTTATGTTGACTGAGGGGTCATAAATGGAAGCCAAGTGGTATTTTTATAGGGGAGAATTTTACAAGACAGAAATAGGCGTACGGATAGTCCCCGACGTAGGAACACAATGGGGACTGGAAAATTCACCTTTAAGTGGATCCCATCACGTGATCACAATTTACAAGGCTTCCTGCAGACTTTCCCAATGACCTGCTTGTCAGAAGCTGGCTGGGAAGCTCACAAATGGCAATCACACGATCACAGGATGCTGCAAATGTTTAGGATAGTGTTGGAAATGTTAGCTAGTTGCCAAGCGCTTGGATTGTGATCACATGACCTTAAGGATGATGTGATAGTCATGTGATTGCAATTCTGACTCATATTTATGAGGGTTGCAGTATCCTGGGGTCGTGTGATCGATCCCCTTTTGTACTCTTCTGACAAGCAGTCAACGGGGAAGCTTAACAACCGTGTTACTCACCTTAAAACCTGCAGTGATTCACTAAACTGTGGCAAGAAAAGTCCAAAAATGCAGCAAAAAAACTCATTTCACAAAGGTCTCACTTAGCAACAGAAATCTGAGGCTCAATTGCAGACATACTTCGAGGACTACCTGTACCTCGTTGGCTACCTCATTTCTGTTTTCCAAAACATTTGGCAGGATATTTATTTTTTTAGGGTTTGATTTCCTAGAGTGAATGGATGTAATGCATGCCTCCCAGACAAACATGTGGCTTTAGAAGTTTTGTTGCTCTGAATATTGTGGAGTGGTTCTTGGCTCTCTTGCAGCATTTTCCTATAAAAATGCACGTACTTAGAAGAAGTATTGATGTCGTTTTTTATGCAGGTTTTTTTTAAATGGGCAGGTTGGGGCAGGATATATTTATGATGCAACGCATGCAAAGCTCACATAGATTGCCAAGAGTTTCTCCCCAACTTTATAGCCTGAGGAAAATTATTGTCATTCAAACTTCTCCCACCTCACGGCATTATTGAAAAGATAAATAGGAGACCGTTAATACACTTGATAGCTTGAATAATGTTTTCGAAATGGCAAGGGACGCCAGTATCACCGACAGCCCTGGGCAAGAATTTCTCTCTTACTCCTTTGCTGGTGAGCCAACTTTCCATACATACAAATATGGCAAGATACAAGTGGAGAAGGAGTGAGGTTTTGCTAGGGTTCTTGTACCCTACAATTGCTCCTTATTTGGGAGTAGTTTTAGAGCAAATCTGTCTGATCTGGGATTGCCTACAGCACTGAGTGTGGAGGCGAGGAGGGAGGCCTTTCCGGGATGAGTTTTCAGGCGGGGGTGGGTGGGTAGGTGGGTGGGAGAGCTGCATCCATTGAATGCCTGCCTGGCTGTTGGAAACCATGGTGGAGAGCAGAGGAAGGAGTGAGGGAGCCTGCCGGTTGTGCGTAAAGTGATATTGTAGGTTTATTAAACCGCTGGATAGTTTACCTGAAGGATTCTGGCTGGTTTTAGTGATTTGGGCTGCCTTGGAAACCATAAAGAGGGAGAACAATGAGGGAAGAAAATAAAATTACCTCACGGAAAAAAATTTTGGGGGGTCAAAGAAAATGTAGGGGGGGGTGTCAAGGAAAATGTAGGGGGGGGGGTCAAGAGCCAGTTCTTTGAGGCAGCTTCCAGCAGGCAGGGACCCCAACCAGCTGCCTATCACCCAGGTGGAGGAGTGGAAGAAAATTTGTACAAAACTGTGGTTTTTTTTATTTATACACATAGTCATCGACTTACAATGGTTCACTTAGTGAACCATTGTTACACCGCCCCTGGAAAAAAAAGAGACTTCATGGCCGTTTTTCACGGTTAGGACCTTTGCAGCATCTCTATGGTTGTGTGATTAAAATTCCGAGTTTTTAAGAAGAGACTGTCACTTATCTGAAATGGTGTAGGTTCTCCTGCTTGAGCAAGGGGGCTGGACTAGAAGACCCCCAAGGTCCCTTCCAGCTTCTCCCTTCTTTTCTCACTGTTTTCTCAACCTTGGCAACTTGAAGCCCACACCTCTTCAGGTCACCAAGGTTGGAAAAACCGTGGTCTACAGCAGGGGTGTCAAACTCGATTTCATTGTGGGCTGCATCAGGTTGTGCTTGACCTCAGGGGGCTGGGGTGGGGTGCGGTCAGCTCGATGTCACTCCTGTCGGGGGTGCCTGTGACGGCCTGAGTGCTCTGCCAGCGAAAACAGGATCCATTTTTTCCTGTGACGGCCTCCTGCAACCCTCTGCCAGCAAAAAGAAAGCTTTGGAGGCCGCCCACAACCCTTGCGAGAGCCATTTTTGTTGGAAGAGGCACCGTGGGCCAGTCCTTCACTATTTCCAAGACAGCCCCACAGGCCAGATCTAAGCACCCTGTGGATTGAATCCACCCTCTACCCTCTATACAGCTGAAAGCTTTGTTTTCTCTGATTTGACCCTTCCCTTGGCAATATCTCTTTGCTCCATCTCCCAAGGTCTTTTCTGCATGCCATCACAATTAACTTCATCCCGCCATGCATTCCCTCCTTCTCTTTCTTGGCTTCTATTTCTGTGCTGGCATAATTTGTGAGCAATGTGGCTGGAGTCCTATGCCAGCATCAAAGCCAAGACATGGCCAACGGCAGCAGGGTAGCCTAGGGAAGGGTTAAGTAAGCTTTGAAGGCTCTGACATTTTGCTAATGGGCTGTGTTAATTGATTCGCTCATTTCCATTTGTTCTCTTAAAGAGAGACAGATGAGAGTGATCCTGCTGCGCGGTGGCTTGGCAAGGGGCATTGCCACTGTGTACAGATGTGTTCCTGACTCATTTATTAGCACCGGGCCTCTAGGTTACTAACAAAGGGGTTGTTTGCAATGCAGCTGGATTCCACCGCAAGCAGGTATGGTCCCAGATTCCACAGCGCATCTGGGTGGTTAGTTCATTCTGTGTGAACATAAACCTGACCCAAGGGAAGATTCAAGTATCTTGAATGGGTCATGTAGGCCTTATATTAGGGCTCTAATCATTGCCATAAATTGCAGCTCCTATATGAGAACTTGATTGCTTAAACCTTGAAAGACTCCCAAGGCAAAGGGGGAGGAGGGCACCATACCAAACTCCACCTAGATCAAGGAAGGAGGAATTACATGAATTTAAGTAAAGTGCCATTAATACTGACCTGAAATAGTACATGATTTTGAGAAGTTCTACAGATTCCTTACTCTGAAATTCATTGGAGGGTGGTGGTGGTTTCATTGAATGATTTGAAATTCTTTTCAGATTTCTTGCTAAGTTGCTGTTTATGAGATAAGCAGCCAACAGACTCAACATCCTAACTCTAGATTCTTAGAACCTATCAGAAGAACCCTTGAGTCAAAGTCATGCAACTGGCAAAATCAAGAAGCAAGAATTCCACACAGAATTCAGGGAGGGATTTTTAATGCTAGGTGAGAGTAAATGTGGCCACTAGGAACCTCTAAGAAGACTATCTAATCCTCATCTGCAGTGTAGTGAGTTCTTTAAGCAGTGTAGAGAAGTATGAACTTGAATACACCAACGTGCCTACCGTCCCTGTCCTATTGTTTCTCTTATTCTTCTTTTATTTTTCTTATATGTACCCATTTCATGTATTCACAACTATGTATACACTTATACTTATTATCTTGTAAACAATTGGCAAATAAATAAATAAATAAATAAATAAATAAATAAATAAACATTCAACCACTGTTATATAAACCCAGGCCCAGTTCTGGAAGGGAAGAAGTAGTGAGAAAGAATATCAAGCCTGTTCCATTAGTGGCTGGTGAGGACTTACACTGTTTTGATTCTCGCCAGATCTATAATACAATTTATGCCAGATGCAAGAACCAAGAGCCAGGACAGAGTTCAAAAGCACTGTCAGTTTATTCCATGAAATCTATGCACAAGAATCTGATCTACTAATGGTCAAGGCAAATTGGTGCTAGATAAAAGTCAATGGATTTCAAGATGGGCTGGACTTATATCTCTTGTGGGCGTGAAGGGACTCATGCAGTGGTGGGATTCAGCCAGTTTGCACCACTGCGGGAGAACCGGTTGTTAACTTTCTGAGCAGTTTGGTGAACTGGTTGTTGGAAGAACACATTAGGGCAGAGAACCGGTTGTTAAATTATTTGAATCTCACCACTGGACTCATGACACATTTGACTCCCCCCTTGGGCTCAACCTGGTCATCTCCTATACCTCATTCCACTAAACAATTCCCTCTCCTCCTCTTTCTCATGCATACACCCCTTTCCTTGTAGGCCAAGATGACAAAATTCAACCACACCCAGGAACTAAACCAAACAACTATAATTTGAGGACTGCAAAGTATTCCTTCCCCCACAAACTTAAAAGTCCCCAATATTATGTGCTTTCTCAGACCATGAGATTATTCCATCTTTCTCATCATCTTCCACAGACAGTAAAAGGACCAAGAAAGCAATGCATTGTTGTTTTCAACTTCCTAAAATATTCTTTGTAGGTCAACCTAGTGGATCTATCAATCTGGAAACTTGTCAAGCATACTAGAAGAAATATGGTAGCATTAATCAGGGTCTTTATGGAGATAGGGGTGTCTATATGTACATATACAGAGTCTGTATCACCTGGATAACAACCGCACCCTTAAAACATTTAGAAATGTTTATTTTGGATAGAAAAGCTCCTGAAGTTCTTGGCAAGTAAGATTTAGGCTAAAACTCTCCCTTTTGTGCTTCCATTGGCAAATCTGAACCACAGAAGGTCTTCATTCAGACAGGACTTTTCACAAATTTGTCTGCTTGCTTGATGGGTATGCTTTGTGTTCTTGGAATGTGTCCAATGTTTTAACTGCATTTTGATGGGGTTTTAATTTTCATATATTTCCATGATTTTTAAGTGCCTGAACTGCCATTTATTGATGCCAGGAGAGGGCAGATTATTTTAGCAGTGAGCCTAAATGATTTTTGAAGTTTACTTACTGGAGGTTATCACCTTGAGTGACATTCATTGACAGAAGGCTAGAGTGATGGTGGCAGTGATTTATATCAATAAATAACCATGCACTCCTGCATGCTTGGACGAAGATGTGTACCTTTAAGAGGAAAGGAAAGTGAAGCAGGTTCCAAACTCATTCATGTGCATAAGGAGGGGTGTGAAGTGTGGTCAGCTGGCCTGACTTGGCATTATTGAAATCCCCTAGAAGGTGCTGGCAGGAAGAGGAAATCAGAAATATACAGAGGCTTGCTTTTTGCTGTGCAATTTGGCGATCCACTGTTGCCGTGACAACCACACAGCACTCGCATGCTGCTGTCTTTGCCAACACAAAGAAAGGGAGGCAAGAAGAGAAAACATCACTGATGCCTCTCACCACTTAGCCCTTAGCCAAGACCAAACCTAATTACCTCATGGTTAAAAAGTTACCAGAACTACCCATTATTTTCGCCTCGCTCTTTCATCCTTCTTCTATTTTACCCACTCCTGCTGGTCATGTCCCAGATCATCATCTCTTTTAACAACCCCATAATCTCTTGCAGGGTAACTGGGCAACTGAACGGAGCTAGCAGAGTGTTTAATGGCCGGATGCCCTTCCTGTCACCAGTGTGGAGTTTTGTTCAGCAGATATCTTCTCAGTGTGCCCAGAGAAAGAAATATCTGCCTCAACCTAGAATCAAACTCACGGCCTCCTGATTGTGAGGCGAGAGCTCCACCTCTAGGCAGTGGCGGGATTCAAACAATTTCACAACCGGTTCTCTGCCCTTATGATTTCTTCCAAAAACCAGTTCATCAAACTGCTCAGAAACTTAATAACCGGTTCTCCCGAAATGGTGCTGAATTCCACCTCTGCCCTGGGGCTGCTGCAATGGTCATAAAAAAAAAAAAAAAAACAGTCATCAATTGCTTTTTTAAAAGTGCCATTGTAATTTGATTGGTCATTAAATGAAGGGTTGTAAGTCAAGAACTACCTGTATTATATTTTTTCCAAGGATCATTTTTCAATGAAAAAAAAAATGGCTACCAACCTGCCTTCCATTGAGGACCTGTACACTGTACCAGTCAAAAAGAAATATTCTGTGAAAATATTTATAGACCCCCTCACACCCTGGACATAAACTGTTTCAACTCCTACCCTCAAAATGATGCTGTAGAGCCCTGCACACCAGAACAACTAGGCACAAGAACAGTTTTTTCCCAAAAGCCATCCCTCTGCTAAACAAATAATTCCCTCAACACTGTCCAATTATTTACAAAGTCTGCACTACTATTACTATTAATCTTCTCATCACTCCTCAACATCCATCCCCTACCACCTGTGACTGTATGACTGTAACTTTGTTGCTTGTATCCTTACGATTTATATTGACTGTTTCCTAGTATGATTTGATTGCTTTTTGTACCCTGTGACTATTATAAGTGTGGTACCTTATGATTCTTGACTCTTGATGAATGTATCTTTTCTTTTATGTACAATGAGAGCATTTGCACCAAGATAAATTCCTTGTGTGTCCAATCTCACTTGGCCAATAAAGAATTCTATTCTATTCTATTCATAGTCTTGGATTTTAACTTTGTGTCTTGGTTTAAACCCCTGGTTTAGAGAAAGGGTAAGGAACTATGGCCCCCTTATGACCTATGGACCAGAGGTAGTATTCAAAAACTATTCAAATGTCGAATAGTTGGGAGAACCGGCAAACACCACTTCTGACTGGCCCCGCTCCCATCTATTCTCCACCTCCCGAGTCCCTGCTGATTGTCTGGGTCTCCTTTGGTTGCCCTGCACAGGAGAACGGAGCTGTAAAGCAGGTTAGTGGGGTGGGGTGGGGAGGGAATGGAGATTTTACAGTATCCTTCCCCTGCCACACCCACCAAGCCACACCCACACAACCGGTATGCAACTGCTATGGACCTCAATTCCCAGAATTCCTGAGCCAGCATGGTGATAAGGAAACAAATTGGCAATTCTGGAGAAATATGTGAAATAACTAAAAATGTATTCAAAGGGTTAGGACATCAAACCGCACCCAAGAGTGTAAAACTGATTTTCGTTTTCTCGTTCTTCTTCAAAAGGAGATTTTTACAATTCTGCCTTGTCTCATCAGATGTCTTTAGATGTGTCATGGCTACAATTTTTAGAAATCACAGCTGACTGTCATTCTGAGAATAGTTGTCCCCACATATCTGGTTGGAGAAGGTTGTTATCCTATCCGTGGGTGTTTTGTTTTTTCTTTCTAAATAATTACAGGCCTGGCAGGATTTTTGGAATGACTCTCTTATTCCCTCTAACTCTTTCACGATATAGTCAAGCACTCATGTTACCCAATAAATAATCTAATTTTTGCTCTGGTCTCCTTGTAATTAAGATCTTTACTCCACGCTCTGTTAAACTGACCAATCATAGTGTCAATGATTTACAGAGCAGCACTGCTTTGAGTTTTAATTAAATGTTGCATCTTGGTCATGACAGTGACCCTCCCACCACCTGCCACTTTTCAGGAATGATGCATCTGCAGGACAGGGGATTTTTGTGTGCGTGTGGGTACTTAAGTACGTTACAATAACTCTAAGTGCCCTTTCAAAGGAGACTTGTTGAAAGCCTTGTGCTCAGGTCACTTTGGAGAGCTGTAGAAGTTCTCTCTGTACCAATTAGTTGGCCTCCTTCATAAATTTTTGTAAACAGTTGATATTACCAATGGCTACCAAGATTAAGGTCAACAGAATCTGTTATTAGAGGTCAACAATACAGTGATTGAAGCACTATTGTCATACTAGCTCGATACCCGTGCTTCGTTACAAAACTATGAGGTCGGGCTTAGTTTTTGGGGAGGAAAATAAGGGGGGAGGATTCTGCCTCTGCCTACCAGCATCCATCAGTATTCATCTGGCTAGCGTCCTGTCAGTTTGTGAGAGAGGTGAGGGCTGTTTGGAAACTGAAAGAGTATCTGCTGCGTGAGCAAGAAGGAGACAGCAAGGAGCTGGGCACGGCTTAGCTCAACTGTTCTGTACTAAAGCGGCTTGGTGCTATGAAACTAAAACTGAAATTGAAACTGAAACTCCTCTCCTCTCCTTGTGTTTTGCATTTGGAACAGATTTCTTTTCAGGTGGGGAGTGGGAGTAGAACTCCTTAGCATCAGAGCATGTTAATAATAATATAATTCTCTGATAGTCGTTTCGAAAAATGCTTTCTTAGTGAGTACCTAGAAGCCAAGAGAAACATACGTGCCAAATTTCAAGTTTGTAGGCTTTATGGCTCTGAAGATTTTGTGATGATGCGTGAGTGTTATTTCATTTTTATATTGAAGGAGAATTCTTGAAGCAAAGGGAAAAAATCCCAATATTTCTCTTTTGATGTTACAATGCAAGTTCTCCCCCTTTTCTGTATCATGTTGTTGTCCACCTGTTGTCCAAAGGGGGTGGAGCTGCTGATGCAATAACACAGAGTTTTTTTCATCCTTCAAACATTGAGCCTCTGGAGACTCTTCTAAGTTGGAATGTTCTGATTCTACAATGGTGACTCATGGAAGTAGGCATGGTGCTTCCATGGATCAATTGGGTTAAAGGTTTTTTTTTTGGAGGGGGGGGTCATTTTTATACTTGGCTTTGACTTTAGTGGCTATTGAGATGTTAACAATGTTATCTCTACATAATTTTTTTTTATAGATTTACTGATGGGTGTAGTTTGGTTGACATTCCTTTTCTCTACTTGAGTTTGACCGCTCCAGGTGGCTAACAATTAGCAAAAAGAAAAGATTAAAAATAAAAGCAGACCCTTTGAGTCATAAATTAAGAGCCATAAAAAAGAAAAACCAACAATGCAAAGACTGGCAACAGAGAGGTGAAGGAAAAGAGAACAGGGACCAAACACAATTCTGGAACTGGTATGTATAGGTTTTTTTAAATTGGTTTATCATATGGCATACAAAGAGAATACAAAAGTAAATATTAGGGAAATTAAGGAAGGAAAAAGGGAAGTGGATAATGGGGGAAAGCAAGGGGGGGGAAGGCATTGACCTCCGACACCTTTGGTGCAGTAAAATAAGGCATTAATATCTATCCTCAACTTTTTACTTTTCCATAATAATAGAAACTGGCCATTTCTATAACTATCGGTAAAACCCAAAATCGAAGTTTCAGGTTTTTTTCCGCCTCAAGCACAAAGTCCAGAAGTGGTTTCCAAGTAGAAATAAAGGTATTTGTGTTTTTTTCTTTACACAATTCTGGAATTGAGAGTGGTGTATGGGGAGTCAAACTGGTCAAGATAGTGGCCATGAGTAAAAGAGTTACTTCAATGGTAAAAAAAGGGGGGGGCAGGGTTTTGATTATGGTTGCTGTTGTGAACTAAAGAAATGTATTTAATAAAGATTCATTTGCATAGCAGGATCATAATCCTGCACTTCCTATTGGCCCATATAATGGCAAGTTATGATTGGTTCATCCCGAGCAATCTGATTGGCTGTTGGCGGGCCGCGCCAAGATTCAAACGCTATAACGCTATCCATTGGTTATCCGGATAGCAGCTTACTCTATAAAAGAGTGACTGCTAGCCGGGTTTTTTTTGTCTCTGTTATGCTTGTGAATAAAGAGCTGAAGTTCACGGTTTACAGTCTGGTCTCCGTTCATTAAACCCATGCCTCAAACATAACAGTTGCACTTGCAATCTTGACATTTTTGACTCCCTTCTGAACATTGGCATCCCCAGGGATTTTGTGTGTGTGTGTGTGTGTGTGTGTGTGTGTTGGCATCATCACAGCACTGAAACAATTGCATGTATACTGAAAGAGATGGAACTTTCAGTGCAAGATTTCAATGTGGCTTTGGTCATTCTGTTCCTTCTGATTCCTTGCACCATTTTCCTTCCTGACTTGTATGTCTCCAAACACTGTGCATAGAGATATGAAGATTTCCTTTGACTCCCTAGACAAGTGTTCTGACCACTATTTTACCTTCAGAAAATAAAATAAGAAAAACATCCATCTTTTTAAAAGTCAAATTTGTCGGCCTTCCTGACTAAACTGGACCGGAAATTCAACTAAGTAGAAATCTCAAACGCAAGTAGAAATCTCCCATCACCACTTGTAACTGCTTAATCCATTAGGGTAATCCTTCTTAAGATTCTTTCTCTGACCATTAAGGCGGTGGGGGCTCCTGCCTATCTTGTTTCATGGTTTCCTAGGCAGCCTCTCTCCCTCCTTTCCCCAAGGCCATTCCCACGTTCCACTACACATTTCAATACAGTGATGCTTCCAAATGCAGACTTTCTTTCTAATAGCCTTCCTTCCTTCCTTCCTTCCTTCCTTCCTCAGAAAATATTTCTTCCTTCTTCATCTTACTCTCCAGCTTTCCCCCCCTACAACAACACAAGCTATTTACCTTAATTAAGTCATGCAGAAGGAAAGAGCAGCTGCCTACTCTATGCCTGCGAAAATATTGCACGCTGCTGGATTCGTAAAACAACTGATTAAAGACAATGTAATTAATTACTCCTTGATGAAATAGTAGAAATTATAATTAAAAATGTGCTGGCAGAACCTTGCCTTCCATAATTACACTGTTTCTATAAAAGGGGTATTAGTTTAAATATGTCACATTCAGGACTAATGTGTCCTTCTCCATAGCACCCTCTCCTGGGAAGTTAGGAGTGAGGTAGACCTGTGAGTGAGATGCTTATTTGTTTTATTTCCCTTGTATAATCTTCACTGGGAGCCCGTTTGGTATAACAGTTAAGGTTCCAGGCTAGAGACAGAACACCATGAGTTCTAGTTCCACCTGAGGCACAAAGCCAGGTGGGTGACTTTGGGCCAGTCCAAAGGTGGTATTCAGCAGGTTCTGACCCATTCTGGAGAATCAGTAGTGGAAATTTTGAGTAGTTCAGAGAACCAGCAAATCCCACCTCTGACTGGCCCCGCCCCCATCTATTCTCTGCCTCCCAAGTCCCAGCTGATCGGCAGGGTCTTCCTTTGTTGTCCCATGCAGGAGAACGGAGCTGGAAAGCAGGTTAGTGGGGTGGAGAGGGAAGCACATTCCACGCATACCTTTCTCCAGATTGTGTCCCAGGTTACCAGAGCCAGTAAGAGAGGCGTGTTTTCTACAGCCTGGGAAAGTGCTCCATTGGAGAATGTTATTTATGACACACCTTGGGAGGAGGGGGGAAACGGTCATAGGTGGGCAGTAACTTACATAGGACAGAGCTGACTGCATTTGGGGAAAGTGCCAACATGTTGCTCCTAATAAATAATTGGATTTCTTTTAAAAATTGACTCAAGGCTCATGAATTAATTAGGGCATCCGGTGGAACCCTGACAGCCAGTTGGCTCTTCCTATAATCTTCTCGGCTGTCCTCTCTGTACGGACTTTATATCTGTATGGACTTACTACTGTTGGCAGGGAGGTAGACTGATTAACACATTCTTCCAGAATATCAAAAGCAGGAAGTGTGTATCTCAGAAAAAAAACAATGGTGGCCAGAGATCTCTCTCCCCTGACTGAACAGCACAGTAGAAGTGGTGTGACGCTTTCCCATTGAGCCCACAATCCACCTAAAGCGAGACTCCTTTCTGACTTCAGGTTCATTTTCAACAGAGGACAAGCCATTGGGGGAGGGGGAAGAGCCAGGGTTTGCAGGGGGACAAATCGCAAGGCTTCCTCTCCTCTTTGATTTTGCCATCCCTCTCATGCTGAGCCTGGTAATTGTCTAAGCATCTCAATTTCCAGGTTTCACTTAATCACAGGCACACTTTGGCGATTATCTGCCTTGCCCACATGTCATGTACCTTGTTTCTAAACTAGAAGATCCAATGAAGAGTAACAAGCACGTTGCCTGCAGAGGCAACAGAGGCAGCTAAGTGCTGACCCTACCCTTTTCTCATTTCTCTTTCTCCACACCTTGTTCATTCTCATTCTCTCCCACCCTCCCTCCCCCTCTCTCTATCCCTCCCTCCCTCTGTCTCTATCCCTCCCTCCCTCCCTCTCTCTCATTTTCCATCTTCCCTGCTCCTCCTGACTGTCCCCCAGACTGGCCTGTCAGAGTTTGATTGCCTCTGAAACCTTGGTGCCTTCCATCTCAGTTCCAGGATGTGAAGGGGCTGCGATGCACAAGGGATGGTGGGGTAGTGGGGAGGTAGTCTTGTCAGCTCCTGGCAGCTCAGAGCCTTTGATTTGCACTAAAGAGGGGAAGAAGAGCTGGGGAAAGGAGGGGTGGGGGAATGGGAATGATTTAGTTCCAAAGTATTCCTACTCGCTGTTCCCTTTCAGGCTGGGAATTGAAGCTGCCTGAAAGGTGAAGTGGTAGGAGAGGTTGTTGGAAGGCATATGCCCCTCCTTTGCCTCCACCCCTCGTGTTTGTTTTGTGTTGTCATTTAACGCAACACAGCATCTCCATTCTGGAACCGGGAGGGATCTCTAAGGAGACTGTGTATTCTACAAAAGGCTTTACTGACATCTAGGCATTTACCTACTCTGCTGGCCTGGGTACTATGACACTCACAAAAAGTCTGCCTTGAGCTGGGAGGAGGCATTAACAGATGCCTTGACATTAGACCCCCCAAAGAAAATGATCTTCTAAGCCCATTTTCCTGAGAGGTAGCATCCTTCAGGGCCAGAATTCATCCCAGGTTCTGCTTTGTTGGAAGGAGGTCATTACAAACTCCAGCAGAGAAAATTTCCAGTAGTTTTCAGCCAATTCTCAATGGGTTTGATGATTGCGAATGTGCTTTACGGATTAGATTTTTTTTTCATTCCACTTTTATTATTTTTATAAATAATTCAAGTGGTGAATATACCTAACAGTCCTTCCTCCTCCGATTTTCTCCATAAGAATAGAATAGAATAGAATAGAATAGAATAGAATAGAATAGAATAGAATAGAATAGAATAGAATAGAATAGAATAGAATAGAATAGAATAGAAAAAAATGGACTGAATTAGACTAGACAAGACAAGAAAATATGGAATGGATTGGAAGGGAAAGGAAGAATAGAGTAGTGTAGAATAGAATAGAACAGAACAGAACAGAATAGCAGAGTTGGAAGGGACCTTGCAGGTCTTCTCGTCCTACCCCCTGCTAAGGCAGGAAACCCTACATCACTTCAGACAAATGGTTATCTAACATATTTTTAACAACAATAACAACAACCCTGTGAGGTGAGTTGGGCTGAGAGAGATGGACTGACCCAAAGTCACCCAGTCAGCTTTCGTGCCTAAAGTAGGACTAGAATTTGTAGCTTCCTGGTTTCTAGCCTGGTGCCTTCTTGGTTCTTTCAATGGAGAAGAGAATTTGCAGAAATTGTCATTGGTGAAACTGTCATTGCTCATTGAATGGTGAGTTACAAATAATGGTTACTAATGAAATGTAACTGGCAAATATTAGATTACGAAAACAATTCAAGTAACAACAGCATTAAAAATAAAAAAAATAAACAGAAAACTGAAGGAAAGGAGAGGGGGGAAATAGGAGAATGAGTGGCAGAGCCAGATGGGTGTGGAGTCAAAAGAGACACCAGCCTAGAGCAGTGGTGGTGAATCTTTTCAGCACTGAGTGCCGAAATGGGAGCACACACTGAAAGCCAGAATAGCAGCTTTGTGGCGCACCATGTGGGAGTGCCGGAAATCGGAAACTTAGTTTGCCGGCATGCACATGTGTTCCAGCCACCTAGTCTTCCAGTTTCTAATGCACATGCATATGCGAAGACCAGCTGGCTGGCATGTGGATGTGTGCCAGGGAGCTGCTCTTCCGGTTTCTAGCATTCCTGCGCACATGAAGACCAAACCAACGGGCAATGTCTGGCCTGCCGGAGAGATGGCTCTGCATGCCACTTCTGGCACGCATGCCATAGGTTCGCCATCAAGGGCCTAGAGTCTCTACATTGCCACAAGCAGACTAAATCCAACCCGTCTAAAATTTAAATGAATAGAGTAACATTAGAAATCAAAGAAAAGGAAGAATCTGAATATTACATGGTATGGGATTTGTTTTATCAATGGTTAGAAAATAAAATAAATTAAAATGGATTAGATGTCGTTATAAAGCAATAAGAGAGAGAGAGAGAGAGAGAGAGAGAGAGAGAGAGAGACACTGGCACAGTGGTGGGATTCAAAAATTTTTTACTACCAGTTCTGTGGGTATGGCTTGGTGGGCATGGCGTAGCTTGGTGGGCGTGGCAGGGGAAGGATACTGTAAAATCTCCATTCTGGTCATAGCAACCGAACTGCTGCATCAGATCTCCCCCACCTCCTTTTAATGGCAACTCGAGAGCAAGCCAGGAATGCTTTACGAGTTGACACTTGCTTCCGTTACTCAGGATACAGCTTTTGCTATGTGCTTAGCCCTCAAAGCATTGTTAGAGACCCCACACACCCACTTTATGATCTGTTTTGGGATCAAACTCCAGGGTGTGGGCAGTGTTTGCCTGCAATACAGCATTTTAACCACTATGCCATCAGGACACTTTGGTGCTAAATTGCACCAACAAAATTAAAGTTATCTTCTTTTTTTTAATGGCAGAATACTGAGCTAGAGATTATGATGTATTCATTTCTCTTCTAAAAAGTCCTCCAGCTTCTCCCAAAAGAATAAAAGAAGAACATGCATCCTGACCTCTTTGGTGACATCATTGCCATACCATCAAAGCTTTTAGCTGCAAGCATATTTTTTTATCACTAGTTAAACATTTTAATATTATTACGACTAATGTTCTTCCTTCAAATGATTCCAGGCAATACTAATGATGGTACCCACTCTATTTTCACAATACCCTTTATTTTCACAACCTGAGATAGCTTTTCAGTAGCACCAATTCTCCTAATGTATCCTTGGCAGATTAATGGGCTTAGATCCAGATTCCTCCGATGCAGCTCTTTAACGTCAACCCTGCACTGATTAACAATAACAATAACACTTAGACTTATATACTGTTTCACAGTGCTTTACAGCCCTCTCTAAATAGTTTGGAGAGTCAGCATATTGCCCCCAGCTATCTGGGTCCTCATTTTACCAACCTTGGAAGGATGGAAAGCTGAATCGAACTGCTGGCAGTCAGCAGAATTAGCCTGCAATACTGCATTCTAACCACTGCACCACCACAGCCCTTTATAAGGTGAAGATTATAAGATTCTAAGGTGAATTCCTTCTTCTTTGCTATGGAAGAGGTATATATTGCACAGGGAAGGAGAGCTGTGAAAGGAAAAATATTTCCCCAAGATGTATAATGTCTTTTTCTCTAGCTTCCTTCTACTATGAAGGAGGAAAGCCTCATGCAAACATGCATTTTAGGGATCTTGCACAATTAAAACTGGGTACTCCCAACTCTAACCTTTATCTATATTTTTCTCCAGTCTTTTAATCTATTGTCTACCATCACATGCTTTTATATTGGGTGTTGAAAGGCCCTGGTAAGGAATATCTGTCCATCTTGAGTTGCATTTATATTTTTTTGCTACGCAGTTCTCTCATTGATTGTGCCCACCAAACTGTAGCATTGTCACCGAAAAATGTTTTAAGTCTTGCTGAAGAATGAAAGGCTATAATTTCCATATCCACTTATCAAATCCTGTGCTGTTCCTCAACACAAACAACACTGTGCAAGTCAAAGAGTGGTACAATTGTGAATTCAAATATTTGGAAATAAAGTAGATTTGCAATTTGGTACATTGTACCTGGCTTTAAAATTTGGACTAAACTATGGTAAACTTAATCCCAATTTATTGAATAAACCATATGACTGGATTTGCATAACACAGCCATCTATAACAGGGGTCTCCAACATTGGCAACTTTAAGACTTGTGGACTTCAACTCCCAGAATTCCTCAGCCAGCTTTGCTAAGGTTGGAAACCCCTGATCTATAAGCCATTGTTAAAATCAACAGTGGCATTTTGATGCAACATCCAAAACGAAAGCTTAAAAATCCACATTATGGCTTAACTGGCCACAGGAATTAATGTATTTCCAATAATTCTTACAGGTGACCAGTGAAGGAGCCATTTTGAAATGATTTTACTAGGGGATGAACTTCATTCAGGGTAGAAAGACCTTCTTTTGAATGAACATAATTAATAATTCACAGCAAAATCTGGTTTGATTATATGCTGAGGAAAAAGTGGTTTGAATGGAGTCGGTATTAATTGCAGAGATGATTGGGAGAACATCTCCCTTATCAAAGTCTTCTATCCTTTATTTAACCTAAACACCTTCTGAATTCTGCTGAAACTTCAGCCACTAAGTAACAATGCCGCTTCAACTTGCCTTCAGTTATATTGTGATTATTCATTAGAGGATCATATTTGGCACCTATTAGCTAAAGATGTTCCATTATGCTTCGTGAAATTATGACGGTCCTAGGGCTGTCAACTGATGGAAGACTCGCTTGATTGACTGTCAACCAAATAGATGATTAAATGATTATAATAGGATGTCAAGATGTTTGGGTTGCAATACAAAAAGCAGGGGGGGGGGAGGGAGTCTATGTCAAAGGTAAGGGTAGAAGAGCTGTGGGAGGGGGGCTTGAACGTGAAAGCATATCCTAATAGAAATTAAAAGACTGGAATTGTGATTCAAAAAAGGAATCTTGTGTTTCCATTCTCACTGCCTAAGAGAGGAAAAAGAATCAATTTGATCTAGTGGTTGTGGAACCTGGTTAGAAACTGGGAGTTCTAGTCTCGTTTTCGACACAAAGCCAACTGAGTGACTTGGGCCAGTATCTCTCTCTCTCTCTCTCTGTCTCTCTGTCTCTCCCTCCCCCTTTCCCTTTCCCTCTCTGTCTCTCTGTCTCTGTCTCTCTCTGCCTCTCTCTGTCTCTGTCTCTCTCTGTCTCTGTCTCCATCTCTCCCTTTCCCTTTCCCTCTCTGTCTCTCTCTGTCGCTGTCTCTCTCTGTCTTTGTCTCCATCTCTCCCTTTCCCTTTCCCTCTCTGTCTGTCTCTGTCTCTCTCTGTCTCTTTCTGTTTCTGTCTCTCTCTGTCTCTGTCTCCATCTCTCCCTTTCCCTTTCCCTCTCTGTCTCTCTCTGTCTCTGTCTATCTTTCTCTCTCCCTTTCCCTGTCTCTGTCTCTCTGTCTCTCCATCTGTCTCTGTCTCTCCCTTTCCCTTTCCCTTCCTGTCTCTCTCGGTCTCTCCCTCTCCCTTTCCCTCTCTCTGTCTCTCTCGGTCTCTGTCTCTCCCTCTTTAGGTCTCTGTCTCTGTCTCTGATTTTCTTTCTCTCTCTCTCTCTCTCTGCCCTGGGAAGAAGGCAATGGCAAACCACTTCCAAAATCTGGCCAAGGAAACTGCAGGTGTCAAAACTGACTCGAAGGCACCCATACACAGGAGGGAAAAAGAATGGATGAGGACTGAAGGAAAATGTCATTCTTTTCCATTGGAAATGATATGTGGTGAGAAGTGTTGGCATGCCCCTTTTCTGGTAACTAGATCTCCCCCTTCCCCAAGCTGAACTCAACCACCTATTCCCCTCCCCAACCTCTCCATCCACTTTTGCAGTCTTTGACATCTCCACGGGCTGCCAATTTGTTAACAGGGGAATCTCCAATTGTAGAGAAGCCAGTAGTGGAGAAAAATCTTTAGTTGGTGGTCTAGAAAACACCTGATTTCTTTTGTTCTTTCTTTCCTGCTGTTCAGCTGGAACTAAATTAGTTAAGGGAGACGAGAGTGATTAGTACCTCCGGGTATAACATTGTGTGAGCATGCCGTCTCTTGGGTCTTCCTTAAGCGCTCTGTCCACCCAGTTGTCCTTTACCCAGGACTGAGCTACAGCCCCTCTAAAGTATCTGCTTTAGTTCCTTTCTTTCTGCAAAGGAGCAGGTTTTTTTGATTAGCACTCGTCTTTACATTGTCTTATCCTCTTTCATGGTGGCAACCTAAAATACTAACTGGCTACACTCTAATAATCTCTAAAGTATTGTTTACAAGAGTCTCTTAAGAACTCCCCCACCAGTGGTGGGATTCAAATTTTTTTTACTACCAGTTCTTGTGAGCTTGGCTTGGTGGGCATTGCTTGGCTTGATGAGAGTGATGTGGCTTGGTGGGCATGGCAGGGGAAGAATACTGCAAAATCCCCATTCCCTCCCCACTCCTGGGGAAGGTTGCTGCAAAATCCCATTCCCTCCCCACCCCACTAACCTGCTTTCCAGCTCCGTTCTCCTGTGCAGGGCAACCAAAGAAGACCCAGCCGATCAGATGGGACTCAATGGGAGGCAGAGAATAGATGGGGGCGGGTGGCATGCTTTTTTATGGGATGTTGGTAAAACTAGCCAGAAATATTTTCACAGACACCTAATTAGAGATTCATTATTGACTAATTGGAAGAAAATATGGAAAAAAACACTATTTAAAAATACCAATTTGGATCTCAACAATGGAGGCAATGATTCACCCAAATAATCTGGATATTACTAAAATGATTAAATATAAGGACCTATTAGATACGCAAGGAAATCTGAAATCGTGGCAAAACCTTCAAGATCGGGAATTAAAAATAGATCAGTGGGCATATCTTCAAATTCAAAGTAGATATAAACAGGACAAGAAAGAATTTGGAATTAACAATAAACTCCAGCAATTAGATAAAATTTTATTAGGATCAGGCAAAAAAAATATAACAAAATTTTATAATTATTTATTAGAAGTAGAATTAGAAGAAGAAATTGTAAAAGGGAACATGATAGCCTGGAGTAGGAATATAGGACGTAGTATCACCATAACAGAATGGGAAAAGGTCTGGGGTAGAAATAATAAAATTACAAAATCGGTAGCATACAAAGAAAATGCCTATAAAATGTTTTATAGATGGCACCTTCCTCCTTCGAGATTAGCGAAGATGCACCCCAATATGAGTCCAAATTGCTGGAAATGCAAAAAAAAGGAGGGAACTTTCTTCCATATGTGGTGGTCTTGCACAGAAGCTCAAAAATATTGGCAGAAAATTAGAAATTGGCTGGAGGAAATGACAAGATAACAGATTGAATTCAAACCAGAGTCCTTTCTGTTAGGGATCTTTGATAAACAAATACCAAAAAAAGTGAAATATATAATAATACATATTGTGACAGCAGCCAGATTGGCTTTTTGTACAATGTTGGAAACAGCCTCATGTTCCATCAGAGGAGATGATTATTCAAAAAATTTCAAGTTGTGCAGAAATGGACAAATTAACCTTGGCATTAAAAGATAAAGACACTTCAATATACTACAACAGCTGGATCTGCTGGTACAAATGGATAGACCAAAGATAGATTTCACACTAAAAGGCAAAAGAGGATAGGATAGAATCATAGTAGTGATATACATATATATAAGGATTAAGTGTGTATATGGCATAAAATAAGGATAAAAAGGAGGTCTCACAAACTGTTGAAGATGAAAATGTTTTTAATTGTTTTCTATCTTTCTATTTTCTTCTTCTTTTCTTCTTTTCTTTTTCTCTCTTACATTTATGTATGTGTTGTTGGTCTGTTTTAATTGTAAAATCAATAAAATTTATTTTTAAAAAAACTTTATACATCATTATATCAACGTCAAGACATATTTTACATTTCCTTATCTTTCTATATACACATATCTTTAATTATACAATTTCAACTTAACATATAAATAAATATAGATACATATGAATATAGATATAAGTATTTACATAGTTTCTTATTCTTTACCTAATTGTCATTTTGATTTCTTTTTATTCTTAAACCATTCATACCAGGAATCCCATACATTATAATATATCGACTCTTCTTTGTTTCTTAATTTCACTGTTAATCTATCCATCTCTGCACAATCTAAAAATTTGTTTATAACAACATCCTCTGATGGTAGATTCTCCTAAATTTAGCCATTTTAATGCAGTGTCAGTGGCTAAGACACTGAGCTTGTCTATCAGAAAGGTCGGCAGTTCGGTGGTTCAAATCCCATGACTTGTCCCAGATTCTGCCAACCTAGCAATTCGAAAGCATGTAAAAATGCAAGTAGAAAAATAGGGACCACTTTGGTGGGAAGGGAACAGTGCTCCATGCACCTTCGGAGTTCAGTCATGCCGGCCACATGACCACAGAGACGTCTTCGGACAGCACTGGCTCTTCGACTTTGTAACTGAGATGAGCACCACCCCCTAGAGCCGGAAACGACTAGCATGTATGTGTGAGGGGAACCTTTACCTTTACTTACCATTATGTTGAATCCATGATTAAAAGCAACCCATAGTTTAATTTAATGTGCAATGTTCAGCCAGGTTGTGCTCAAGGTGTAAAACTAAGGTACAGTTTTATTCCAAACAAATATGTTTTTGGTAGTGTATACCAGACTGGTATACTAGGAGTCTAGAAGACCTTCCAACTCTTGAAACAGATGCAATGATGGCACTGAGTGTCTATCCCTTTATGAATGCTATTATAAGTCCTCTAGATGAAAATCAGGATTGGCCATAAATAGTTAACCATCAAAACCATCACCAGAAATATTTCCATTCAGTCTGCTAAGTTTAGTGTGAAGGAGAAATTAATGCGAGGTAGATAAATCCTCTTGCGGTTTTCAACTATTAGTTCTCATTCAGTTTGATGAAAGATAATTAGCATCTCCTTGTTTCAGAGGAGATGTGAATTTTGATGACATTCTTGCTGGGAGATGCTGATATCTTTGCCTTTACAGGGTTTAGCAGTGTGATGGTCAAAACTGCCTCGTCTCTCATTGTACACATTAATCTCTCCAGTATTCTAGGAGGGTTTTTTTTAGATCAAGGACTAGTAGCTAGGAGAAGCTCAAGACCATGGACAGCACCCTCTTATTTCTCCTGGCCTTCCCTTCTTCTAACTGGCCAGCAATTTGAAGCATCCCTCTAGAGTCTAGAGAAATTGCAAATAAATTGTCAAGCAAGAACACAATTGGAGAATAACTCCTTTTCCAAGATGAAATCATGACCAATTACAAAGCAAATTTCTGCAAGGATAGATCCTGCTAGATCCTGCTGTCAGCCTAATGAAATAGACTAGAAAGGAAACAGGACCAGATGATCTAGTTCTTCTTTATTGTAAGGTTACATTAGTAGAAGCTTGCTAATCTAAAAGTACTTCTCTCCCCCATCCCCTTTACAACCCAAGAAACTAGGGAGGGTCTTTACTGAGCTGCTTGCCCTGCCCACATTCCTGCTGTTGGTTAAACTGCTTTTTATCTGGCCCTTGCTTGCCTCTTGTTACTCTGTCTCTGACATACCATTACTTCTGCCCAGGGTTTGGCTTCCACCGAATACCTCACAGTTGTTGCTGTCACAACCAGATAAAGGTAAAAGGAACAAGAGAAGTGTAGGGGGACAGTAGAGTAATTTGCAGGGTTTTTACAGATCTGGAGAAGTTATCATCATGCAGTGATATATACAATTATAATATAAGTAACAGGTTAACAGGGCTGGAAGGGACCTTGTAGGTCATTTAGTCCAACCCCCTGCCCAAGCAGAAGACCCTACACCAGGGGTGTCAAATTCATGGCCCACAGGCCAGAGGTGTTACATGCTGGCCCCATCCCTGCCTGGTTTAGCAAACCGGGGGGGCGGGCGGGGGGGAAAGAAATCCTGATACGTCACGTGATGTCGATGTGACGATGCAAGTTTGAAACCCCTGCCCTACACAATTTCTGGCAGTCCAGTCTGTTCTTGAAAGCTTTCCCACAACTTCTGAAGGCAACTTCTGTTCCATTGGTTGATTGTTCTCACTGTTCTCACTTCAGAAAAAATTTCTCCTTATTTCCAGGTTGAATCTCTCTCCTTGTTCTGTTTCCATCCATTATTCCTTGTCTGGCCTTCAGGTGCTTTGGAAAATAGCTTGACCCCTTCCTCTCTGTGACAGCCCCTCAAATATTGGAACACTGCTATCATGTCTCCCTTGGCCCTTCTATTCACTAGACTAGCCATGCCCAGTTCCTGCAACTGTTTTGTATGTTTTAGCCTCCAGTCCCCTATATCTACTATATCTAATAGGTATCACTTCCGTGGGAAGGTAACAGCACTCTGTGACATTGTGCTGGCCACAGGACCATGAAAATGTCTTCGGACTTACTTATGTGGTCACTTTGAGGACCCAGCTTTGTATTTGTGTCAGGGGGGAAAAAAAACCCCAGAGGGAATTGATTCTAATTGGAGTATTGGAAGTAATTGGACTAATTTTTTTCTCCCTGATCTCAATTGTAAAGCAAGCTACAGGGAGTTTACCTTTTCTTCTGTTGTTGTTTATGTCTGCCTTTTCCAGGTACAGTCTTTGCACTTTCGTTCTTTGTCAAGGTTACTCACAGGGCAGCCAGTAGTTAATTGCACACTGCCGTAATATAAAGTGTTCTAATTATAATGATTATCTGTGCCCGTATTGGATATTCCCATTTTCAAATGGAAGACATTCTTGTTTCTTAGCAGCTGCTTCTGTTTGTTACAAGCCTGAAATTGCCAACAGCAAGACAACAATGGATAGGGGGGCATGAGCTACATTTGAAGCATCTCAGTAAAGATCCATCCACACCCCAATTATCCAGCATGTCAAAATGGAAATAAAAGATTGTTGTACTAAAGGTGGAGAAGTACCAAAAGAAATTCTTTGATCACGATCCAGTTTTAAGACGATGAGAGGTCAGGAAAATTCATTCAAGCCCCCTTCATCTTTTTTTCTTGCTGAATCCAGCGCCATTGAGATTTTTTAAATTTTTTTTAAAAGAAGTCAGCAGGCCATGATTAACAGAAGCTCTTTGAATATTGAAATACTGGGAGGGGGGAGATCATTTTTACTTCATGACATTCCAAAACCTGCCTTGCAATTTCTGAGAATTGCTTGACCTGAGTTTTTTAAAAAAAATCTCTCTTAGTGGTATAAGTTCGCTTGATTGTTGGCATCCACAAGATGGTTATCTGCCTGCTTTTCTTCTTGGTTCATCATTTTTCATAATTCTGGTAGTGAAAATCAGATAATAGATAACAGATACTCAGAGTTGGAAGGGACCTTGTAGGTCATCTAGTACAACCCCCTGCCCAAGCAGGAGACCCTATACCATTTCTGAAAAATGGCAGTCCAATCTCTTCTTGAAAGTCTCCAGCGATGGCACTCCCACAACTTCCGAGGGAAAACTTCTGTTCCATTGGTTGATTGTTCTCACTGTCAGAAAGTTTCTCCTTATTTCTAGGTTAAATCTCTTCTTGTTCAGTTTCCACTCGTTATTTCTTGTCTGGCCTTCAGGTGCTTTAGAAAATAGCTTGACCCCTTCCTCTCTGTGGCAGCCCCTCAAATATTGGAACACTACTATCATGTCTCCCCTAGTCCTTCTCTTCACTAGACTAACCATGCCCAGTTCCTGCAACCGTTCACCGTATGTTTTAGCCTTCCATTCCCTAATCATCTTGGTTGCTCTTTTCTGCACTCTTTCTCAACATGTGCACTGACCAAAACTGGATGCAATACTCTAGGTGTGGTCTTACTAAGGCTTTATAGAGTGGTATTAGTACCTCACTTGATCTTGATTGTATCCCTCTGTTTATACAACTTCATATTTCATTAGCTTTTTTGGCTGCTGCTGCACACTGCTGGCTCATGTTTAGCTGGTTGTCCACTAAGACTCCAAGATCCCTCTGAACATTTCCAAAACATTTCCAAAGTATTGCAGAACAAGAACAGGTGGACATCCAGTTTTAATTTCTAAGCAATTAGCAAGCTCCTCATGAGTCAGGGGATAGTTAGAAAGAGGTTGTGCCTTAATGTACTCACTGATAAGTAATGGCTGGTTTCCATGTTTGTGGCACCTAAGCCATTTTTCCTTGCAATGAACCTGATTAATGAGTCACTATGAGAATCCAGATACCTTAGTTGTGAGCTGCTGTTAGAGAACTTACATCTCCTTGGCTGTTCCAATTTTCCTGTCTGAAAAATTCCAGTGGAGAAGTATTTTCTCATGACACATTGCTTTGAAATTCAATTGAAGCACGAGGAGCCAGGAAAGCTATACAACTCTACAGCAAGGGTGGACCAATCCATGAAGGAATTCTGGAAATCGAAGGTTGCATTCCTGTCAAACAGACAACAAATGGTCAAAATTGGGAGCGTCCTATCAAATTCTGTACCTGTCAACAGTGGTGTCCCCCAAGGCAGTGTTCTAGGACCAACTCTCTTCATACTCTACATAAATGACCTCTGTGATCATATTAAGAGCAACTGCATTCTCTTCACTGATGATGTAAAGCTATTCAACACCACAGACAATACTATTACCTTCCAAAAAGACCTTGACTATGTATCAGAATGGTCAATCAAATGGCAACTTCAAATCTCAACAAATAAATGCTCTCTCTTACATATTGGCAAAAAAAAAATCATAAAATAAAATACAAAATCATACTTTGCAATGTCCTACCTGCAAATGAATACTTCAGCTTCAATCATAACAATACAAGAGCACACAATAGATACAAACTCAAGGTTAACCGAACCAAACTTGACTGCAGAAAATACTTCAGCAACAGAGTGGTCAGTGTTTGGAATACTCTACCTGACTCTGTGGTTTCTTCCCCAAACCCCAAAAACTTTAACCTTAGACTGTCTACTATTGACCTCATCCCCTTCCTAAGAGGCCTGTAGGGGGCATGCATAAGCGCACCAATTGTGCCTACTGTCCCTGTCCTATTGTTTCTTTTTATTTTTCTTATAAGTATCTATCTCATGTATTCAAAACTATATTTATTCTTATACCTGTATCTTGTAAGCAATTGACAAATCAAATAAATACTAAAAAAAGAAGACCCAGCCTATCAGCTGGGACTTGGAGGCGGAGAAGAGATGGGGCAGGGCCAGTCAGAGGTGGTATTTGCCGGTTCTCCAAACTACTCAAAATTTCTGCTACTGGTTCTCCAGAACTCGTCAGAACCTACTGAATACCACCTCTTGTGTGGGGTGAAGAGGAAATATGAGTCGCTAGACTAGGGCTCTTCAAACTTGACAGTTTCAAGACTTGTGGATTTTAACTCCCAGAATTCCTCCTCCAGTCATGTTAGCTCAGGAATTCTGGGAGTTGAAGTCCACAAGTCTTAAACTTGCCAAGTTTGAAGACCCTTGCACTAGACAATTGCAGAAGTAATGATTATGCCTACTTAGATGCATAGATTTTGGATGAAGGTCCACGTCTATTCTGTGATTGGAAGTTGTTCTGTTTTAAAAGTTTTTCTCCTTTTGTTTCATTCATAGCCATTCCACCCAACTTTGTACAGATGTATTTACATGCTTAAGAAAGCAGTTGAACCCAGATTCAATTCTGCTACGTTTCCAGCACAATTGCATGACATCATGCAGGAATTGCTCTGATGCCATCAGACATCTGATTCCCATTAGACTGATTTATTGGCACCCTATTAGCTTGAGTCTCCACGGAACTTAATGCAAAGAGGCCAAACACAAAGGAAAGGGAAGAACTGGTGATTGTGGGCATTGTTCCATTATAACAGCATCTTTTGCCAGTTTTAAATAAACGCTACTTTTGATCTCCCCGAATTGAACCAAAACGTTTTGCAAGAACGCTCTGTTCCTGCAATTATCTTTTTTCAGCGCCTAGAACAATACTGACCTACTGGATCAGAATTCCACATTAGATAATATCTCAAGAAAATGTACTTTGCCAACCCTGGACTGTTTCAGGGTTGTATTTTGTTCATTAAAATCCAATGCAGTCAGGCAAATCTAGATTATTTTGCGCTTTGTTTACAATTTGAAGAAGCAAATATTTACTACTTGGCCTTAAACATAACAATAAGGAACACCTTCATGTATTTTGTATTTTTAGTCAGGGTTTAGAGATATAAGCTGAGTTATTAAACACTCTAGATGAGTAGCAGTCATAAATATCTGCAAATAATGTCATTTTTTATGTTATGGCGTTATCATTTATATCGATATTTTTAAACATAAGTTTTACTTTTGCAGTCAGATTTATTTTGTCATTTATTCTGCAGAATAATAGTCTACCCATCCTGTTCAGAGGTTTTTTAATGAATATGATGTTACCTTTTAGCAGAATGACATTTGAAATTTGTATTCTCTATTTGGCTCTAATATAAACTTTCATCATAGCTAAAAAATGAAATACACAGAGGAGACAAAACTGCAGGTCATCCTCAACTTACATTCATTTAGTCATTGTGCAAAATTATCACAGCACTGGAAAAATGTGGCTTGTGACCATTTTTCTCACAACCTTTGCAGCATTCCTGTGGACTAGAGGTGGCATTCAGCAGGTTCTGACCAGTTCTGGAGAACCGGTAGAGGAAATTTTGAGTAGTTCGGAGAACCAGCAAATACCACCTCTGACTGGCCCCTCCACCATCTATTCTCTGTCTCCCAAGTCCCATCTGATCGGCTGGGTTTTCTTTCATTGCCCTGCACAGGAGAACGGAGCTGGAAAGCAAGTTAGTGGGGTGGGGAGGGGATGGGATTTTGCAGTAACCTTCCCCCAGGAGTGGGGAGGGAATGGGGATTTTGCAGTATTCTTCCCCTGCCATGCCCACCAAACCACATCACTCTCATCAAGCCAAGCAATGCCCACCAAGCCAAGCTCACAAGAACCGGTAGTAAAAAAAATTTGAATCCCACCACTGGTGGGGGAGTTCTTAAGAGACTCTTGTAAACAATACTTTAGAGATTATTAGAGTGTAGCCAGTTAGTATTTTAGGTTGCCACCATGGAAGAGGATAAGACAATGTAAAGACGAGTGCTAATCAAAAAAACCTGTTCCTTTGCAGAAAGGAAGGAACTAAAGCAGATACTTTAGAGGGGCTGTAGCTCAGTCCTGGGTAAAGGACAACTGGGTGGACAGAGCGCTTAAGGAAGAACCAAGAGACGGCATGCTCACACAATGTTATACCCGGAGGTACTAATCACTCTCGTCTCCCTTAACTAATTTAGTTCCAGCTGAACAGCAGGAAAGAAAGAACAAAAGAAATCAAGTGTTTTCTAGACCACCGGAGAAAGGAGCTGGAAAGCAGGTTAGTGGGGTGGGTAGGGAATGGAGATTTTGCAGTATCTTCCTCTGCCACACCCACCAAGCCACCAAGCCACAGAATTGGTAGTAAAAAAAGATTGAACCCAACACTGCTGTGGACATGTGATCAGAATTTGAATGCTTGGCCACTGGCATGTATTTATGGCAGTTGCAGTGTTCTGAGGTCATGTGATCATTTGTTGCAACCCTTTGAGAGGCAAAATCAATGGGGAAGCCAGAGTCACTTAACAACTCTGTTACTAATGTAATTGTAGTGCAGTGATTCACTTAACAGGTATGGCAAGAAAGGTCGTAAAATGGGGGAAGACTCACTTAACAACTATCTCGCTTTGCAACAAAAGTCTTGGGAGTCAGTTGGGGTCATAAGTCAAGGACTACCTGTATTAACGTTGGAAGAACCAATGGAGAAGCATGTAACACAATGCAGGCCCTACAATTAGACAAAAATAGAAGGGCGTTTGAGTTTCTATATAGGAAACTAAAACTCTTCCAATTATACTGCCATATACCACGTTCTCTTTGGACTCTTAAAGATTCAATGGGAAAAGTGCTTCTGTTTCTCTTTTTTTGGAATGTAGCTTTTGGTGGCTCAGATACAGGACCGGTGGTAACACTGTTGTGTGCAGTGGTGGGATTCAGCCAGTTCGCACCAGTTTGGGAGAACCAGTTGTTAACTTTCTGAACAGTTTGGTGAACTGGTTGTTGGAAGAAATCATTAGGGCAGAGAGCTGGTTGTTAAATTATTGGAATCCCACCACTGGTTGTGTGGTTGTTTATCAGATTATGTGTTCCAGTTGCCAGGGTCATCCTCTTCTTTTGGATCCACCAAAGTTGTGTTTCCACCGAATGTTTTTTGCAGGCCAAGCTTGTTGTTCAAGAGTGTTACCTAGTTTAGATAGTGATTAGCTGTCAATGTTAATCAATCAATCTGTCCCTTTCACATTTTCTTAAATGCATTGTTCTCTGTTTCTGCATCAGTGTGCAGTATTTTTTAAAAAATTGTAAGTTGTATGCATTTTTGTGACCAATTCATACAGTATTCATAGAATACAAATCACTTTTCTTTAGATGCACATTGTTCTAAGTATTTCCCTTAATTTTTTTTTTACATAAGCATGTAGGGGCATGTATTTCATAAGGTGTAAAATTCCGATTCTTCTTTGATCTCAGAACTGCATTGCAAAATTTGGAGAAACTAAAATCCTTGGTTCATCATTTTTTTTATTAGTTTATCAGGATATAAAATATAAAGATAAATGAAAATAATGGGGAAATAGGGGAGGAGAAAGAGGA
Source organism: Notechis scutatus (assembly GCF_049901735.1). Lineage (NCBI taxonomy): Eukaryota > Metazoa > Chordata > Lepidosauria > Squamata > Elapidae > Notechis > Notechis scutatus. The sequence continues at coordinate 16,368,847 of NC_142016.1, read as the reverse complement.
AAGGAGAAAGTATAGCAGAAAAGTGGGGGGGAAGAAAAGTGTTGATTTCCAACTCTTTCTAACATAATAGAATAATAATATTACAGGCTCACCTTTTTATTTTTACACAGTAATATACTGTATACTAGCCATTTCTATAACAACAAGCTTATCTTATCAGCAAAACTGAAAGTCAAAGTTTCATTTTTTCCCCGTTTCAAGCACAAATTCTAGAAGCAGAGCAATGAAAATCCTGAAGGATAACCGTGTTTCATTTTATCTATTGATTTGGAAAAGTGAAAATGATTTTCTCAGTTTAGCCTACTGAGAAGTAACATCTGTGGTGCAAAAATAGCATCTCTACCTTTTAAAGTGGAGTCACTCATTTAAAAATTAAAGTCTTCACACATTGCAATAGGTGTAATGTAATGGTTTAGATGTTGAATGTAGACAAGGAGGATTCAGATTCGAGTTGGCACACAACAATACATTGCAGTGCTAAAGGAACTCATTGCCACTGTGGGAATAAAATGGAATCTTCCCACCCTACCCTGGAATATTACCTTGAATTCTCAGTTCAATAACAAATAATACAAGTAGAGTAATAAATAATGTAAAGTGTTGGTTTGGATTAGAGTGTTGTGTGAACCTAACCACTGTAGTTTATAACCAATGACTTATGTTGCAGTGTGATGTTTGAAGCTAGCAGACAAACTAGAGCTAAGTAAACATTGTTGAACCAGGAAATGTATAGATTTGGGTTGTATTTGCACTTTGACTTGAATCATGTTGAGGGACTGCATCTTATGCTAAGCCAAAATGTTAGCTCTGGAAGAGTGGGCGCAAGGAACGGAGATGAGACATCGAATAGTGACTCAACTCTTTAATAGTGACTTCAGAACAGAGCAAATTACTAGGGCAGCAGCAGCTCTTTTATAGAGCTGGCTGCTGTCACAACAACCAATGATTTGAGTTTACCGCTCTAAAAAGCGTCCAATCGGGGGCGACCCGCTGCCGGCCAATCAGATCAGCCAGAAACGACCAATCACGATTCGCTATTTGCGGGCCAATCAGAAGTGCAGGATTACGAGCCTGCTGTGGAAGTAAAACTATTAGGATTTTAAACGAACGCGTTTGCTTAGTTCGTAACACAAAACAAGCAAACAAATTCATCAGGCACCTTTCCAATGCACAACTAAGATTGTTGGCCACAGGTGTGGATGGCTGAGGAGAGTGAGGACTCAGATGAGGGGCCAGGACCATGAGAGAGTGGACTTCTGCCTTCCGAGATTGTGGGGGCTGGCAGCAGTGATGAGGAGGTTCCCGAGGAGCCTGTGCCAAGTGCGGGTGCATGCAGGATGGCTCACAGGAAAGAGCAGCTACAACAGCACAGGTGACTCGGGAGTAAGGCTGCAAGGTAATGGCCCCTTCCTCAAGAAGATAAAAGCCAGCTGTGAAATGAATGTACTTTGCAGAAGGCAAAGACGTTTTGAAACTCCAGCCTCGTGGACATTCCAGTATCCTGAGTTTGTATCTGAAGATTCTTATTTTGCAAATTATTTTTTGTCTGTTATCTTTTGGCAAGTCTTGCACAGTTTGGCAAGACTTGTACTTATCACAGATAATTCATTTGTAAAAGCATTACAAGATTTCTGTTCCTTTTGGATTGTGTTTGATTTGTTGGAAAAGGGCGTGGGTCAGAACAATTCCAGTGCACCATGGTTACTACTTGGATATTCCATTGCTTGAACTTAGTCTATATAATCTTCTTGCAGCAGCTAACTAGGTTGTCCACTGTTTCTTCAGCTTTATTATTATGGAAATAGAATTTTTGCTATTCAGCAGGGTGGAGAAAACTGCTGCTTATTCACAGTGGAAACACCTGTGTATGAAACTTGCTGCTTCTTTCTCTGAGTTGGGGATCCCCTAGCGAGGCTGAGAAGCTCTGGCTGTACGTGCCCTGCTCTTGTAACGAAAGAGGTTCAGTAGGGAAAGGTGAGCAAGACAGAGACAGCAGGTGTTCTCAACAAACCTGGGCAGCTTTCCACCGTTCCTCCTAGTGCCCAGGTCTGGTAGCTGGGAATATAGTAAGAGCTTTCCTCTCAGGCACCTGGTCTGTCAAGATATAGCATTTACCTGTCAGCACAGATGGCAAATCCAGGCAGCCACAGGAACAAGGAACTCATAATTATCTGAACATAATGAAGGATTTCATTAAGCACCCTCAGGGGAATCCCCCAAATAAAGAAGGAAAAGAAACTCAGCAGCAAGAGAGAAAGAAAGAATGAGCTTCTGTTTTCTACCATCCAGATGCTGTCAAGTCAGTCTGGACTTCTTCAAGTCTTGTGAATCTGAAAGAAAGTTGGAAGCAGCAGAGAACTGGAGTCCTCGTCCTCCTCATCCTCCTCCTTGTCCTCCCCCTCCTCCTCCTCCCCCTTTAAGATCATTGGACTCTAGACTGGAATTGAGCTAACAGAGGCTTGCAAATTTAGATGCCATTTCTTCATAGCACAAATACATACACTTCTGCGCCAGCTCTGGCTTCACCACCTCCGTTGATGCCTTTCCTGCCTCCACACCTTTGCTTGCCTGCACAAATCTGGGTTTTTGAACAATCCCACCGAGTGCAGCCATTGCCAATAGCATGATTAAATTAGAGACACCTGCAAACTGATCCCTGCTAAACCTTCTGCTTGAGCTGCAGGGGGCCTGCATTGCAAAAGGGATCAGCAGAAATGCATGTTGAGAGAGATGTGATGGGAGGACAAGCACCAGAAGTAAAGCCCTTGGATAGCTGTCAATTCACTCTCTTCTGCACAGCCCTCTGATAGGCACTGAAGGCCTGGCCTTTGGGATGTGGGCAGAATTGGGGAGGAAGGCAGATTGCTGACAGCAATCTGATAAGTATTTTAGTATTTTTTTAGTATTTATTTGATTTGTCAATCGCTTACAAGATACAGGTATAAGAATAAATATAGTTTTGAATACATGAGATAGATACTTATAAGAAAAATAAAAAGAAACAATGGGACAGGGACAGTAGGCACAATTGGTGCACTTATGCATGTCCCCTACAGGCCTCTTAGGAAGGGGATGAGGTCAATAGTAGACAGTGTAAGGTTAAAGTTTTTGGGGTTTGGGGAAGAAACCACAGAGTCAGGTAGAGTATTCCAAACATTGTTGCTGAAGTCATATTTTCTGCAGTCAAGTTTGGTGCGGTTAACCTTGAGTTTGTATCTATTGTGTGCTCTTGTATTGTTATGATTAAAGCTGAAGTATTTATTTGCAGGTAGGACATTGCAAAGTATGATTTTATATGCTATATTTATATCGGACCGGAGGTGGCGTAGTTCTAGGTTTTCTAGGTCTAGAGTTTCAAGTCTGGTGGCATAAGGTATTCTGCAATGAGTAGAGGAGCGGAGAACTCTTCTTGTGAAATATTTCTGGACTTTTTTCAATTGTGTTAATATCAGATACATAATATGGGTTCCAGACTGATGAACTGTATTCAAGTATAGGTCTAGCAAATATTTTGTATGCTCTAGTTAGTAGTGTGATATTACCAGAGAAGAAGCTATGTAGGATTAGATTAACAACTCTTAATGCCTTTTTGGCTATGTAGTTACAGTGGACTCTAGCACTTAGATCATTTGAGATGAGTACTCCAAGGTCCTTGACAAAGTTTGGATCCTCAACAAGGTCTTGACTATTTAGCTTGTATTTTATTTTCTGATTTTTTTTTTTCTGCATTCTATCCTCTTCAGTCTAAATTGTTGCTATTATTATTATTATGGGCAAATTATATTTTCTATTCGAAGCCTGTTCCAAAAGTGTCAAATCACAAGTGCGTGTGTGTGTGTGTTTTTTGGGGGGGAGTGAATCAATAAAAAAAGCAAAAAACACAATTTGGTGAAAATCTCAGCAGTCAGAATCAGAAAACAAACACCTATGAATTTTCGGGGGTTATAAGATCTGAACTCCCATCATATCCAATCATGGCTGGGCTGGCTTAAGTAGATTGGAGCTGGACTCTGGTAATTTCTGTAGGATCACAGGTTCCCCACGTTTTTCCTGACAAACCAAGAAAGACTCTCAGAAGGAGGTAACCAGGTGGATGTAACTCAGAGTGACGTGGCCGAATTTCAAAAAAGCCTTCTACTTTGGCTTGATGAAAATGGGTTTTAGCAAATGGAGCTATTATATGTGATGCTTCCATAAAATAAAACCTCAGTTCTATCTGGGTTCCTCTACTTACCCCTTTACCAGCTCCTCTTGAGGGGCAGTTTTGGAAGGTTCTCAGAATTACAAGTATGCCAGTTCTCAGTGGCATCGTCAAGACTGAATATATCCCTCAACAGTTCATGCTGAAAGCTCTCTGTTGACTATGGACAACATGATGCCAATTTTCTAGCTTGGCAGCAGGCCTGAAAGATGTACATCCAATGAAGATATTGAACTGAACTCTTGCCGTTACATGGCTCTCCTTGGCTTCATGCCTCCAAAGTAGTGGTCGTTCATTTATTCAGTTTTCTGCTAGCCTAGGAAATGCAAAATACTTTATAACAAAGCATGCTTAGTTACAGCCTGTACTCAAGGTCAACGTGATGCTATCTTAATGTTGTGGTAATCTCCTGGGTCATCTTTTACATCTGAGTCAAGCTGCTGGATGAGATCATTTATCAGTTCAGGATATGCTCCTGGTGATTATCTCAGGTAGATACAATGGCAATCCTGATCTGATGTATGGTGATTCTCAAAGTCTGCTAGAGAGAAACAAACTTAGACTTAATCCAAACAAGAGGGAGTGGCTATTAATTCAGAACCCTTCCAATCCTAAGGTCATACCAACTTTGTGTCACTGGTGTCGTAACCTAGTGAAGTAACAAAATGTTTGCAAGCAAACAACCAAATTTGGAGACCACTAGAGATTCCACCACTTTGCCTCAGGATGGGGTTGTACTTCCCATATAGAAGAGCAAGTTGGCAATCTAAAGGTCCTTTTGCTGGATGCATAGTTCCTGTTGGAAGAGCAGGTAGAAACTATGCTAGTAGGTATTTGCCCAACTTTGACTGGGGCATTCTTTTGGCTATTTGTATGGTCACTCATGCCCTTATCGTTTCTCAATTAAAGTACTGTTATTTAGTCTGTTCAGGGCTACCCAGAAACTTCAACTGACACAAAATGCAACTTTAATAGGTCACACTTAGTGTTATGATATCATATCGGTGCTATGGGAGCTGTATGAGAAACTGGCTTGTTCCCATGTGCAGTTCAAGGTGCTGATCATTGTCTATAAAGTCATATATTCCTTGGCTCCTGGGTATCTTCAAGACCTCCCAGTCTATATAGAATCTCCTGGCCATATGTGTAAGTAGCAAGTATCTGACAAGGTCCTAACCTTTTGAGATGTTTGGGAGGGAAGAGCCATAAAATGTAGCTCCTTTGTGTGTTTGGGAAGCTCACTACTAGGAACAGCTTGCCTTGTGTGCTTTGCCACTCATGCACACACACACACCACAGGTGTAGGGAGTCTTTATTAAGGTTTCAGAGCCTGAATTGGTATTTCCCCAGCAATGCCCTGTGCTGGCACCAGCTCAGCTTCAGTGAGTTCCACGGGCTACTCAAATGAAGTCAACATTAGTCCTCAAGGCAAAGGCCAGTTCACTAGACCAAAACAAGCTTCCAAGGCAAAGGCAAATCCACAGGCAAAGGAAACAGCTGAAGAAACAAATTCAAAGTTCAAGGCAAGAACACACAACAAGAAAACAAACAGCTGTTCCCAACATTGCCTCTGTCTGTCTGCTGTGCTAAATAGCCAGTTTCTGGTGCAGCCTATTCAAGAAGAGCAAGACTGCCTCCTCATGAGTAATCTGGCTGACCTTCGCTGCTCCTGCCTTTTCTCTGCCCTACATGTTTTTGGATCAGGTGCAGAAGGCAGTTCCTCTTCCTCATCACTGACCAGTTGCAGCTGTGCGCTTTCCTCACCTGAAGGGCTGTTCTGCTGCAGTTGTGCTTCAGCCAAATCACTCTCAGTTGGCTGCTCAGAGCCATTGACCAAGTCCCCTCCTGATATGTCTGGAACTGGTACATATTCCTCCAAGATGACATCTGGAGAAGTATCTGGGGGAGTCGTCACACCTTGAGAGGCAAGAATGGCCCATTCTTTCTGGCTTTCAAAAATTTGTTAGCACCTGGTTACTTTGGAAACCCTCTGAAGATTAGATCGGTGTTTTCCAAATGATGCCATGCCACAAATGTTCGAACAGGATTTATTATTATAAATGTATTGTTATTCTTTTATCATATTACCATTTTGCTATGTAAAGCTGTAAACCACGTACAGTTGGATAAGCCTGAAGCAGTATAAACCTGGCATATTGAAAATAATAAAACTGGGAGCACTTCTAGTTGTCTAACCTTATTCATGATTTGCCACTTAGAAGTCTGATTGGTTCTAAGTAAAAAACTAGATAAATTACATTCAACCCAAAGCCTGCCTAACCTTGACCAATATTAAAGTACCTTGGGAAATATTCTTCTAATGTATTTATTGTTCAAGTACATATGTATTTCCAATACATTTGTATGACTATGTGCATTAGATAACGATATATAGGATTGTTACTGCTTATTTTTATAATGACAGGTCATATTATGAGGGGTTTTGTCGTGTTTTTTTAAACTTTTGTTACAGTGTGGTTTTTTTCCCTTCTCCTTGACAACATACGTATCACAATCTCTATCATTTTTATGTCCTCCTCCTCCTCTCCTCCTCCTCCTCCTCCTCCTCCTCCTCCTCCTCCTCCTCCTCCTCCTCCTCCTCCTCCTCCTCCTCCTCCCCACCTCCACCACCACCTCCTCCTTCTTCTTCTTAAGCAGCAGCAGCAATAAAAAAGAAACAAAGCTTGGGAAATGTATATTTAGTCCTTATTTATATTCCGTAAGGTTTTTCTTTTCATATTTTATTTGGCACTATTTTTATTTGTGTATGCGTAATGTTGTGTGTACGCATGGTCCTATACCCAAGTCACAGCAACACCAATGCCGTCTGTAAAAATATTTCTTGGAAGTAGCATTAATGTGCTTATACGGCATCAAGAGTGCCTACCGTGCTTCTTAGAGTAGCTGACAAGGTGGCTTCTTGCCCCGAGGATGTTATGATCTGAAATTTAATACCCAGAAGAGGAAGACTATCCGTTTAGTTCAGCTTTCAATTGTAAAAAGCATGGTTTTTATTAGGGGATGTGATTTATGGTGTTATGCCGAAGGCTTCATGAAAAAGGTGGTTTTGGGGGGGAGAATTTGAAGGACAGGAGTAAAACACCGTGCATTTGACAAAAGCTGCAATCCCAGGATTTTTAAAACTTCCAGGAAGAGTGAATGGATCAGTCAACCTCTGCCCTATGTTAATTTGGGGTGTGTTGATTCAAAAATCCATGCACTCCTCTTTTTTGCAGTGGGAAAAAAAAGCATTATTTTCTGCCTCACCTCTCCCACCTGCCCCCTCCCCTCCCCAATAAATACATCTTTTAATACTTTTTTTGTGCCCATACATTTCATGCAAGGACTGCTAGCTTTTTCTGAGCAGAGAAGTATATTGCTAAATTGAGAGGTTCAAAAGCCCTGGAAGGATAAGAACGCCTCAATCTGTGTACTTTCTTAGAATTGCATACCCGCTTAAAAATGCAAAGCAAATGAACTCCTGGAGCAGCCCAACACGCCAAGATATTGATTATACAGGATTTCAGAGTTAAAACTGGAATAAAGGCAGCCCATCCTCTCTGACATTTTTACACCATTAAAAAAACTGCAGGGTGTTATTCTTAGAGTTCCAGCCTGTATCTGCATGGAGCAATTATGCCACCGCATTTCAAGGACTTCCCGTTCGCTGGATCTTCAGGTTCGTTCATTATCACCAAATTGCCTTGTAGAATCTCCCTTGTGAAGTTGGCCACACAGCTCTTGCTCTTCTTGGGATCATTCCTCATGGCAAGAGGTTGTTTGGGGGCGTTGGGAGAAATATCCATCTGGTTCAGTTCCAAGCTGGGAGAAAGACACTGGAGACATGGAGGGTGATTGGAAAGATGGTTCAATGGCGAAGCAGAAGCACATGGGTGGCTCTGGACAGCTGACCACATGGGGTTGAGAGTGGGTGGCTTTTAGAACTTCTCTTGGGCTTTGAACTTGAGCTTCCTGTGCAAGAACATGGATCTATTGGCTGCTGTCAGGCTCCCATGGGGCCATGGGGGGTCAGTTTGTCTGAGATACGTTTGGTTGAAGTTTGCTGGTCCTTAGGAGATTTTGCAGGGCAGTGAACTCTGCTGCTAGATAATCCTATCTGGAGGGCCGTGTCTTAATCTCATCACCCTGGAGCTGAAGGTCTTTTGTTTTTGTAGATAGGACGGCCCAGCCTTTCTTAATACTATCTGATGGGGACCAGGGAGCTGGGGCTGAGTTTCTGTCTCCCTTAAGATTTCTGTTTCTCTTTTAGGGGAAATATAATATTCTGCTTTTTAATATTTTTTAAAATATTTCATTCTTCTGGGAGGTGGTGGCCTCTCTCTCTCTCTGTCTCTCTCTGTCTCTCTCTCTCTGTGTCTCTGTCTCTGTCTCTGTCTGTCTGTCTGTCTCTCTCTCTCTCTCTCTGTCTCTCTCTCTCTCCTTGAGGAGGGCAAAAGAGTCAAGATGGTGGCCACATAATCTAAAACCAGTCCATGTAAAAAAAAAAAAAAGAGAGAGAGAGAGAGAGAGAGAGAGAGAGAGAGAGAGAGAGAGAGAGAGAGTGAGTAGGGGATGGGGGTGAAGCAGGGTTTCAAATACGTGATTATGGATGCCATCCTGGCATTTGGACCCTTGTGGGCACCTTTGATATCAGACATAAAAAACAATTCGCTTATGTTGGGGGTGGGCAACTATGGCCTCTTTATGACCTGGCGACTTCAACTCCCAGAATTCCTTGCTCAAGAATTCTGAGACTTGAAGTCGCCAGGTCATAAAGAGGCCATAGTTACCCATCCTTGGCTTCTGTGACTTATTCAAGACAATGTGTAGGATCCCTCCCCCAAAAGCTCTTCATTGTTACACACACACACACACACACACACACACACACACTTTTGGGGGGAAGGATGGATTCTCGAAGCCTGGCCCAGATGTACAAACTGCTTTTTAAAAAATATTTAAAAAAAGATGAAAGGAATGCTTTTCCTTTCCCAGTTGCTCTAAATCTATGCCCCATTTGATTCTTGCGTTATGCACTCGAGGTCGCCAGGGGACAACAGAGAAAATGCTAAGGCCCTTTCAAAGGGAGGGATAAATGAATAATGAGGCTTCTCAAACGGACCACCTGGTGAATCAATAAAGATCCTCTCTATTGTGTGGCCTACACGGTTCCCACTATTGCAGCAGGTTGAGAGAACATGAAATGGCACCAGGGAATTGGCCTGGGGAGGGTGGGTGGGTGGGATTCTTTCTTTCCCCTTGATGCCTTGGAGATCAAGAACAGCATGAAAAAGAGGGATCTCTTTGTTGTTGCTTGATCGTGGATCGTAGACTGACTTCAAAGAGCCTCCTGTCTGTGTAATATTGTGTGTGTGTGTGTGTGTGCATGGTACATTTCAGCGAAAACTTCAGACATCTGCATTTAAAATAAGAAATATACGAACTCAGATTTACTAGTTGGAATAAGTTATGCCGATTGCATCTGTTTGCATAAATGTACCGATTTTGCAGGCCATCTGTAATATTCATTTATTTAAATTATTTTTACCCTATTTTTTTGTACTGCAAGGAACTCGGAGCAACTCATTTGTGAAAAAACAATGGCAAGCTATAAAAAAAGGGATCATTTTGAAACACAAGCATTAAAAAAAAACCAGACTGACCGATTCATTGGCCTTGTTGGGCCCCTTGGGATTGCCATCTAGGGATGAATGAGAATTTCGTTCCAATTTTGCGTTTATTAATTGACTGATTCTTGCAACAGTTGTACTTACAGGATAATTAGAATGCAGGTGAATGCTGCAGATTTGGAACACAAATTTCAGAAGTCAAACAGCAAACTGGAAAATCGAGGGTAGAGAGAGACACAAAATGTGTATTTTGGAACATTCCTGTCCCCTGCGTTGCCACCACCCTTTTGAATCCTGTTATTGAGAATCATTTATAAAAATCACATGCTGACAATAAGGCAGCTCGGAACCCGCATAACAGAATAAAAGAGTTGGAAGAAACCTTGAAGGTCTTTTAGTCCAACGCCCTGCTCAGGCAGGAAGCCCTACACCTGTGATGGTGAACCTATGGCACGTGTGCCGAAAGTGGCACATAGAGCCATTTCTCTGGCCATGCTAGCCATTCCCTGTTGCTCTTTCAGGTTCTGGCACGTGCCAGCCCTCTGGTTTTTGCACATGCGGGAGCACTGGAATTCATAAGAGCAGCTCCTGGTGTGCGCATGCATGCCGGCCACCTGGTCTTCCGGTTTCTAATGCGCATGCATGTATGAAGAACAGCTGGCCGGTGCGCACATGCATGTTAGAAACTGGCTGGCCAGCTGGTCTTCGCGCATTCATGCATGTTAGAAGCCGGAAGACCGGTTGGCCGGTGCACATGCATGCGCCAGGAGCTGCTGTTCTGGTTTCCGGCATGCGCGTGCGCATTTTAGCACTCGGTGCCTTTTTGCCACGCATGCGCTCTCGTTTCGCAACTCGGTTCCGAAAAGGATAACCACTGCTGCCCTCTTATCATTTCAGTGAAATCTCTTTTTAAAAACCTCTAGTGATGGAGCACCCGCAACATCTAAAGGCAAGCTGTTCCACTCAGTAGTGGAATTCAAATTTTTAACTACCAGTTCTGTGGGTGTGGCTTGGTGGGCGTGGCAGAGGAAAGATACTCCAAAATCTCCATTCCCTCCCTACCCCATTAACCTGCTTTCCAGCTCCGTTCTCCTGTGCAGGGCAACCAAAGAAGACCCAGCCAATCAGCTGGGACTCTGGAGGCGGAGAATAGATGGGGGCAGGGCCAGTTCTCCGAACTACTCAAAATTTCCACTACCGGTTCTCCAGAACTGGCCAGAACCTGCTGAATACCACCTCTGGTTCCACTGATTAATTGTTCTAACTGTCAGGAAAACTTTCCTTAGTTCTAGGTTGCTTCTCTCCTTGATTAGTTTCCATTCATTGCTTCTTGTCCTGCCTTCTTTGGAAAATAAGTTGACCCCCCTCTTCTTTGTGGCAACTCCTCAAATATTGGAACATCGCTATAAATCCGGACCAGTGCCAACTTTGTAACTTTGCACTACCGTGGTATTTAAATAGGCATTAGAAGAACTTTAATAATGTTGATCCCTGCTCATATTAGCAGACCTCAGCATCTTCTAAGGTGTCCATCCTAGAAGACACCTGCTACAACCTCTGCTTGACTTTCTCTCTCTCTCTCTCTCTCTCTCTCTCTCTCTCTCTCTCTCTCGGTGTTTCTGCTACTTCTGCTAAGCTCTCCAAGAGAACAAGAAGGAACAGGAACAGAGGTGGTATTCAGCAGGTTCTGACCAGTTCTAGAGAACCGATAGTGGACATTTTGAGTAGTTCGGGGGAACTGGAAAATACCCCCTCTGACTAGCCCCACGCCCATCGATTCTCTGCCTCCCAAATCCCAGCTGATTGGCTGGCTCTCCTTTGGTTGCCCTGCACAGGAGAACGGAGATGGAAAGCAGGTTAGTGGGGTGGGGAGAGAATGGGATTTTGCAGTAATCTTCCCCCTGCCATGCCCACTAAGTCATGCCCACCAAGCCACGCCCACAGAACCAGTAGTAAAAAAAATTTGAATCCCACCACTGAACAGGAACCAGGAAATGGAGCAATAGTCAAGTCTAATTTTGCCCTCCCCCTGTTGGCCATGGTTCCATACTTCAGGGGTTGCCAACCCTCTGACGTGTCCCGATGCCAGGCTGCACATGTGACGGTCAAGGATGTGCATGTAGCTCCACTTGCGTGAGTGGTAGGTGAGCACACTTACCGCTCATGCAAACAGAGCTTCATGCATGCATGCGCTCATCCGCCATTCATATGCGGAGCCATTCCCTTTCCCCCATCCCAGTTGCCATGGCTAATGCTGAAAGGCAGAAAGGTTGGGGATCACTCCTGCACACAACCTGCATTCAACATTAGCAGATGGAGCTTCAGGTAATTTAAATTGTGCTTGGATGCCCCTATCAGCATCTCTTAATATCTCCCAAGGCATAGTGAGTCCAGGGGTGGACTTCAAAAATTTTAGCAATGGGTTCTGTGCCCGTTTGCTGGGTGGGTGTGGCCATGGTTAGCATGGCCTATTTGGCCTCCTGCACCAGGGTGGGGTGGAACGTTTTTGCCCTCCCCAGGCTCTGGAGGTTTTTCTCGAGCCTCCGGAAGGACAAAAACAGCCTCCCCGGGCTCCAGAGGCTCTCTGGAAGCCAGAAACAGGCCCATTTCTGGCCTTCCCAAACTTCGGGGAGGCCTGTTTTTCGCCCAGCCTGAGCTTCCATGTGTGCCCTGCACTTACCTGCATCCAAAACGGGCCACGTGGGGACTCCTGGGAGGGGAGGGGAAGAGTGTGCGTGGCCAGCCAGGAGTGGGATTTGAGGGTTCTCCTAACTGCACAGAATCTTAGCTAGTGGCTGTCCCAAACTCCTGCGAACCCCCAGCAGCCCAAGTCATAATGGAGTCCAGAGATGGCTTTGCAGATGTATGTGGAAACCATTAGCAAAACATGGGCTCAGTCTGCAAGGACAAGAAAGTATGCAAAAAGAACAAAAAATAAAATAAAATAAAGTTATCCTGATCTTGACTCTTTTTAGTGTAAGGGGAAGGCTAGGGAAATGGGGTCAGGGTTTTGCAATTTTGTTATTATAGCCACATCAATAAAGTCGAGTGCTAGTATTTCTTATGGGATCTGGTTTTTTGACCTGACCTATCTCAAAAAAATATGACATGTGGCAGTAATGCTGCATCCACTATTCTCTAGTCAGGCACTGATCGGATCAATATTTGATGAGACTCAGCAAGCCAATATACCCAGATTAGGTCCTTTCAGGGCTGTTGAATTGTGCCTGTTCAAGAATTACAATCTCGGCAGTCTAAGGTAGCATAAAGATAAATATTTTCTCCTTTCCAGTCAAGTCCCACTGTAGGGAGCATTGTTCATCTGTTCCTTAGCTGAGGGAGCCAGTATTGTCTGTAGACATTTCCGTGGTCATGTGACCAGCATGACTGTATGCCAAAGGTGCATGGAATGCTATTGCTTTCCCACCGAGGTGGTACCTATTTATCTACTCACATTTTGCATGCTTTCAAAATGCTAGATGATCAGGAGCCAGGGCAAGCAAGCTCATCCCGTTGTATGGTGCTCAGGTCTCAAACCCAGGCTGTCAGCTTTCTAGCTGACAGGCTCAGCATATTTAACCACTCAGTCATTGCACCTTCTTTTAGTTAAATGCTCACCCTGCACAAAAGGGCGCTGCCAATCAAACCGTTCCCCTCTTAGGATAGAGCTGGGGAATGCTCCAGTCTAAAACCCTACACAATTGCAAACAGAGATTTTGCATTTGCACAATTTGCTAGACTAGATTAAAACGGAGACGTGGATATTTGAAATGTTGGGATCCTTTGTGAATATTTCTGCAAAATGGTGCTATGGTTGGCTTGGTAGTTCCAGAACAATCTTCTGTGAAATAGATGAGATTGATTCTTAACAATCCATAGCTCTCTCTCTCTCTCTCCTAGGGATGGGCAAGAAATCTGTTTAGTTTATATTTGAATATGAATTCATTTCATCTTTCTTTTCAAGCCAAACTGAAACTTAGTTATCCTTTGACATTCTCAGGATACTACAAAGCAGTTTGCCCACAATAAAAAGCAGATTAAGGAAAAGTCTACCCAAAATGCACACCTTCATGAACGTAACGGCCCAAAATGGCTTATATTAGGAAAACAATGGGCAAAAATAGCTGGCCATACGAAACAAACTTTAATAGATATTGGAGAAGTAGGCCTAAAATTCATGCTGTTATTTGAGCATGAAATATTTTTTAAAATAGGAAAGTGATAACTTGAACTTTTTTGGGGTGGGAGGAGAAAATAAGAAAGGAAATCAAAATTGACATATTCATCAGTCCTTTATTGCTGCCAAGTGTTTTCTCTCTCTCTCTCTTTTTCTGAGGCAGGTAGACACATTTGCAGACAAAGCACAATCTATCAATTTTCTTTTTTAAGTCTAGATATTCTCCCAAGAGACCATGGAACATGCCACAGCCTAGAGGAAGCTTTAGCTCTCTCAGTCTTTCACACTACATCCCAACCACATACGGACTTGCCATTTAATATCCCACTGCCTATAAACATTCATTTCACACTTAAAGAGGGGAAGCTTCATCACTTACACAATCATCATTTATTCATGCAGTGGAGGCTACAGGGAAAAGGCAGATAAATGATTTTTTTTTCTTGCAGAATTTGGAGCTGTTACACTTTGTGAAAGAGCATGCCTGCCTGCCTTCCTGTCATGCTTTTGGTTCTAAACATCTGTGCCCAAAGGATCTGTATGCTCCTGGTCTCTTGGGTGGAGGGAACATTTGCCAGAGCTGGCCAATAACTTGAATCGATGGGTTTCTTTGCCAGACTTCAGTGGTTTCTTTGTAACCTGTCAGTCATGCTTGGACTTCTGAGGAAGGGCTATAGCTGAGTGGCATTAATAACATGCCCCGAATGCATAAAACTATGGATTTTGATACCCGTTTCAGACATTTCCAAGTCATGCAGGATGATTCCACAGACCCACAGAATATGAGGAGGGCCCCCATTTTCTAGAGCTACAGAGTGAATGTCAAGTGGGCTAAGTGGGCCTCAGAGAATCAGAAAGATTCCGTGGTGTTTCTACTGGAAGTAGAATTAAGTGCTACCTGTTTTGCTGATGCATCTTCTCATGTGCGTCTGCCTTTAGCAATTGCTAGAGACAGAGACAGGGTGCATGCTAAGCTGTGCTGCATGAACTTTTATGTAGAGTCATAAGTTTCTTTTGGGCTACCTTTGAACAATATTTATGCAAGTTTTCACACAGTATTTCTCTCTCAGAATTCTCAATTCTGTATCAGGAATATCCACCAGTAGGCTCTGTTACTACCATCTTTTTTAAAAAAAAATAGAGAGAGTAGAATAACAGACTTGGAAGGGACCTTCTCGTCCAAGGAAACCTTACACCACTTCAGACAAATGGTTTTCCAACCTCTTAAAATCTTCCAGTGTTGGAGCATTCATAACTTCTAGAGGCAAGTCGTTCCACTGATTAATTGTTCTAACTGTTGTTGTCTCCAATTCAGGTCTGAGCCTGGTGCCAAAGCCAATGATAGACGCCAGATATGAGGTGCAGTTTTTCTGATTGCTTTTTATTGGAGTACTCCAAGGAAAAGGGCTCCTAGTCAAAATGCCAAGAACAAAGGATTAAGTACATTTTACACATTTTTCACTAAAGGAGAAGGCGGGACAAAGCAGGATAATAAGAAATATCATCTAATAAACATTTTAGTAATAATTCTACAATTTGTTCTATTGGTCTCTAACCCTATTCCTAAGTCTTGGCTAATGAAATCCCTAGGAGTTATCTAATACACATTTGATTTGCTGCAGGTCATTCTCGATGTTTCTAACTTCTAGCTGAGGTCTGCAAGTTGGCTAACTCGTGTTACTTTTATCAGCTTTCCAATTAGCCAGGATTGTTACAGGATTTACACATGCACATCTCCTGTGGATAAGCATTCTTTGTTCTTGCCAGACAGACTCCACAATTACAGTCTTCCTGATTTACTTTGAAGTGTGTGCCATGACCTGGCTTTATTTTAGCAGATGGCCCATCACTGCCAGGAAATGTCTCCTTAGTTCCAAGTTGCTTCTCTCCTTGATTGGCTTCCACCCATTGCTTCTTGTCCTGCCCTCAGGAGCTTTGGAGAATAGCTTGACTCCCTCTTCTTTGGGGCAGCCCCTGAGATATTGGAACATATTGGAACACTGCTATCATGTCATCCCCTAGTCCTCCTTTTTTTCTTTAACATACATGAGTGCTTAATAAACAGTGTATTGTCTGGTCAATTTACCTATACATTATATCAATAATAATAATAACAATATTTACTTGTATATAGTAGTATTCTTCCCACTCCTAATTTCTACCTCTACTGTCTAACCATTTGTAAAACAAATCCCGTGTTAAAAAAAATTCTGTATCTTCTTTATCCTGTATCTTTAATGTTAACCTATCAATTTGCACACAGTCTAATACTTTTTTAAATTATGTTTTCATCTGTAGGAGTTTCCTCATTTTTCCAATATTGTGCAAATACAATTCTTGCTGCTGTCAACACATGTAGTGTTAAATATACAACCCCTTTGTCATAATTTTCTAGTAATATACCTAACAAAAATATTTCTGGCTTTAAATCTATATGTTGTTTTATCATTTTCCACCAGCAGGCTCTATGACCACCATCTTGAAGATGTTAAATCTTCTCAGTCCATGGATGGCTATCTTTTTTCATGTTCTTTCCTTTTGCTTCAATTTTCTCTCAAATTCTAGTGGTCTGATTTCAACATCTTTCAATTTCAATTATGGAGAAATCTGCAAATTTGAAGCAAGTTCTTAAGAACCCATACAACAACAACCATCAACCATCAACCATCAACCATCACTACAACAACCATCAATAACTGTAGAGATTTTAAAAAAAACCTGGTCTAAAGTTACTTTGTTATAATGATTTCCTACCTAACTCCCTTCCTTTTCTTCTAGCTTTTTGTGAATAAAGATAAGTTGGGGTTGACCCTTCTTGAACAATGAAAACAATTTTTTTTTAAAATCATTATTAAAATTATCATGAGCCGCAGTGGCACAGAGGTTAGAGTGCAATACTGCAGGCTACTTCTGCTGCTTGCCAGTTGCCTGCAATTTGGCAGTTCAAATCTCACCAGGCTCAAGTTTGACTCAGACTTCCATTCTTCTGAGGTGGGTAAAATGTGGACCCAGATTGTTGGGGGCAATAAGCTGACTTTGTAAACAGCTTAGAGAGGGCTATAAAGCACTGTAAAGTGGTATGTAAGTCTAAGTGCTATTCCAATTTAAGAATATTATTTATGACAAGAATAAGCAAATGTACAGGTCATCAAGACCATCTTGACTGGGGAAAATTTTTGGATATGGTATTGATTTAAAGAAATGGCAAAAATTGTGGTCTCAAAATTATAAAATGACAATGTCAACTGCTTATAAAGAAACTTTGTATAAGATGTTTTACAGGTGGCATCTACACCAATGAGAATTGCCAGAATGTTTAAGAATAAATCGGATAAATGTTGGAACTGTTATCAGATACCTGGTTCATATTACCATATGTAGTGGACATGTTCGGATGCAAAAAGATATTGGACTAAAATCCAAACATGGTTGGAAAAAATGATAACACAACATATATACTTTAAATCAGAGATATTTTTATTGGGAATTATACCAGAAATATACAACAAAGAATTGAAATATTTGATTGTAAATGTGTTAACAGCAGCTAGGACTGTATTTGCTAAGAATTGGAAAAATGAAAAAATACCTATGCAGGAGGAAGTTATTAAGAAAATTATGGACTGTGCTGAAATGAGTAAATTGACATTTGAAATTAGAGAACAAGAAGATAAACAATTTTATATGATATGGGATTTATTTTACCAATGGCTAGATAAAAAGACATGGTAATGAAATAGACTAAGTTTCATAATAGAAGATTAATAGATTGATATAGAGCATAATATAAAATATATAACCAATGGATAAATGTATAATATAAATTTATAATAAAATCTAGAATATCTCGTATAAAATGATGGAATAATAGTTTAGTCAAATGAATGATTAACAACTAATAAACATATAAGCATATACTAGATTGACAATTTGAGAATCTATATAACTTGTGAGTAAGGACGATGAAAGAATAGCACAAAAGATTTGTAACCAACTGACACACTGTATGTATGTAATTGGAAGATGGATTTATGTTTTTATTTTTTTGTCTGTATATATTTATCTTTTTTAAAACAAGACCATCTTGACTAAAGGGCTCTGAATTTATGTTGAGCTCTAGTTCTACCCCTCTTGATGTTTCTGGGATCCATTTGGCATTGCCCTAGATATGCGTTTTACGTGCTGGGAACTCCTGCTGAGCCAATGCCCAGGTTGGACCTATTGTGGGGTAGAATAAATAGGTCACCAAATTGAATGGAGACAGGAAAATAATCAATTATCTTTTTTCCCCAAAAAGAATAGTTTATCTTGTCACCCATTTCTGTCAGTTCTAATAGCAGTGTTCCAATATCTCAGGTGATGCCACAAAGAAGAGGGAGTCAAGCTATTTTCCAAAGCACCTGAGGGCAGGACAAGAAGCAATGGGTGGAAACTAATCAAGGAGAGAAGCAACTTAGAACTAAGGAGAAATTTCCGGACAGTTAGAACAATTAATCTGTGGAACAACTTGCCTCTAGAAGTTGTGAAAGCTCCAACACTGGAAGTTTTAAAAAAGATGTTGGATAACCATTTGTCTGAAGTGGTGTAGGGTTTCCTGCCTAAGCAGGGGGTTGGACTAGAAGACCTCCAAGGCCCCTTCCAACTCTGTTATTCTATTCTATACTTTAGTGAGCTTTGGCAGGCAGTTCATTGATCTGCAATGCACATAACCCCATATCTGTTCCCGTTTAATATAGGGATTCATGGAAACATACCATTTGACCTGGGTATCTAAACTTTTGCATGCAACGGTAGTAGATAGGGAAGTGGCAAACAGACATTGCCAAGATATTTTGCAATGTTCCATTTTAAATTTAAAAGAGCTGTCTGCTCTCTCCCCTCCTCTCTCATGCGTGTGGGTGGGTGTGAGTGGATGGGTGTGTGCATCTCTGTGTGTTTGTGTCTGTCTGTCTGTTTGTATTCATATTCCTCACAACTGGTCCTATCCTTCCAAGGAAAATGAGCTTTTTTTACCTTCTCTCCCCCTCAACTAGCCACATAGCGGAGAAAAATGATTTTGATGATTTACAATGCCTTGAAAGGGCTGGGGAAAAAGCAAAGTAAATAATAAATCAAAACTGGCAAAAGGAACAAGACTGCATCCATCTTTTATGAGTTCTATTCACTGCTTCATGTACAGTTCAGACATAAAACAAATGTGTAGCGCAAAGTTGCAGCGGTTGCTTCTGAACGTGCACTGCTGCCTCTTTGCGTTGTATTTCGACAAATGATTAGAAAACTAATGTGGGAAGGGTGTGTGATGTAATCAGAAAATCCCTGTTGGAGGAGCCTCCCCCTCCTCCCCCCCAACTCATCTTCTTTGACTCCAATTTGGGAAATTTGGAGATCGATAGGAAGAAGGTGACAAGGAAAGTGATGATAGCCAGGAAGTTCATATCCAAATACATCCCTTTTCAAAATTCTCAGCATTCAACTGGTTATCATGGCTTGTCTATTCTGGAATGCAAAACATCTTCCTCAGAACCTCCAGTTTCATGCAAGTTAATGCCAGATCCAAAGCCTACTTTTTTGACCCACCAAGCAAGGTTTGTTATACTACTACAGCAGAGTTGGTATTCAGCAGGTTCTGACCAGTTCTGGAGAACTGGTAGCAGAAATTTTGAGTAGTTTGGAGAAGCGGTAAAGACCACCTCTGACTGGCCCCGCCCCCATCTATTCTCTGCCTCCCGAGTCCCAGCTGATTGGCTGGCTCTTCTTTGGTTGCCCTGCACAGGAGAACAGAGCTGGAAAGCAGGTCAGTGGGATGAGGAGGGAATGGGGATTTTGCAGTAACCTTCCCCTGCCACGCCCACCAAGCCATGCCCACAGAACTGATAGTAAAAAGTTTTGAATCCCACCACTGTACTACAGGTAGTCCTCAACTTACAACCATTTCCTCAGTGACCCTTTGCTCGGGTTAGCCGGCTGCAGGTGCAGGTGGCTGAGGAGAGCGAGGACTCAGATGGGGGGCTAGGACCATTAGGGAGTGGACTGCTGCCTTCAGAGATTGTGGGGGCTGGCAGCAGCGATGAGGAGTTTCCTGAGGAGCCTGTGCCAAGTGCACGTGAGCATAGGGCTGCTCACAGGAAAGAGCAGCTGCAGCAGCAAGGGGAACTCGGGAGTAAGGCTGCAAGGTAATGGCCCCTCCTTCAAGAAGATAAAAGCCAGCTGTGGAGCGAACGCTGTTTGTAGGAAGCAAAGACATTTTGAAACTCAGCCTCGTGGACATTGCAGTATCTTAAGTTGATATTTGAAGACTCTTGTGTTGTGAAATATTTCTTATCTGTTATTCGTGGCAGCCTCGCACATTTTTAGTGAAGCTTGTGCTTATCAAAGTTAATTAGTTTGGGTCAGACTTCCGGTTTGCAAGCTTTCGGTGGCGGCAGGGATTCGCGACCGCGCGATCCCTGCTGCGTTCGCCGCCAAGGTTCCCCCGATCCATTTGGATCTGGGGGATATAGCTGCCCCGTAGAGGCAGCTGAAGACAGGGGGGATCCGGCAAGGGGTTTGGGGGTGCCGCAAACCCCCTCCCCAGCCGGCTAAACCCCCTTTTCCCGAGGCGGAGGAACGGCGGTCAGCAATGGCCGCCACGAAGAAAGCTGCAGCCGGACAAGCAGGTGCAGGAGGGAGAAAGCTGGAAGAAAAGTGAAAGTTGCTTCTAACCGGGACAAGACGGGAGAAAGTGACCTGGAACCTTGAAGGCTGCTAAGTTATATTGTTCCTTGTGAGAGTTACAAGCTGCGAATACTCTAAAGGGGAAAGTTTTTTCTTTGTTCTACTCTCCTTCCTAAAGTGACAGCGGAAAAAAAACAAAACCTTTTTGGCTGTGAGTGGGAAGGGAGAGTGAAAAAAATTAGAGCAAAATTTGAAAATAAGGAGAAGATTGCCTAGAATTGCAAAGAGTTGTTAAACATTAAAAAACTTCCAAAAAATATATTTGAAAAGGATTTGTGATTACTTTAACCCCAGAAAGAGATAGTGAAGAAGAAGAAGGTATCTAAAAGAAATAGTCTGTTTGGATTGTTTGGTGATTTTGGAACCTTTGGAAATTACTTCTGATTAAATCATCTGGGTGGTTGTTTGGAAAAACCTTTTCTCTACACAATGGCATCATCTATGGATGGATTGAAACTTATATATATCAAAAATATGAAAGAGAAAAACAAGGAGGGGAAGATGGTCTTGGCACTATTTTTCAATACTTAGAAATGGCGGTTTATACTTATGTGAAGCAGAATGAGGATGATGGGGACAAAGAAGAAGAAGAAGCCATCTTTGATGAACAAATCAAGAGAAGGGAAAAAGGAAGAGAAAAAGGAAAAAAGGTCTTTAAGATCTGGAAAAACAGCCCAAAAAGAGAAGAATAAGGTGAAAAGGGGACATTATGTTAAGAAACAACAGAAAGGGGGAAAGCAGAATAAAAGGGAGGTGGAGAGACGGGGTTAAAGAGGACAAGGAGAAGAAGAAGCAAGAGAGAAAGGAAGGGATGAGAAGCCCTAATGGTGGGGAGCAAGATGTTAAGAAGCAAAAGTTTTTAGAGATAATGGATAAATCTTATTGTTAAAGGGATTCTAGAAAGGTACATAAGACTGCATTTTTATACCTGTATTTAGAAGTAATCATAGAAAATTAGAAATAATATGTAACTTAAAATGTGATAAAATATTTAACATAAATTAGTAAAATTTTTGGTTAAGAAAAAGGGAGTGCTGTAATGAAATATGATTCAAGATTGTGATGTGGGGGGGTAATAATCTTTGGAAAGCAGAAGTGTTCCCACAAAGGCATGATATTTAATTGAAATGGATAAAATGTTTAAGATATAAATGATTGTTAATATTAATGATTAGAATATGGTATATTAGTGAATTTTTTTGTGAAATGAGATTTGAAATAGAAGAAGGAGGAACAGTTTAATGAAATATTGAGCTATAATATGTGATGTGGGGGGGAATAATTATGGAAAATAGGGCTCCCATAAAAGTATGTGATTTAATTGAAAAGCAATGAGTTAAACGTTTAAGATATGAATGAATATCAATACTAATGAATAGATTTGTATTATTTTTGATAATATAGTAAAATTTTAGAATGTACCAGACAGAATCCCAATGTATGTCATGTGTTTTATATTAAGTATTATAAATATAGGGGAAAGAGA
Organism: Notechis scutatus; assembly: GCF_049901735.1. Taxonomy (NCBI): domain Eukaryota; kingdom Metazoa; phylum Chordata; class Lepidosauria; order Squamata; family Elapidae; genus Notechis; species Notechis scutatus. The sequence goes on along the minus strand of NC_142016.1, from coordinate 16,346,639 downwards.
TAAAGGCATCATACTCCATATAGTGTACAGGAGAAGTCTTTCTTCTTTTTTTAAAGAAGAAAAATAAATGGTTGACTGGAATAGAACAGACAAAGAATAATAAATATTATGATACGAATTGAGAGGAGATAAATAAAATAAAATAAAATTGAGAAAATTTAAAGGAGAGGAGAAGTCATATAGAAAATTGAAAATGTTAATAAGATATGAAATGGTATATTAAATGAATATGAATTTGAATTTGTGTCTGTACCAAGAGTTTTAACCCGGGATTAAGCAACTTTCAGAAAAGAGATTTTTTATGCTTTTATGTTTTGTGTTTATGTGTATTTATGTATTGTTTGTCTTGAAAATAAAATTTGTTTAAAAAAAAAAAAGTTAATTAGTTTGCAGCACCCTTTTAACCGGGGATTCGTAAGAATCATTAAAAGTTTTCTGTTCTCTTTGGTTCATGTTTGTTTTACTGGACAAGGGTTTGGGTCAAAACACCCTTCGAAGTTACAACGGCACTGAAGAAAGTGACTTTTATGAGAATTTTTCACCCTTACGACCTTTGCAGCATCCCCATGGTCACGTGATCAAAATTCAGGCGGCTTGGCAACTGATTCATACTTATGACGGTCGCAGTGTCCCAGGTCATATGATCCCCTTTTGCGACCTTCTGACAAGCAAAGTCAATGGGGAAGCCAAATTTACTTACAACCGTGTTACTAATTAAACAACTGCAGTGATTCACTTAACAAATGTGGCAAGAAATATCATAAAATGGGGCAAAACTCACTTAACAAATTTCTCACTTAGTAACATAAATTTTGGGCTCAAAAGTTGAGGACTACCTTATAGGATGGTGAAATAAGTCTGCATTTTCCCAACTATTTCTTGTTCAACTTTAGCTTTCTTTTCTGTTTCCTTTTCTTTGTTTAATGCAACTATTAAAATTTTAAAACAGAAGGTAACAAGCTAACAAGAACAAATGCAAAAAGTCAATAAATATGTCCAAACAGCATTAAACTTAGATCATGCCTTACCTCTAATTAAAGCTGTCATCTCAGCAAGTTCCATCATCTTCACCAAAATAAGGAGATTTTAGCGTTCAAGTTTGAAAGAAAAAGAATTTTAGTTAGATTCTCCTGAGGAGTGGTTTGGAATTTCTTGTTCCTCTTTCTACAGTCATCTCTATGGAGCGGCAGGGGGTCAACAGCCTCCATGGCTTTTCAGGAAATTTAAACTTCATGCAGTAATTCTTCCCACTGTTTTTTCTCCCCTCTTTTTCACCCCTTGTAATGGGGGCTACTCTCTGTGGTATGGGAGAGTCCTATCTTTGAGAGTTAATTGGAGAATTTCTCCTTTCCTATGGACATTTTTAATGTGAATGGGCCATCCTATATGTCAGAATATATTCATGAATTGGAATAGAACTTGGTAACAAGGTCAGCCAATGAATAGGCATAGCAACTAAGTCAGCCAATGAGGACTGTTTGGAAACTGAAACTAGAAGTAGCCTAGGCTGGAAATTGAAACTAGAAGTAGCCTAGGCATGGCTCTGTATTAAGCTCTGCAACTGTTAAGCTCTGAGTCTGTCTATTAAAGATGAAACTAACTTGCTTGCTTGCCTGCTGAACTAAAGTGAAACTGATGTCTGTTTCTGAGCTCCTGAGGTGCTACTGAAGTTACTTGCAACATGCTTCTGTCTGAGTTCGCTCCATGTTTGGGAAATCTACAACTGGTTTGTAAAATCTACTTATTATGTTTATAAAGATGTTAAATGAAGCATCAGCCATCTGTGTTTATTTTTCTGGTGCTGAATTAATGCTGCAAAATTCTGAATACTATAAAGCAGCAAATAAGATTTCCTCCCCCACCCCCAATGTTGATTTTAAATTGAAAAGGGAGGTGGAGTAGGAAGAATGATAAAACATTCTTCAGCTTGTTGTAGAGATTGGCTGACAACTCTCAAACCCATTCTGGCAGATCACTATTTCATGAGGAGAAGAAGCCACAATTATTGAGGTTTGATTCTGATTTTATCTAGAGTTTTCAGACAGACAGCATTAGAAAAAGGGTGAGGTGGGAAAGCAGGTGAGACTCCCTCTGAATTAGCTCCCTTCTCACCTGTGTCCTTATTCCATGGATATTTAGATCTCATCTCCTGCATTAAAATTAAGGCCTAAACTAAATTTCCTATGGTCCTTGAAGATCTGGATTGCTGCGCCTGATATTGAGTTAGTGACTCAGTGCCACTTTCCAGCTCTGTGGTTTTATGTCAAAGTTATTGCTTCAATCTTTTATCCCACTTTTCTGCCTGTGGTAGGTACTCATAATTCAAGTGGCATATTTAAAATTAATCTACAGCCCTAAGCACCCTGGCTTAGAAGCTACGCAATCAGTTGGCTTTATTCCAGAGAAAATAAGAGCTCAGAGGTTAACATTGACATGTGGCAAAAGATACCATTATTTCTCTCTCAGAAATTTAATGTATTAAGGTGACCAACCATCCTCCTTTAGGGAGGACAGTCCTCCTTATGTAAGTTCTGTCCTCCCTCGAAAAGTGTCCTCCTACATGTCCTCCTTTTTGATATTTGAAGACTAATCTGTAAATCTCCGTATTTGATCGATGCCGAGGCAATCCGTTGCGTGTGATGTGACGTATTTGTATTTGACATGACGATTCATCAAGGCTCGGTACAGTGCGGCGAGACGCGATTATGAGACGCATGTGCTCCACACAGGGGAATTGTTTTGAGAGAGCGCAGTGCACGCAAGAGGCTTTGTTCTTTTTCTTCAATTTATTTGTGTCCTTTGCATTGTAAAAAAGTTGGTCACCTTAAATGTATGGCAGAAAAGGACAACTCTTGAAGTGCATTTGGCTCCTTCAGAGCGTTCTGTATATTTCTCCCCCTCCTTTTAATGGTCCTGCTTCTTCCTTTTCCTGTGAAGTCAGAGATGTTGTTTGCTCTTTCAAATAATATTTAGAAATATCCAGAAGTGCTACTCAACAGGTTCTGACCAGTTCTGGAGAACCTGTAGTGGAAATTTTGAGTAGTTCGGAGAACCGGCAAATACCACCTCTGGAGGCTAAAACATATGAAGAACAGTTGCAGGAACTGGGCATGATTAGTCTAGTGAAGAGAAGGACTAGGGGAGACATGATAGCAGTGTTCCGATGTCTCAGGTGATGCCACAAAGAAGAGGGAGTCAAGCTATTCTCCAAAGTACTTGAGGGCAGGACAAGAAGCCATGGGTGGAAACTAATCAAGGAGAGAAGCAACTTAGAGAAATTTCCTGACAGTTAGAACAATTAATCAGTGGAACAACTTGCCTCTAGAAGTTGTGAATGCTCCAACACTGGAAGTTTTTAAAAAGATGTTGGATAACCATTTGTCTGAAGTGGTGTAGGGTTTCCTGCTTAGGAAGGGGGTTGGTCTAGAAGACCTCCAAGGTCGCTTCCAACTCTGTTATTCTATTCTATCACTGTATGTGTGTGTGTGTCTGAGTGTGTTTTAAAATCTAGCAAATGGGTGTTTGGCTAGGCCAAATATTTTAGGGATTTTTTTGCTTTTGAATAAGTTGTTTTTGAATAACTCCTTTTGTGGGTGAACCCAGTGCATTCTCAAACTTCCTTACCTGCCGCCCCACCCTCAAAGGTTACTTTCTCCTAATTGACAAAGGGCTTTTCCCCCCACCTGAATATCAGTCTATTAAGCCCGTAATCAACAATTACGTAATGGCATCATTGCTCCTAAGAGAAGGTGAAAAGGCCAAGTTCCTTTAAAGCAATCAAAGGTTAAACTTAATTTGTTTTTGAACTTTGCTAGGCGACTGGAGCAATCTGCTTCTGCCTTTGTAATTAAATCAGTGGTGCAGGTGTATTTCTGTAATATAGATTGGGGACTGGGCTTAATCAAAAAAAATTAGAGTGTGTGGAAATGGATAAATTAACTATGGAATTAAAAGGGAAAGCAGACACAGAATACAATGCAGTATGGGAAACATGGTTTATTTGGATTGATAATATATATAAGAATAGAAAATGTAAATAATGTATATAACAGATAAGAGGGTATGAAAGTATTGTGTATTGTAAGTTTTGATAGGACACATGCATGTATATATAATGTCACAGCACTGTTTAATAACTATTGGTATTATGTATAAATGGGGAAAAAACTCAATAAAGCATTATAAAAAAAACAATAGTGGAGGCAAACATATCCTTGTTGGATCAACAAGTGGTTCGTTCACATGCTACATTTTTCTGTCCTGGAACCAAATTCTTTCAGAGTGACCATTTCTTTTTAATGTAATATGACTCTTTTGCAAAGTGTTTCATTTGTATGTATATGTAACAACAGTACTTCGTACAACCAAGCTGCATTCCAAGCAGGACCAAATTTCCTCAATGTTAAATTAGGTCTGATTATATAAGTATAAAGCAATTTCCAATTAAAAAGAAAAAGATAAAAGAAAGTGGAAAGGTATGAACACAGCTGAAGGTCCTTATCTTGAAAATGTTGCAAGAAAAAGTGAACCCCAAAGAGGTTGAGGCTATGGCATGTACATGGGATCATAGTCTTCAAATATAGAATATTATCCCCCCCCCTTAAATTATCCTATACCAGATCAATGTTATTGATCAGTGCCACATCTGACACTCCATGTTTGAGCCAAGCACTCGCATGAAATAGCAAAGAGAGTATGCCACACATGGGGTGGTATCATTGAAAGCATTTGCAACCTGGAGATTTTTTTTTTTTAAACCAGCTCCTGAAGCAGAAATTTGGAAGATCATTAAACATTGAAATATATCTTGAAAAATACAACAGTCATTTAAATATAAATTGCTATCTAATTTTGGTGCAAACTCCAGAGGGGCTTAGGGACATGGGGGAGCGGGGAGGCGGCATTTATGGTCCATGAGTTGCATATTTTATAACTTACTGCATAATAATACGTTATCTTGAAATGAGATTCTTTATGCAGCTAAAATTGCATCACACATACATACATAAGAGACAGATATCAATAGTCTTGGGGAAACTCCAGTACTTGCTAAGAATTTCCAAATATATTGGAGATAAAAATAAAAACAACAATAATGACAATAATAAAAACAAAAACAATAATAATATAATTGATCATGGGATGTGAAAAAAATGCAAAAAATGGAAAAGGGACCAAGCCAAATGAAGTATCTTGGACAATACTTGGTTGTACAGCTGGAAATAGACATGTTTCATGTTGTAACATTTCATTGCGACTCACACTTTTATACAAGTTTGTTCCATTTTCACACCAGCAAGAAGATAATGCCAGTAAACGAGGGAGAGATAGTTTTGGTGCACACCAATGCAGATGTTGCAATGTGTGAGACATGGGAAACAGAAGAGACATGAAACCAACAACTGATTGTTATACCAAACCAAGTTCAAATTTAACTAATTGAAAGAAAGATGGAGGATCCTTTACATAATTTAAAAATGAAAGAAGAATTGGAGGGGGCTTTTGGCAATTCCTAGAATTCCTTTTCCCCTTTCACTGGTAAAAAGCTCAAAAGTGTTGAATCCGAGTGCTTTCCCCACTTATTATGCCTCACCAACGTAGCATTACCCATAACAGCACCTTTTTAAGAAGCAGGAGAAACCCTACTAAGGAATTTACAATGCATGCCGCCTTTAATTAGAAAAGGATGCACACCCTCCTAGAAGCACCATAAATCTGGCTCGTGTGGAAAGAAATGTCCTGAATTTAAGTTGTAATTAGAACTTCTATTGATGGTGCAAAGGCTCATTTTTCATGTGAAGGCCGCTCACTACTCCCAGTCAAGGAATCAATCTGTGCTGGTTGATGAGATGAGGCTGTCAGATTTGCTGAGTGGATTGATCATAGCAATACAGGAATCTCATCTGGCTTAACCCCTTGGCCACCCACACTCTGGCAGGGAGCAGGAATACAAATATATTGGCATCCTGGCATCCAAGTGCATTCCTGGCCCTGCTTCCCTTTGCCTACCAGTTTGATAACCAAAAAAAAAAATGGTGGTGGTGGTGTTATCTAGTTTGGATAATGAAACATTTACAAGAAAACAGTCAAGCTCAGAGAGCACCACCTCATAACAAAAGGAAGGAAGGAAGGAAGGAAGGAAGGAAGGAAGGAAGGAAGGAAGGAAGGAGGGAGGGAGGGAGGGAGGGAGGGAGGGAGGGAGGAAGGAAGGGAAGGAAGGAAGGAAGGAAGGAAGGAAGGAAGGAATAAAGAAAAGAGGAGGAGGGAGGGAGGAAGTAAAGATAGAAAGGAAGGAAGGAAGGAAGGAAGAAAGAAAGAAAGAAAGAAAGAAAGAAAGAAAGAAAGAAAGAAAGAAAGAAAGAAAGAAAGAAAGAAAGAGAGAAAGAGAGAAAGAGAGAGAGAGAGAGAGAGAGAGAGAAAGAAAGAAAAGAAAGAAAGAAAGAAGAAAGAAAGAAAGAAAGAAAGAAAGAAAGAAAGAAAGAAAGAAAGAAAGAAAGAAAGAAAGAAAGAAAGAAAGGAGGGAGGAGGAAATAAAGATAGAAAGGAAGGAAGAAAGAAAGAAAGAAAGACAAAGAAAGAAAGAGAAAGAAAGAGAGAAAGAAAGAAAGAAAAAGAAAGAAAGAAAAAGAAATGGCAGGTGCAACTCTCTGAAGACCAATCTTCTACTTAAGGATGGTTGACAAATCTGTTCAATTAATCAGGTGAAAATCAGAATTTGCTAAAATGTAGAATTGTATTCATAAATAGACTGGACAGATTTTGAACTTTTTAACCATGTGTTTGGAAAGAATGCAAAACAACAGCCTCATTTTTCTTAGTATCGTATTGGAGCATTTCCCTACACTTTTTCCTACTCGTTTTGATAAAAAATGAAGGTTTCTCCTCTTTCTAAAATCTCACTCCACCTCTCCCTCTTTATCCAGTCTTGAACCAATAACTTTTATTTTTAAATGGAGGGTAGAGCCCAGGCTTTAGGGTGGGTGATGGCAACACATCCAACTCACAGTTGCACATTGTGTACCCCTGCACTAGTCAATACTAGACTGGCTAAATCAGTGGATGAGCTTTGTGGCTGTATTCACAGAGTTACTTAATCTGGTTGTGTTAACCAATGTCCTTGGTTTGTAGGCTAAACTAATCAAATAGCTTAGATTTGCATATTGCTACCTTAATAGGTAGACACCCTGAAGCCATGGTTAAGACTAAACAAGGTTAGTTTATAGTTGCAATGTTTGCAATGGACCTAGTAAGGTACAATGTGAACACAATCAGTATCTGTCAGTCCTACGAAGTAGACCAGACTAAGAAACAAATGTCATTGAGGACTGGATGACTTTTATTGGAATGGCTCTAGAAATGGAATTTTTTAAGTCTGAAAGTGCTTCCCTCCTCCCTCATTTTATCTAGATGCTTCTCAAGATAGTTTCTTGGCCCAGGCTCAAGTTCTACTTATATGACCATTGCCTCAGTAGAGACTTTTTCTCCTTCTTCAAGATTATTCGCAATGCCTTTTATATCATCCTGTCCCTTCCAATGTACTAGGACTTGCCACTGAGCACCACTTTTGGCAGAGGAATGGGTGGAGGACATGGGAGAAACAAGGGAAAATGGCTCCATTCTCATAATATGTAATGATTCAAAGTAACTTGCCACAATCTATCATACCTTAACCTGAACACCTGATAGATGCCATAGCTTTAGACAAGTGTTTCTCAACCGTGGGAACTTTATCAGGGGTCTTCAAACTTGACAGCTTTAAGTCTTGTGGACTTTAACTCCCAGAATTCCTCCTGCAGTCATGTTAGCTCAGGAATTCTGGGAGTTGAAGTCCACAAGTCTTAAACTTGCCAAGTTTGAAGACCCTTGCTGTATGTGGACTTCAACTGGTGGAGTGGCCTAGAGGTGGAGTTCTCACCTCACAATCAGGAGGCTGTGAGTTTGATCCTAGGTAGAGGCAGATATTTCTCTCTCTGGGCACAATGAGAATTTATCTGAATAAAATTCCGTATTGGTGTCAGGAAGGGCATCCAGCCAGTAAACATTCTGCTCTATTCAGTTGCCCAGACTCCACCCCCACAAGGGATTATGGGGTCATAAAAAGGAGGTGATATGGACTTCAATTCCCAGAGTTCCCCTCCCAGCATGATCTTTGCTAATGTTCTCTTCCATCTCAGAGTAAGGTAGGCTGCAGGCTCCAATCTCAGAGATTCATTGCAAGGGAGTAAGAATGATTTCTCAGGCCAAGATTATCCCAATTCCTCTACAGCCAAATTTTGGAAGTTGGCAAAGGCTTCCCTTTGTCAAAAAGCCTTCAAAATATTACCCACCTTGCAGCTTCTAATGTTTTAAATATTGTTTATATTGCTGATTTTTCTTGTTGCTGCTGCTGCTATTTTGCATTATACATCTCTGTATTTTAGAATAATATTTTAAACTCAATTCTGTGGAGGGTGAGAGTGGAAGATAAATGTTTCAAATAAAGAAATAGTGCTGGAGGCAAAAGATAAAATGGAGCCCATATCATACACAGAAGTAATTCGAAGTGTATTTATTTATTGTATTTGTATCCTGCATTCCTAATAAAGAGCTTAAGGAATCACCTCCCATTTTACCCTCACAGGAGCAACTGAGATTAAACAGAGGGAACATCTGTGATTTGCTCCAGGTGTCCCTTTGCAAGTGCCATGGTTAAGTGGGGAACTTGAATATGGCTCTCTTCGGTACCATTTAACATTCTAGCTAGTTAAATTCTCCAATCCAGCTGAGGATGACAAAAACATTGCCTCTCTTGATATGGTTGGGCCTAGCCACTTGTTTGGTGCTTGGCCTAGGAATGTGTCAACTTTGTCAATCAGGGAAGCAATTCTATGGCCTTGCTTCACTTGTTAAGTGCCTGACACAAAATCCTAGCAGAAATAAAAAGGATAATACTACTACTGGTGGGATCCTGTTTAATATTTTGGGAGCCTTCATGTTTAAAGGTGCATTTTCCAAAAGGCAGCTGGACATTCTTGGTTTTCCTTTGAAAATGTTTTGCTTCTCATCAAGAAGCTTCTGCAGTTCAGTGAGAACTGAAAAAGCTTCTTGGATGAGAAGTGGAATATTTTTCAAAGGAAAAAAAACACAAGAAAATCCGGTTGCCTTTTGGAAAAAGTACATTTGGGACAACTGTGACCTGGATGATGGAGTATCTCCACAGACATTCATGTTTAATACTGTCACTTCCTACTCTATGGTAGATAATCTTTTTTCCTTCCTTCTTTCCTTCCTCCTTTCTTTTCCTTTCTTTCTTCATTCCAAAAACTCTTCACTCTATCAGCTAGAAAAAAACTGGGTTGTGTTTCATCTTCACCATGGTAGGCCATCTTCCTTCCTTCCTTCCTTCCTTCCTTCCTTCCTTCCTTCCTTCCTTCCTTCCTTCCTTCCTTCCTTCCTTCCTTCTTCCTTCCTTCCTCCTTCCTCCTTTCTTTTTCTTTCTTTATTCCAAAAACTCTTTCTCTATCAGCTAGAAAAACTGGCTGTGTTTCATCTTCACCTTCCTTCCTTCCTTCCTTCCTTCCTTCCTTCCTTCCTTCCTTCCTTCCTTCCTTCCTTCCTTCCTTCCTTCCTTCCTTCCTTCCTTCCTTCCTTCCTTCTTTCTTCTTTTTCTTTCTTCTTCTTTCTTCCAAAAACTCTTCACTCTATCAGTTAGGAAAAAAAACTGGGTTGTGTTTCATCTTCCTGAATGCCCCCACCCCCCTCACAAACCACAGCTATCCTCCTGAACTGTCTAGTGAAATGTCATCCTCAAATGCTCAGGCTTAGCCCACCTGAACGGCAACAGCAAAGACAGGCTGAGGCCCTCACCATGTGAATTCCTTTCCTGGCTTCAAGCTGAGCCCAGAGTAAGGGACTGTCATTCCTTCTCCTCAGAGGCAAGCAAGCTCCGAATGCCTTCTGATGCCTGCTAATGAATTGGCTGAAGTTCAGTTCAGCAGAAAATCCCAATTGTGACTGAAAGGAAGTGGAAAGATTGTTTGGGGGGAGAGGTTGGGGAAAACTGAGTGTGCGGAAAGTGACTGATAATGTTGCCACAGCCAAGAGGCTTACAGAGTCAGAGCTCTGGCCAAATGCTTAGTCTCCGTGGCAAAGAACACAGTTTGCTCGCACACTGATGGTCTCAATGTCCAATTCGCAGCTGTTGCCAGGGGTGGGAATCCTTTCTCTTCTTGGGGAGCTGTGCTTCTAATATTAGAATCACGAAGTGATGCGCTTGTTGGAATAGGTTATTGAGTCTAATTCCCTCGCTCAGCCAAGGATCCCAATTAAAGCATCATTGACAGATGGCTGTCTAGTTTCTGCATGAACACCTCCAGTGACAAAAGACTCTACCTCCCTGAGTAATTTGCTCCATTGTAAAGAATCACAACAGAAAGTAGCCAGGGGCCAGAGGGAGCAAATGTTAATGTAATGATGTCAATTGAGGAGACAACGGTTGGACTTGCATCCAGTTTCTTCCTGTTCAGGGGTTTGTTTGTTTTTTTGTCAGATGTGGGTAGCTAAATTTATAGATGTATTAAAACTACCAAAGGCTTTACATAACTGTTTTGTTTTAATTTCCAAAATTAGTGGAAAATTGACCACTTTTATTTAATTGCAATTGGGTTTCTGTTGGATGGGGTGGTTCTGGCACCATATAAAAGGGGACATGTGGCTTATTGGATATGGATTGAACATACTGATCAGGAACCATGTAATCAAGGGTTATGTAGGAGGTCTGATGCCCAGTCCAATCTCTAGGCTAAATGCAGGTTTAAAAGGTACAAAATTCTCCGCTATCCTGATTTAATGAGGTAGAGCAGATTTTCCTGAATAAAAGCCAATCTCTCATTTTAGAAATGTTGTAGACATATAGCCCACCCAGGGCTAAGCTACTCCAACATACAGACAGGAACAATGTCCCAAAGCGAAAACTTAACACCTTCCTTGGAAACAGATATTTATAGCATTTCAAATAGAACATTTCTTTTCTTCTGGACATGGCTTTCCTTTTTATAAGGCATTTTGCAATTGTACAATCCCTTGAGTTCTGAAGTGGTACCTCCCAGGAGGGTTATACCACACAGATTAGTTCTAATACTAATTTACCCAGCAGTAAATGATGCAAAACATACTCTAACAGGCAAGTATTTTGTGATTTTTCTCTCCTGCTTCTTCTAGCAATCAAACTAAAAACAGATTTGCCTTTCCGTCTGCAACCCTCGTAATTAGTCCTTGGCACATTAAAGTTTTATGGAAAAAATATTTAAATTAACAACCAGAAAAGAGTATGAGAGACAGGAGATAATTGACTGAGACATGGAAAGGAATGTGTTTTCAAAAAATGGAAAACAGATTTATTGAAATTTCAGAAGCAGCCTAGGCCAATGCCCAAATATTCTAGGCTCACAAATCTTTCAGGACCAAGCTGGTACTCCAAATTCTCCATCAGAGAATGAACTGAATTGCAAAGATATAGAATGGGCAATTCTTCTATTGTTTGTCAAAAGCAGAACACCCTGTTAATGGAGGCGATAATGCTGCTACTGAAAAATCCAGCTGGAGTTGTTCCTTCATGTTGGAAAAAACCCTTGAGGTTTAGTTGGATATGTGGGAAGTCAAGAAGGCTCAAGACCAGTGCAAAAGGATTGCACACAATCAATGACATCCACGGAACTATCAAAATAAGTAAGACAAGAGCCACATCATTGTGGCCATCAATGAAGCCCGATCTCTTTTGAACACGCATAACATATTCAGACCAGCAGGGTTTTAATCACTGTGCAATGACCAATATCTGATTCTCTCCACCCTGCCCTGTCTGGATTCTTCTGCAAACAATGAAATACAGGATATTCATATACATTCTTTGGCACCTACATGCAAAATTTCTCCAGGCCAACCCTGAACGTTGATCTAACATTTTCTTCTTGCAAATAATTTCTAAAGCAAATTCTGCTTCATCCAATTGAATGAAGACTCTAGCACTTTTACAGACCCACTCCGCACTTTTGAACTACCACGGAAAGCCAAGAAAGGAAGACATCAATAAGCCTATTCTCAAGAGCACCTGAGGGCAAGACAAGTAATAGAGGTCAAGTTATCAAAGAGGGATCCAATCTAGAACTAAGGAGAAATTTCCTGACAGTTTGAACAATCAATCTGAGCAACAGGTTGCCTTCAGAAATTGTGGGCAGAGGATTTTAAGAAGAGATTTGACAGCCATTTGTTCAGAATGGTACAGGGTCTCCTGCTTGACCAGGGGTTGGACTAGAAGATCTCCATAGTCCCTTCCTATTTTTTTAATTCTGTTATTCTTTTAAGATAATGATGAAGTCAAGGAGATTCAGCATAACCTGCCAGGCTGCTGTTCTATACCAGTCGCTGTCCAAGGTTCTGAATTAATTCTCAATGCTTGCTAGGTTACACAGAAGTTTTACCTGCAAGAGCTTCACTTCACTTTTTTTTTTTCTAATTTGGGTAGCAGCTTAGCATCTCCCAGTGTCTTGTAACATGGTCTCCATCTGTCTTTAGCTGTAGAATGAAAGGAGGGCTGATTGATGGCCAGGGTGGCTTTATTTCAAGTACGGGAGATCTCGCTAAGCCAGCAAACAAACAGCATGTGTGAGTTAGAGGAGTCTCCACTAGGCCATGTTAAACCCATTACTCAGAGCTGCCTCCTAATTGCAGGATCTGTCAAGGCTTTGTGGATTAGGAGGCTACAGCATCAGAAGACCAAGCTGAGATTTACCAGTGGAAGTGAAGGTACAAAAATTGTGGGGTGGAAGGATGAGTTTTATTCTTTATGGGGTGTTTTTATGCCCTGCGGTTTTATGCACAAAATCTTTACAGCCTGTGATTCAAGTCCCCATCAATTTCAATCAGCAAGTGAGGCAATACGAATTAATATGGTGAATGGGAATTGGGGTACCCGGAGCTGGAAAAAGTGAAACATGGGAGAATGCACACTAACTAACTAGAAAGGAAGGTAAAGGAGGAAGACACATAGGGTTTTATAGGAGGATCTATGGGGATGCAGTGGCTCAGTGGCTAAGATACTGAGCTTGTTGATCAGAAAGGTCGGCAGTTCAGTGGTTCAAATCCCTAGCACCACATAACGGAGTGAGCTCCCGTTACTTGTCCCAGCTTCTGCCAACCTAGCAGTTCGAAAGCACGTAAAAAATGCAAGTAGAAAAATAGGGACCAACTTTGGTGGGAAAGTAACAGCGTTCCGTGCACCTTCGGCATTTAGTCATGCCGGCCACATGACCACGGAGACGTCTTCGGACAGCACTGGCTCTTTGGCTTTGAAACAGAGATGAGCACCGCTCCCTAGAGCCAGAAATGACTAGCATGTATGTGCGAGGGGAACCTTTACCTTTACTTATAAATCACTGACCTCCCTATTTACATACCTAAAGTGCCACATCTACATGCACATATTTGTCATGTAGACAACATGCATTTCTTTCTATTAGTTTTCCTTACATTTAATGAAAACTAATTCATGTTTGACGTTTCTTTGAAAGGAGGAGAAAATGTCAGAAACGTTCTCATAACCAGAATAGGGTGTTTTGGCACTGATTTAGCTACAAGGACAACAAGGGAATGTTCAAATGCCTCGCCTTTCATTGTAGAGTTATCTTTCTTATCTTCCGGCTCCTCTGTGGCTTCCCATCCCTCCATTAAATGTGAAAGGAAGACATTGGAAGGGAAATCCTCCTTGGGGGCTTTTTCAGAGTGAGAAGTGTCAGCAATCAAGAAGCCTTCAAAATACTGGAAAGCTGTGAATGAGAAAACAACCCCATCCCACCACACCATAAAATAAGCTCAAAACTATTACGAAGAGAAATTCTGTAGAACTGCTCAAACTCCCCAAGATTAGGGAAGAAAGCCTGTTTTATATGGAGAAGAAGAAAGAACTTAAAAGTAGAAGGGCATCATTACATACACACCTATACCTATACCTGTACATTTAAAATTGCATGTGCATATACACATACCATGTAGACTTATATACCACTTCATGGTACTTTACAGCCCTCTCTAAGTGGTTTACAAAGTCAGCATATTGTTCTCAACAATTTAGGCCCTCATTTTACCAACCTCGGAAGGATGGAAGGCTGCATCAACCCTGAGCCAGTCAGAATTGAACTCCTGGCAGTGGGCAATGAATTAACCTGCAATGCTGCATTCTAACCACTGCACCACCACAGTTCTTATACATATACACGTACACATACACATATATACACACCCATGTTTCAACATTGCAAAAATGCCTCTTCTTTTTCTTGCATACCTTTGAACTTGCACACGCTGAGGCCTCTGTAACTAACGTTATCATCCAAAACAACTGGAAATTTCTCCTCTGAACCAGGAAGTCTGTGAGTCTCGAGGCCCCTGGAGCTTTCTCGTTTGTGAAATCCCAACAGAATTTTAGTCTTCTTATCATGAGCTGCCTTCTGTTAAAATGAATCAGCACTTGAAGACACGGCACATATCTGGACAAGACAGCTGGGTATGAATTTAGGGCCATTACCATTGGTGTCCTGTTGCCCAGATGTTTGCACATACTTCTGGGAATCTCAGAAGCGACATCTGCCCTGATCAAGAGCCAGTCCTTTTTTGTGTGATTTGCCACTTGTTCTATTTATCAACTCAGACATTTTCGGAACTATGATTCTGATGGCTCCTCTGCTGTCTTGTCAGCCTGGAGAGGTCACATTTTGGGGGCTTGTTTTCGGCACCACTGTTTTCTCTAATCGAAAGCGAAAACAATTTAGGTTAAGTGTACGACTGCCCTATGTGCCCAGGAAATTTCTCTGCACGGTTGGCACGGCCTTCTCAATGGCCCCCAAGGAGAAGATTGGGGTTGCAGGTCCTGCTAGTATTGAAGTGGAATTAGTAACAAAGCCACTACATCTAAGAGAGTGAAATCTCTCATCTCTCACCGATCCACATTTTTGTTCGGAGTGTGTAATTTTTCAGGTATGGTTCAACAAAAATCATTTCATTCCTTCAACATTATCCAGCTCAGCAGATCCCCTACCATGTTTCTGAGTGTTTGAAGGCTCGGTCACCACCACACCATTTATTGCTCTTAGCTTTATATCAAGTTGCATTGTAATCCTTTGAAATGATAGAATAGAACAACAGAGTTGGAAGGGACCTTGGAGGTCTTCTAGTCCAACCCCCTGCCTAGGCAGCAAACCTTACACCACTACAAACAATGGTTATCCAACATCTTTTTAAAATCTTCCAGTGTTGGAGCATTCACAACTTCTGGAGGCAAGTTGTTTCATTGATTATTTGTTCTAACTCTCTTCTTAGAATTTCTTCTTAGTTCTAGGTTGCTTCTCTCCTTGATTAGTTTCCACCCATTGCTTCTTGTCCTGCCTTCAGGTGCTTTGGAGAATAGACTATTGGAACACTGCTATCATGTCAGAATGGGCATTGTTGGCATTAGAGACCACGAGAAGAGCGCAATTTCACAATACTAAATTTAGTTGCCACTGACCGACACAGACTTCAGAGGATAATTAGGACTGCAGAAAAAACAATTACTACCAACTTGCCTTCCATCAAGGACCTGTATACTGCACGAGTCAAAAAGAGGACTGTGAAAATATTTACAGACCCCTCACATCCTGGACATAAACTGTTTCATTCTCCCTCGAGCCGCTCGGAGCATCCAGACTGTGGGATGTGCTTCTGAGTCCTCTTCTTTCAGGCTGAGCTTTAGACGAGGAAACGCTCCGCCCTCCCACGTGGCATCGCGCAGCGTCTCCCCAGTCTTTGCTCAGCCTCGAAGAATCAGGCTGCGTTTCAAAGAGCTCCTTGGCTGTTTCATTGAATCCTCCATCCTAATAAGGTTTGCTTCCTTCCTCCTCCTGCGCAAAGGGTCAGGACTCAAGGGAAATTTTTTCCCTGTCCTCAGGGCGAAGTTGCGGGCTCGCAGCGCCTTCAGCGCGATGCCCCCCACCCTTATCAGATCGCGCGCTGCCTGCGCGTTGCCTGTGGCACGCGCTCCTCCGCTGGATTCCCCCCACCCTAAACGCCAACCGGGAGGGCTATTGCCCCTAGGGCTTTAGGAGCGCCGAGCTGACCGGCCAAGCCTTCCTTTTCTTCCGTCCCGAAGGCGCCCAGGCAGTTCAGCTCGAGGACGCCATTTTGGCTCCACCTCGTGGCCGGGCGCTGAAAGTTTCTTTTTATTTAATATTCAGCTGCGGTGAATTAAATCTCCAGGCCTAGGGTTAAAGCCTAGCTGCCCATCGAACTGCCTGGCTAGTCTTGGTTAGTGCTTGTTGGCCTCCCGCAGCCCTTTTCGGGCGAAGTTGCAGCCTCCCCTCCGGTTTTTTTCTTCTGTTGTCTGGAGGCTGGCTGCCAGAGGCCTCCTATTCAACTCTAGGCCTCAGGCGTTATTCGACTGATTTGGCACTGAGAGATATACATCCAAGGAAATAACTATAATAGAATTTATATTTGATCCAAATACAAAAGGAATAATAACAAAAAGAAATAATATTTTTGGTACAGCAATTTTTCTCTTAAGATATTGGATATATCGGAGTACCTGTATATTCAGCTGATATAAAGAATATAAAAAAGCACTACAGAAAGGAACAAAACAGGATTACATAGCTAAATATATATATATATATTTCTGTTATCTCTGTACAAGTAAAATTCCAAAAGGGGGAGCGGGCCAGCCTCATCCTCACCCGGCCTTATCCAGGCCTGATCTGGGCGAGCCAACCGCCCTTATTAATCTCTATTGTTCAATATGGCAGACGACAATTCCTCTAAACGTCCTTCATTGAAGGCCAAGGCAAAGTCCCACTATTTGCGCAAGCAGGACAAGGAACCTAAGGGCTCTAGAAAGGACAAGGAACCTTCCAAGGCCTCTCAACGTGACGCCTTAAGGCGCCACAAGGCATTAGAAAAAGAGTTCGACAGGCGTTCAAGGGAGTCCCGCTCTGAACCGTCTCTACCTCCTCCTCCACCCACTACCTCTATTCAACCTCTCCCCCAGGCCTTTCTTCCCTACCTAGGCGCAGTTCGCCCCAGGGTCTCCCGACCCCGGTCCTACGATGAGTCTGACACCAAGCCACTTTTACACCCACGGCTGCTGGTCTGCGCCAGGACGAACCTTCTACATCTGAGGTGCCACCTCACATCAGGGCTTGGATGGAATCAGCCATCCGCCAGAGTGTTATAGAGGAACTACAGCACATGTCCAGATCAGGCTTCTCTCCTCGAGTCTCCGAGCACGACTCCTTGTCTATCAGATCCCTTCCACAACCGGTCCCCCGGTTGCTCAGGTACTCTCTCAGAGGGACAGCCCTCCTCCGGTTGGGGCCCAGGTTGAGGAGGAAGGGGACTTTAGGGATTTCGAGGAGGAGGATTCCCAGATGGGTTCCTCCCGCTACAGTGAACCTCCCTTAGAGACTGACATCATGGAGGGGAGATGTCCGAGGACGAGGGCACTTCGACTGTCCAACCCTCCTTTGGGGGCTCTTCAAACCACACATGTTCAAGTCCCTCCTTCTTAAGGCCAAGAATGTCTCGGGCCTTCTTTCCCAGGCCCCTGCTGACCTCCCCCCATCCCAGAGGGCCCAGAAGATTCCATTTTCACCCAACCAGTGGTTGAAGCTGAGGTCATCCCTTCCCCCCCATATTCGTAGATCTGGTAGCGAAGCAACTATCCTCCACAGGGACCCTCCCACACCCTCTAGCCAAGACAAGAGGTTCTTTAATCTCGATTCGGCACTGTCCAGCCTCCTGAACATTCCAGAGGTCGATGACCCTATTGTGGGTCTAGCTTCCTCCTCTACACCTAGTGAGGCCCTAGAGGCCTTGAAACCTGAGGATAAGCGGGTGGAGCTGGCCCTGCGCAGGGCCCACCTATCCGACGCCTGGGCCATTAAGTCAGCTACCGCCGCCTCTTTTTCACTAGGTCCTCTATCCGCTGGCTACGCCAGCTCAGGGAACACGTCCCTGCTTCCAACCTGAGGGCGCACCAGGACATCGCAAGCTTAGTGGCTGCAGCCGAGTTCTCAGCTGACGCCACTTACCAGTCGGTGAAATTCTCTTCCAGGGCCATCACGTCCCACGCCACGGCTCGTCGCCTGCTATGGCTCAAACACTGGCAGGCGGACGTAAAGAATAAGGTCAAGCTGGCCACTGCCCCTATTACAGGAGACAAACTGTTTGGCCCGGCCTCGAACCCCTGCTGGTCGAGGGTTGCAGCAAGAGGAAGTACTTGCCTTCCCTTCTTCGAAGATCGGAGACCAGGGGCTCTCAGCCCTTTCGGAGGAGCTTTCGCCCTTTCTACCAACCCCCTTCCCGCCCAGATTCCCCGATCCCTTCCTTCCGATCCCAGGATCGCACGGACTCAGGCGACAGGACCAGGCGAGGGGTGGTTATAAGAGACCCTTTCGGGTACGGAGGAAGGCCCTACCGCAGAAGGTAGAGCCTCCTTCTCCCTCCCCATTGGTGGCCGCCTCAGCCACTTCGCTGCCCAATGGGACAAATCCACTTCCGATGCATGGGTTAGAGACACAATAAGGTTTGGTCTCGCCGAGTTCAAATCCACTCCCCTGATCGCTTCTTCCCATCCCCTCCTCAGGGATCCCACCAAACGTGCATTAATGGATGCAGCCATCCATCACCTGCTTGATATTCAGGCCATTCAACCTGTCCCTCCGGCTCAGAGAGGAAAGGGATTTTACTCCCATCTCTTTGTCGTGCCCAAACATTCTGGGGACTGGAGAGCCATCCTAGACCTGAAACGGCTCAACCGTCACCTTATCCAGCGCAAATTCAAAATGCACACCTTGCAATCCATTCTCCTAGGCACCAGGCGGGAGACTGGCTGTCCTCCATAGATCTCTCTGAGGCATACCTTCATATTCCTATCAGGCCCTCTCATCACAAATTCCTTAGGTTCTGTTATAATAGCCTTCACTATCAATACGTGGCTCCTACCTTTGGGCTGGCTCGGCCCCCAGGACCTTCACCAAGGTCCTGGCGGCTCTGGCGGCCCACCTCAGGAGCATTCCCGTCCGCCTCCACTGCTACTTGACGATATCCTTATCCTGTCCCCTGGCCCAAGTCCCAGGCAGTCAGGGATACCAGGGTCACCCTTCCGCCCCCTACGGGCACACGGGTTTCTAGTCAATTGGCAAAAGAGCCAACTTACCTTCCCTCCACCCGAATCAACCACCTGGGTGCCATAATTGATTCGGTCTCAGAGAGAGTTTTTCTCCCCCAGAGAGGTTTCTTAGCATTCAAACCCTGGTCAAACAAATTAGACGTTCTAGGAGGGTGGCCTTGCTTGACCTCTCTAGATTGTTGGGAAAAATGGTGTCATGCATCTCTATTATTCCCTGGGCCCGCTTACACAGCAGGCCCCTCCAGTGGTTCCTGCTCCTGCTCCAAAGATCCGGAAGAAGCAACTCAAGATCAGAGTCAAGGTCCCTCCAAAGGTCCTCACGTCTCTTCTCTGGTGGACCAATCCCGCCATCAACAGAGGCCACCTCTTTGCGGAGCCTCAAAGACTCACCGTCACTACCGACGCAAGTCTATCCGGTTGGGGCGCCATCTCAACTCACTCGGGCGCAAGGCAAATGGTCGCCGACCGAACAAAGATGCAGCATCAACTGGCTAGAGCTCCATGCCGTCCATCTGGCTCTGCGCTGCTTCCCCAGATCCGCAGTCGCCATGTTCTCGCTCACAGACAACGTCACGGCCAAGGCCCATATCAACAGGCAAGGGGGCACCCAGTCAATTCAACTGATGAGGGAAGCCGAGCGCCTTTGCCGCTGGGCAGAGGCCAACCTTCTATCACTAAAAGCCGAACACATCTCCGGGATAGACAATACCCAGGCGGACTGGCTGAGCAGGGCCACGGTGGACCAAGCAGAATGGCGACTTCATCCATCCCTGTTCGAGGAAGCGCCCAAGATATTCGGCCTTCCAGTGGTGGATCTGTTCGCTTCCCCATCCAACACACAACTTCCACGGTTTTTCTCCCGTATCCGTCCTCACGGGGCGGAGAACCACAATGCTCTGCGCTGCCCATGGCCCCCAGGGCTCCTATATGCCTTCCCTCCGCTCCCGCTAGTGCCCAGAGTCATTCAGAAGCTCATTCAGGAGAGGGCAGACCTTCTCCTGGTGGCTCCCTTATTGGCCCAGGCGACCGTGGTTTGCGGACCTCCGCAACCTATCGGTAGCGCCCCATGGCGGATCCCCGGACAGGGTCTCCTCTCTCAGGGGCCCCTTCTACATCCGGAGCCTCAATGGCTACAGTTAGCCGTCTGGAAGTTGAGCGGATCCGTCTGACTAGCGAGAATCTCTCGAGTCAAGTCATCGACACTATTTTGGCGCCAGGCGACCCTCCACTACACGAATTTATGATGCCACTTGGAAGGGGTTCTGCAAGTGGTGTAGTGGGTCCCAGGTTGACCCTCTCTCCTTCCGTGGCTCAGATTCTGGAATTTCTTCAGGAAGGCCTTCGCAAGGGGCTTGCACCTAACACCCTGAGACGACAAGTCTCTGCCCTCTCAACAGTGGTCTCCTGTGATAACTACGGCTCCCTTTCCCATCACCCCCAGGTTAGATCCTTCCTTAGGGTGCCACCAACCTGTGCCCTCCCACTGTTCACAGGTTTCCCACATGGGACCTCAACAAGGTCCTAGTTTCTCTTACACGTTCTCCGTTTGAGCCTTTGAGGGAGTCATCTCTTCAGTTCCTCACCTTTAAGGTAGTTTTTCTAGTAGCCATCACTTCTGCTCGTCGAGTGTCGGAATTAGCAGCTCTGTCAGTCAGGAGCGATCTATGTGTGTTCCATGCAGACCGGGTCGCCCTGCGGCCTGACCCCACTTTCCTACCCAAAGTTAACTCGCCCTTCCATAGATCTCAGGAACTGGTTCTACCAAATTTTTGCCCTAGACCCTCCGGGAACAGGGAGGTTCTTTGGCACACCCTAGATGTTAGACGGGCCTTGCGTATATATATTAAGCGCACTCAGTCCTTACGAAGGTCGGAATCTCTTTTCCTGTCCTTTCAACCCAAGACACTAGGGCTCAAGGTTTCTCCTTCCACTATCAGCCGCTGGATCAGGGCGACCATCGCCAGGTGTTACCTTTCCCATTCTCTGCCGGCACCGGTGGAATAACTGCCCATTCCACCAGGAGTGCAGCCACTTCGGCGGCCTGGGCCACACAAGCCCCCATTGCTGACATTTGTAGGGCAGCCACCTGGGCCTCTCCGTCCCCGTTTATCAGGCATTACAAGATCGATACGTATGCCTCAGCTGAGGCCTCCTTTGGCCGGCGGGTCTTACAGAGGGTTGTCAATGATCCGGAGGGGCCTTCGGGCCAGACGGAGTCCCACCCATAGGACAGCCAAGCTTTGGTATGTCCCACAGTCTGGATGCTCCGAGCGGCTCGAGGGAGAATGGGGCGTTGGTCCTTACCTGATACGCCCCTTCTAGGCGAGCCGCGAGGAGCATCCAGCCCCACCCTAGCATCTCCGTCTGGTGGGGACTCCTGTTTTCAGCCAAGGAGCCAATAGTTGATTAGATAGGATTAATAACTTCTCTTCTCATTATCGCAAAAAACTGGGGAGACGCTGCGCGATGCCATGTGGGAGGGGCGGAGCGTTTCCTCGCCTAAAGCTCAGCCTGAAAGAAGAGGACTCAGAAGCACATCCCACAGTCTGATGCTCCTCGCGCTCGCCTAGAAGGGGCGATCAGGTAAGGACCAACGCCCCAATTCCTACCCTCAAAATGACGCTATAGAGCATTGCACACCAGAACAACTAGACACAAGGACAGTTTTTTGCCATCACTCTGCTAAGCAAATTATTCCCTCAGCACTGTCCAACTATTTACAAGGTCTGCATACTATTACTATTAATCTTCTGATCATTCCTTATCACCCATCCTGTCCCACTTGTGACTGTATGACTGTAACTTTGTCGCTTCTATCCTTACGATTTATATTGACTGTTTCCTAGTATGATTTGATTGCTGATTGTACCCTATGACTATTATTAAGTGTTGTACCTGATGATTCTTGACTCTTGACAAATGTATCTTTTCTTTTATGTACACTGAGAGCATTTGCACCAAGACAAATTCCTTGTGTGTCCAATCACACTTGGCCAATAAAAGAATTCTAATTCTAATTCAATTCATTGTATCCTAATGATAGCAAACTCTCTGACTTAAGCCAGGAAAGTAGTTGGTAGTCAGTGGGCTTGATTTAACAAAGAGCCACTCCATTCTAGTCAATAGCATAATCAATGAATGTGCTGATTTCACAGTGAAGGAACAAACTGAGGTGGTTTAGCATTCCATAATATGCAGCTAGATTTGAATCAGAGGGAGTTGTCAAAGCAACTTTACTAGAAGTGATGTAATTTTACTAGAAATGATGTAAGTGATTTAATTTTGAGCTCAGAGGCTGAAAAGCAGGGGTGGGGGACAAGCCAGATATCCTACATATATGGCATGGTACTGTTTTCTAACTCTTTTCAAAAGAGAAGATAGTTGTAGAGCCAGATGCTAAATCAGAGTCACAGTGTTCCACTTTGAGAGGACTGTCTCATCCCCATGCCTTCTCACATCTGCATTTCCAATTATTTTGAATAGCTCCAGATGGGATGGAAAGGAGGCAGGCCATTGCCCAGAGAAAGCAGCTGTTCATATGGAATTTCTAGCCCAGTTGGAGGCAGAGAGTTCTGTTGGTCTCACTTAACAGTTGGCTTTTAAGAAGTCTTATGACTTTGGGCATTTAGCTAACTTCTTTCTTCCTCCTTTTTAAAAGAAATTGAAATGAACTGAAGCATGCCTCTGGGCCTTTTAGTCTCAGTTGCTGGTGCTTGAATGAGTAGAATATCTTTGTCTAGAGAGTATAATAAAATGAAAACAGTGTTGGACCCCCTGACTTGTTCAGTGCATAGCATCTGTCTTCCGTTTGCTGCAGCATCCAAGCTGTTTCCTTTCCTTTTCCTTCCTCCCTCCCTCCCTCCCTCCCTCCCTCCTTCTGTTTCCTTCTTTCTTCCCTCCTTCCCTTCCTTCATTATCTTTCTTTCTTTCCTCCCTCCTACCCTTCTTTCCTCCCTATGCCTCTGGTTTTCCTTTGAATCCATCAGCAAAGATCTTTCCATCACTCTGTACAAATAATTCACCATGTATAGGATGCCTGGAGAGGATCTGGCACAGATTTTATATATGATTGTACTGTAATCTATATAAGAGTCCTTTATACTATGACTGTTTTAATTCATACATTGCAAACCATTGTCAATGCAGTCGGGAGTGATCAGAAAATAGAACAACTGTCCAGCATCCAGCTCTTTCCACAGTTCCATCATATGGTATGCTATAAGGCAGTTTCCTGTATCCTGGGCCCTTCACAATAGATTGCCATTTTAACTTAAGTCATAATAACATGGAATATCCAACTCGGGGTTCCTTGGGGGAGCTACAGGCCATTTCAGATAACAGAATAACAGAGTTGGAAGAGTTCTTGGAAGTCTTCTAGTCCAACTCCCTGCTTGGATAGGAGACCCTATACCCAAATTTGCAGATTACATTAAGGTGGCGGGAATGGCCAGCATCAGAGGTGGTATTCAGCCAGTTCTGACAGGTTCTGGAGAACCAGTTGCAGAAATTTTGAGTAGTTTGGAGAACCGGCAAATACCACCTCTGACTGGCCTCGCCCCCATCTATTCTCCGCCTCCCATTGAGTCCCAGCTGATCGGCTGGGTCTTCTTTGTTGCCCTGCACAGGAGAATGGAGCTGGAAAGCAGGTTAGTGGGGTGGGGAGGGAATGGGGATTTTACAGTATCCTTCCTCTGCCATGCCCACCAAGCCACGCCCACAGAACTGGTAGCAAAAAAGATTTGAATACCACCACTGGCCAACACCCCAGAAGATAGGCTTAAGAGCCAGATGGGTTTTGAGAGATTTGGGCCTATCTAATAAGATGAAATTTAATGGAGAGAAAAGTAAGGTGTTACACTTAGGCAAAAAAAACAAACCCAAGTGTACAGGTACAGATCAGGTGAAACTTGGTTCTATAACAGTTACTATGAGAGGGATCTTGGAGTCCTAGTGGACAATCATTTAAATATAAGCCAATGCTGTGTAGCAGCAGCCAAAAAAGCCAATGCAATCCTAGGCTGCATTAACACGGGGTTAGAATCAAGATCATGTGAAGTAGTAAGTGAGAATGACTTTGGGAGATTGGGTGAAAAGGTACTTCTTGGCAGATAAGGTCCCAGGAGGGACCTTCCCTAATTCCTCAGGCTATAAAGGTGATGGCTGATCTGTCTGGTTTACCTTGGAAGGCCAACACATTCCTTGTTGAGTTAAAACACAATATTGAATACAATGCAATAGAACCAAGACAGATATTTTAAAGAAATTCTCCAGCACCTTGAATAATGTCAGAAAGACAAAACCCTATCTCTTTGGAAGAGGAAAATGCTGAGATATTGCTAGGCACCTTCCAACAGCACATTAAAAATAAGCAATTGTGCCCATTTTCTCTTTCTGCTCTGTGTATGAAGCTAGAAAGAAAGAAAAAAAGTGGGGTTCATTGGGGATTCAAGGCAACGGGAATCACAAGAACTCTAGCAAATGCCTTCCTTCTCCTTTCCCTCCTCCCCGCCAGCCGTGGTGATTGATGGCTTTGAACTGTTTCGCGAAGGCTGAGTCAGCTCCCCAGCGACCTTCGCAGGATTCCTTTAAGTCCCCCAATTCCCCATCTGTTGCTCGATGTCACTCAAGCTCAGCAGATTGATGGCAGCTCACGGTCAATTTCTCTGATGCACTTTTGCTAAGAGACACTCGTACATCTTCCTAATGTCATCTCACCCAATCTGAGGTCAGGCTTTCAACAGACAAGAAATGTTCCAGAATAAATCACCAAGCGCAGCCCCCTCCCTCGTGGCACAGAGGAAAGGGGGGGGGATGGAGGAAGAAGAGATGAGTCAGTCCAACAGTCATAAGCCTTAGAGAATAGAGTAGAATATAATTCTTTATTGGCCAAGTGTGATTGGACACACAAGGAATTTGGTCTTTGGTGCATATGCTCTCAGTGTACATAAAGGAAAAAAATACATTCATCAAGAATCATAAGATACAACACTTAGTGATAGTCATGGGTTACTAATAATAATACTAGAAAACAAACAAAACAATATAAATTGTACAGATACAAGCAACACAGTTATAGTCCAAGTGGGAAGAGTTAGGTAATAAGAAGGATGAGAATAATAGTAATACAGTCTTAAGTAGTTTGACAGTGTTGTGGGACTTAGTTGTTTAGCAGAGTGATGGCATTCAGGAAAAAAACTGTCCTTGCATCTAGTTGTTCTGGTGTGCAGTGCCCTATAATGTCATTTTGAGGGTAGAAGTTGAAACTGTTTATGTCCAGGATGTAAGGGATCTGTTGATATTTTCACAGCCCTCTTTTTGACTCGTGCAGTATACAGGTCCTCAATGGAAGGCAGGTTGGTGGTAATTTTTTTTTCTGCAGTCCTAATTATCCTCTGGAGTCTGTGTCTGTCTTGTTGGGTTGCAGAACCCAACCAGACAGTTATAGAGGTGCAGATGACAGACTCAATCATTCCTCTGTAGAACTGGATCAGCAGCTCCTGATCCATCCAGTTAAGCACGTTGTGAAAAACACACCCCAATTGTGTGTCATTTGGTCCACGGGGTTGTGTTTTCAGGCATGGAAAACCCTGAGAAATGTTCAAAAGTGTGCTGGATGCACGAGCTTCCCCTTACCATCCTTCCCTGTTGTGGCTGTTCTTAATCAAGCAGCTCCATGTGCTTCAAAGGCTCAGAGACCCACATCTGGAGGAGGAGACGGAGCCTCCTTTGTGTTGGTTGCACAAAGATTTTAAAAAGGGCTGTGGTGGAGATTTGTCTTCACAGCGGATTGTCTTAAACACCTGTTGCTTTTCTTGCATTTCCAGCAAAGTTTGCTCAGCTCACCTCTCCCGTGAGCATCAGGCAGTGTCTGGCTTCGTGGTGGGCTTTGTAATGGTGAAGTACCTCTGATGTAAATCAAGGGCTACTTGAAACTTCCAGGAGTTCCTCTCTCTACACAGGTTCTGCACAGCGGCAGGCATGCTCTGGAAACAATCACAGCACCCCCTAGTGGCCCAGGTGCGAGGCTGCTGGAAAACGCCAAGTGGCAATGGGATGATGTCTTTTAGAAGAGCTCAGTTTTTACAGTTGGAGACTGTATTCAGTGGCTTTGTTTCCTTTCTCTGCCCGTAGGGCTCCGTCTTCGAATTGCCAATATGTTCTAACAGAATAAGAGAGTTGGAAGGGACCTTGAAGATCTTCTAGTCCAATCCCCTGCTCAAGCCAAGAACCCTAAAAAATTTTGGAACAATGGTTGTCCAATCTCTTCTTGAAAACCTCCAGTGTTGGAGCACCCATAACTTCTGGATGTGTGTCATTCCATTGATCCATTCTGTCAGGAAATTTCTCCTCAGTTCTAAGTTGGATCTCTCCAAAACATTGATTCTTGTTTTGCCTTGAGGGGCTTTAGGTTGAAACTCCCTCCTCCCCTCTTTGTGAAAGCCCCTTAGATATTGCAACACTGCTATTATTTCACTCTTAGTCCTTCTTTTCATTAAACTAGCCAAAGCGGAAGAAGCTTCTTGGATGAGAAGCGAAACATCTTCAAAGAAAAAGAAGGAAAGTCCAGTTGCCTCTTGAAAAAGCACCTTTGGGACAGCCATGATGTGATGACCTGGGGCGTGGCACAAAAATAACCAAGTCACAAAAGTAGATAAATTCCCTTTAATACCTCCAACTTGGCCCCCAATATCCAATTATCCTGGAGATCAAACTCTTCCAAAAACAGTTTAAAAAGGGAAGAAATGCAGTGAACCCAAAATACAGAGAAATTAGGAATAAAAAAACCCAACATAAACCACACTGAAGTAATTAACACAACAGGGCCGGAATAATAAATTGCAGTTGGGAGAATGCCAAAACCCAGATAAGCCTCGTCAAAGATAATGCATGCTTTGCTTCCAGCAAGGTGCTGTGTGCAAACGCTCTTCTTATATCCTGTTCTCCCAGCTGCAACTAATGAAAGGGATCAGGGCCCTTTTCTCTCCCGTAAGCCATGTTGCTCCCTTCTCCATTCCTCCCTGCGTGCCCTAGGATGAAGAGGGGGTGGCCCTGGGTCTTTCTCTGAATGCCTAGCCGGACTGTGCCCTTCCCCCGTTTCTTCCATAGCCACCAGAATCACACTCCCACTCCCTGTCAGCTGTTCAATCTCCCCCTCAGAATCAGACTCCAACAAGGTCATGACACATGACCTGGATGATGACTGAGAATCTCCATACACAAATAAACTTTTGTTTTCAGCAGAAATTGAGTGACCACATCAAAAGTTGTCCTGTGTCATTTTTCTACCGGTTCTCACCCTATCTGCTGAAGAAGCATTTGGTTTTCAGTTGGATTTTCAAAAGATACCATCAGTGAAATTCTTGTGGGAGGAATATCATGTATAATGTACAGTCCATGAGTTCTTGGAAGCCAAGGAATACATGGGAATTTTGTTGTCTTGCCTTATAAATAATTTCTGCACATGTGCAATCCCCTCTGGCTTCCATTAAATCCAGAGAAGAGATAGACTTTATATCTCTGGAGCTTTCATACTAAAACAACAAGGGAAGCCAGGGAGGATTTAAAGATGGAAAGATTTGTAACAGAAAACCAGTAGCCATGCCTTCTACATTTTCAACCATATCATACATTCAACTCATAAACAGTTCTAAAGAAAATCTCAAGAATAAAATTTAAAAAAATATTTTAGGGAAAGAGAACGCAAGATAGAATCTTTATAGAAAGTCTGCAAGAGCATACCAAAGGAGAATGCATACATTTTGTGTGTGTGTGTGTTGACAGTTGAATTTCAACTACTACAAGTTTTCTTCTATCTTCAGTATTCAGGCCATATGTGTAAGACGAGCCAGACATGAGAATATTTGCTACTCTGTGCAGTTGTAGGCAAATCCAGCATAAGAAGTTAGTACCCTCCCCGCTCCAAGAAAATTGAAATATCCTAGGAAATATTAAAAAGGCAGAATATTTCTCCTAAAAAGAGTAGAAACTCAAAAGCAGAAACTCACCTCAGAAGCAGAAACTCACCCCCATCTTTGTTAATGGGTGGGCCATTAAGGCCTGGGCCAGAATACTTCACATAACAAAGATCTCCAGGTAAAGCTATAGCAATTGCTCAAAAGCCCTTTCAGTGCATCATCATCCAGCAAGGCTCAACCAAGCCTGGAACTCAGGACAGCCTACAGAGTTGCCCCTGCATGGCCTCATGGGAGTCTGACAACCAATTAGAAACAAGCTCCAATCCAAATCCCAACAAAGGTTATAAAACCCAGGCACTCTCAGCATATCAGCCCGTCTTGATCTCTTCCTTCACCTTGAATCATGTGATCATCCTTCCTTTTCACTCTGGAGCTCCAGGCCATGTGGTCCTCCTGTCCACCATTAAACCTTCCAAACAGCCTCCATGTTTCCAGTGTCTTTTCCCCACTTGGAACTGAACCCAGAAGGATATTTCTTCCAACACCAGTTAGGAGAGTTCAATTTAAAAAGCAGTGGTTTTCTTCTTCTGTTCAAAGAAAAGGCACTGTGATACACAAAGAAATATGGTATTCAGGGGGAAATGTCAACATTTGTCTCTATAATGTATGCAGAAAGTTCCCAGCTTAATTGGGAGTAACTTCTGGAGAAGTTAGGAATTATTCTTATCTTTACATTTCACCCCCAAAAGAGATTATGTAACACCAAAGGAATAGAACAGAAGAAATTACAGATGGGTGGGAGAAAATTTATAAATGATTAATTACAAGAATTGTAAATGATTAATTATTTGAAGTGTGGATTAAGACTGTGATGAAAATTCCTTTGCTTGTATCTGAATTGGGGGAGGGGAAATCATTTTCTTTTGATAAGGAAAATGTCTGTTCATATTCTGTCCCTGTAAAAAACATTAGTGTAGGGTTTTTGTCTCTAGCCCACATGTTCCTTTGATGTCCTTTCTGCAGCAGCTTGGATTCTACCCTCATAACTCTGGTTCTTAACAGATGTTTCACAGATGATTTTATTTGCTTTATATTATTGGATAGGAACCTTAACACCACCAGACGGATGACAATTTTTTTATGCTTAATTTTAGGGTTTTAAAGTTGGATAGATAGATAGATAGATAGATAGATAGATAGATGATAGATGATAGATAGATAGATAGATAGATAGATAGATAGATAGATAGATAGATAGATAGATAGACAGACAAACAGATAGATAGATAGATAGATAGATAGATAGATAGATAGATAGATAGATAGATAGATAGATAGATAGATAGATAGATAGATAGATAGATAGATAGATAGATAGGCTGGCAGGAGAGCAGGCAGGCAGGCAGGTAGTGATGATTGATAGATAGATAGATAGATAGATAGATAGATAGATAGATAGATAGATAGATAGATAGATAGATAGATAGATAGATAGATAGACAGACAGACAGACAGACAGACAGACAGACAGACAGAGAGAGAGAGAGAGAGAGACAGACAGACAGATAGATAGATAGATAGATAGATAGATAGATAGATAGATAGATAGATAGATAGATGATAGATAACTGATAGATAGATAGATAGATAGATAGATAGATAGATAGATAGATAGATAGATAGATAGAGGTAGATGGATGGATGGATGGATAGATGGATATGCATACATGAATACATGCACATACATGTATATTTTTAAATATTTATTCCTTTTTGTCACATGATTGGTCACTGTTTAGAATATAAAATTTTTGCATTCAGTTTATGAAGTGTGCAAAAATATTGTCCATCTTTCCGTCTGTGATCATGGAAACATCTGCCTGTAACTCTCCTGGCTTCTCCTAGGGGTTGGACCAGAAGACCTCCAAGGTCCCTTCCAACTCTCTTATTCTGTTATTTCCCTTAAATCCCAAGACCGTCAGGAGGATGCTCCTCCCAGGGGTTTGATCCAGGTCAGGAATGGAGAGAATCCAAAAGAGGGACCATCATTGAAAGCAGAAGCAGCTTGTTTATTTAAAAAAAAAATAAGAAAAAAAAATAAGAAAGAAAGTCTGCCTTCTTAAGACAGAAATACAGGAACTTTGTTTTGCAAGGGGAGAAACTGGAGGTCGGGGCTTTGAAAAAGCACTGGTATAAATGCAATCTGAAAAGCATTTCCATGATTTCAATATGTCTCACTCTAGCAGAAGAACAGAGAAGCTTTAGGTCTCCTTGCCATTCTCCTCTCCTAGCATTCAGTGCCGGTGGTTAGTTTCAGAGCCTGGACAGTGGGGACCCTTAAAGAAATCACTATTTATCCATCTTTATATAAATGGACTGACCACACCTGCTGGATTAAGTACAGTGTTGGGATTCCTGCAATTGCCCTAATTAAATCATGAGCCTCAAGCCAAGCTTCAAAAGAATCCAGAAGATTTATTAGGAGCAACATTTCGGCATTAGCCTGTACGAAGCCAACTCTGGCATACATAATGTGACCCTGTTTCCTCCTCCCCCCCCCTCCCCGCCCGGGTGTATAATAAATCAGATTCTCCCATGAAGCACATTGTCATCAATCATGTTCTCCAATTAAGGATTTTTGCAGGCAGAAGATTCGGCAGCTTAGTTACAATCTTTGTGAGATAAGTGTGGAATGTACTTTTGGTTTTAAACTGCCACCCTATGTAATTCTGGTTCTAAACCTGCTCCTTCAGATTTCCTCTCCCCCCCTTTATTTATGGCAACTCTAAAACAGGCATAGGAATGCTTTATGAGTTGACATACAGATCAAAATGTAATCATCCTCTCCAGTGTTGCATTTCTTTGTCTTTTGTGTTAACAGATCTTGACGTGAGTTCAAAGATTTGCATTTTAAAATCCCACCTTTTTAGAAGCATACGCTAGGAGACCTAACAGGCTTACCAAAGTGTTTCAACCCAACCCTGTTACCGGCAAGAAAATCTCAAACAAACATAGCAACTCAAACCTTCTACAAATAAACTTCTTTGTAGATAAAAGATGGCTTGCAGCCAATTAGTCCAACCAGAAAAGCCTTGACAGAATTCTTCAGATAAGCCGGAGTCTCTACACACAATGCTGGGTCCTTAGAGCATTTTTGTCTTCTGCAAAGACAAAAACCTTTTGAAACCAGGCTTATATTCCCTGAAGTGAGGGGCCATTATGTTGCATCCTTACTCCTGAGTCGCCTGTGCTGCTCCAGCTGTTCTCTTCTACGAATCATCCTGCGCTCACGTGCACTTGGCACAGGCTCCTCGGGAACCTCCTCATCACTGCCCTCACAATCCCTGAAGGCAGCAGTCCACTCCCTGATGGTCCTGGCCCCTCATCCAAGTTCTTGCTCTCCTCCACCGCTCTCCTCCACCGTCTACACCTGCTGCCGGCTAACCACAACACAAAGAGTCTACAAAGGAGAAAAAAAATGGGACCATGTGACTTTACTGGGTTAATGACTTTTTTCCTGGCCTGAATGAAAGAGTTACTAAAATGGGGATGACCCAGAAAAGGTTTTCCAATTGCATTTTGACTCACAAAAGAAGCTGCAAGAAACAATCAGATGAGTCACTGAAGGGCATATGCAGGTTGCTGTAATGAAACAAAGGACCCACGAAGAGTTCATGGCTGGCAACATTAGGCAGGTGTGGGTTACATCTGCCATTTCCTTGGGTTACATCTGCCATTGTCTAACCAAATCCCAGCAATCAATAATGAAGAGTTTTAGTATAGAAGAAGCATTTTTTACAATATAATTAGCACTTCTGACTTGTGATGCTAGTAGTGCGATGGTGCCAACAATGAGCTAGACCGATAACATTTGAGGAGAGTGAAGCAAATCAGGTAATATGAACATTCTAGAAGAGGATAATTTTGTTTCTCAATCGGCACCACCAATCAGGCTCTGATCACATTCAATCTTTGGTATACTTACCTTAATCAATTTTTTTGTGCTTGCATTCACGCAATGGGTTCGATTATCCCAAAGGCTTTCTCAAAGGCCACTGTGCAGATGTCTTTTGAAAAAGCATCTTTGAGACAACCATGACCTGAATGACTTAAGAACCTCCATAAACAATGGGCTTGATTAAACTATGGTTACCTGGTACATGATCCAGGGTGTTGGGTAAAATTAACCCAGCCTTATTTCCAAAGCTACAAGCCACAGTGTCCTTTTACTCTGTAGGAAGTTAGCACCCACCCCTCTCCTAGAAAAATGAAATATCGTGGGAAATATTAAAAAGGCAGAATATTTCCCCTAAAAAGAGTAGAAACACAGAAGCAGAAACTCACCTCAGAGAGGCAGAAACTCAGCCCCCCCCTTCCTTTGCTAATGGGCCATTAAGGCCTGGGCCAAAGTATTCTACATAACAAAACCCTCTACTCATCTCACCACCTGGCCTGGGAGGATTGTATCAGCCAACACTCAGGTGAAGCCATGTGGTCCAGACAAAGCCTACAAGGTTATCTAAGACCCCGCCCCTAGGATTCTGACAGCCAATGCGATACATTTCTTGCACAGGAACAGGAAACACTAAGGTGGGGCCCAACAGAGGGTATATAAGGGTCTCTCAGCATCTTGCCCCTTTCTTCTTTTCCTTCACCTTGAAGCATGTGATCGTCCTTTTCACTTTGGAGCTCCAAGCCATGTGGTCCTCCTGTCCATCATTAAACCATCTTTTCAAACAGCCTCCATGTTTCCAGTGTCTTTTTCCCCACTTGGAACTGAACCCAGAAGGATAATTCTTCCAACAGC
The DNA here is from genome assembly GCF_049901735.1 of Notechis scutatus. Taxonomy (NCBI): domain Eukaryota; kingdom Metazoa; phylum Chordata; class Lepidosauria; order Squamata; family Elapidae; genus Notechis; species Notechis scutatus. The sequence goes on along the minus strand of NC_142016.1, from coordinate 16,313,722 downwards.
TCTGAAAACTTAACAAAAACAGAAAGGTTGAAACATATATATATATTTTTTAAAAAAATGATTTTGGGAAACCATCTCACTCTTCCTGAAAACCTACAAGGAATTGGAAGACTTGGAAAGAACCATCTGGACAAGTCCAGTGGACTGAAGTTAATCCTACATAAATTTAGCTTTCCTGTCAAGCACTACTGGAAATCTCCAGCCACAGTAGCATTCTCATGTTTCATGCATTTCATGTTTTGAAATTCCAACTAGGGTCAGAGTAAATGGTATTCATACATCTGGTGTTATTTCAGCCAAACAGCAAGAGTCAGTGGATGGAAATATGACTGTTCCCGCAACCCCCACCCCAGACAAATTTGGAAAGTTGGTCTTTACCTTTCTTACACCTCCAAGGAGAGCAGATGTGTGCAGTTGTATTTATGGCTCTAAATTACATTTTGTCAAATTCATATAAAAAAATGAAGCAGACTAATTTCTTGTTCTTCTATTCTAGACAAATTTAATAGGTGTAGCATTCATCTGACTAATGCAAAAAAAAAAATCTGTTGAGGTGGGAGGAAAGAAGATCCTATATCTACATAAATTCAGTTAAAATATATATATATCAACATCTATTTTGCTTAAGTGATTTGAGGTAGTGTCATAGAACATTGCCAGGTTTTGTATTGTGATCATCTGTTGTTTAAAATAGTTGTGCCATCGCAGTGGGTAGAAGTGCTAATTTCTTTTGTACATTTGACTATTCTTCGTGTTGAGGCGAAAGGAAAGAAATTTAGATTTTGTTTTCCTCCAAAGGAGAAAAAAAAAAAAAGTCCAGGGTAGCCTTGTATCGATTAGCTATGAATTTATTTAAGGCTCTATCTAGTCTTCTCCCCAACTGTTTGCAGACTTTCTGGCTCTGCCCATTTCTGTTCAGTCTCAGGGGACACCAAAGCACAATATCTGTTCCCCTCCCCCTACAGGCAATGACAGCCTGGAAGACTGCAAAGTTGTTGTTTTTTAAAAAAAAGAGGTCAACAACAAAAATAATCATAATTTACAGCAGGGAAATGAAATCTCTCAGTGTGCTAAACCACAACTCCCACCAGCCTCCCCCAGTTTAGTGAGGATGCAGTAGAGTTGTAGTCTACAACAGTGGTCCCCAACCTTTTTTATGCCGCGGCCCGGCATCAGCTGGGCGCCGCCATCTTGTTTTGATGAAAAGTGCTTCCGGTGAGCTTTCTACCCGGAAAAGCTCACCGGAAGCACTTTTTCATCAAAACAAGATGGCGGCGCCCAGCAAACCAGTGGCCCGGTAGGATTTGTTCCACGGACCGGTACCGGTCCGCGGACCGGTGGTTGGGGACCCCTGGTCTACAACATCTGAGATGGTGCAGGTTCTCCAGCCTTGTTTTGAGGAGGTCTCCAATTGGTGTGTGCCTGTGTGTGTGTGTGTTGATTCTTGGTGCCACCTGAACAAGTCCCTGCAGATTTCTGGGTAGGATTTCAGAAGTGTACGGATGTAGGCTTTCACTGCTACTATCTTTTGAACAGTTTGGGGCTGTTTAGTGACCATGTACCATGTTAGAGAACAGATTTAGTCTAGAGAAATTGGCTCTCTAGACCCATGAAGTCCCAACACTACCCATTTCAGGAGTGGTTTTCCATGCCAAGGGCTGAGAAAAAAGGATTGGCCCAAGATCACCCAACCAGTTTCATGCCAAAAGCAGGACTAGAACTGATGTTCTCTGTGTTTCTAGCCTGACACCTTAACTACTACACCAAACTGGCTGTATGCCCCATATATACTCTACATATGGGAGTTGGGGGATGTGAAGACTTGTGTGTGAATTGGATTAAAGTGAGGGAGAGGTGCGCATAGTCAGCCTCACTCTCTCTTCCCAGATTTCATTTTGCTGCAATGGCAGGACAAGAGTTGAGACAGTTGGAGATGGGCTGTGTTCAGTGGTTGACCAGGGTGCCTTTCGTGTTTTGCCTTGCTCTTAGCGTACCATGTCGCTTGGGAGGCTGGCTTCATTCTACTAGGTTTCATCCGCTCAATCCACCAGAATCTGTCTTCACATGCTTGGGATAGACAAGTCCATATCTCACCAAAGGTCAGTGACCCAACAGCTACTCTCAACTTGGTTTGGCCAGTCTGTTGAAGCTGTTGCCCGGGGCGTGGTCGCTGTGCATGCTATAGCTACTAAAAGCCACAGGTGAAAGCTGAGTGACAGGTGGGGACCAAAAGTGGATGAGATGCCCTAAAAGGACCTGACCAGAGGTGGTATTCAGCAGGTTCTGACCAGTTCTGGAGAACCAGTAGCGGAGATTTTGAGTAGTTTGGAGAACCGGCAAATACCACCTCTGACTGGCCCTGCCCCCATTTTTTCTCTGCCTGCCGAGTCCCAGCTGATCGGCTGGGTCTTCTTTGGTTGCCCTGCACAGGAGAACGGAGCTGGAAAGCAGTTTAGTGGGGTGGGGAGGAATGGGATTTTGCAGTAATCTTCCCCTAGGAGTGGGAAGGGAATTAGGATTTTACAGTATCCTTCCCCTGCTGTGCCCACCAAGCCATACCCCCCAAGCCATACCATGCCCACCAAGCCACGCCCACAGAACCAGTAGTAAAAAAATTTGAATCCCACCACTAAACCCAACCTGCCTCTACACCAGAAGTTCTACCTCTCCCTGAACACCCTGAACTCCCTGAATACCTAGATGTCAAGGTCCTCTTCAAACACGATGGATGAACATCATCATCTACATATATTCATATGTGTCCATTCCTTTTAGAACCATGGTTGCATTTGATCCGTTCTAGGATTTATTGTAAGTTGCCTTGAAGGCCACTGGCACAGATGTCAGTTTCAAGAGGTGTGCCATGAAGTTTGCCACTGTAGGTCTCTCTCCTGGGTGACTTGGCCCCAGGGCAAGTGGACCATCCAATATTCCTCCCCCCTCCCCCTCCACACTTACATCAACTGATGACGGTGAGGTGAGGAAGTGTAGATTGATAATTATGCTGGCACTGAATCTTCCCCTCTGACGACTGCCAATCTCTGTCTGAGTCAACCAGAGCAAAAAGTAAAGAAAAACCACCCAGAGGATAAATCAGCCAAAGCCACCCACCACACTCACAGTCCAATCACCCCCATCTGGTGATTCCTCCCCCTCCCACTGGATTGGGAAAAAGCTGGCAAAAGCGCCACCTAACGGCCTCCAGTGCGTGTCCTCTGTGCAGGAGGGCTCTCCGTGTGGAATGCAACCCACCCTTTCCCCATCCTCTGGAATTCTAACCAGGGTTTTGAAGTTGGTTGAATGAGACGCTGTGTCTCAGACCTTCTCTCAGGGCCTTATTAAAATGCAGCTGAAAATTCAGATACTGTAAACAAGGCCACTGGAGAATGAAGATCAACAGAGTGCAAGCTGAAGTAATGCAGAGTATTAATATTCCAATGCAGGAGCCCGTCCTAAATATTTTATCAGGCTAAGATTTTGTGTGTGTGTGCATGTGTGTGTGTGTGTGTGTGTGTGTGTGTGTAGACATCTTTCTTCAGCTCTTCTTCTTTCCCACTCCTTGTGCCCCTGCATTTCCTTTGCTCTTGTTTTTCAGGAGCAATGCTTTGTGAACAGGCACATAGGTGCAAGCACACATACACAGATGCGTACAGAGTCTAGTGGCATTTCAGCAATGCCTTGAAACCCAGCAGAGAATGCATTCAAGCCCCCCTTTCTCCAGCTTTGTTCTAACTAGCTTTTGGGGAGTGAAGGCTAGCATGATTTCAGCATTATTTTAAAAATAAGTTGAATAATTGAGGAAATATCATTGTTTATAAAGAACTGCTTTTTCCAGTTTTCATGTAAACCCAGTTTTAATGCAGATCCAGACACAGAAAGGATTGTTTTTCAGGTGACAATGGACCTTTGTCCTCATCTCCTTCCATTCCCTGAGAGGTTCGAGGTAGAAAGTCATGGCATAAATTATGTTCGAGTAGACAGATTAGATATAAATGTAATCTTGTGTGAAAAAGTACAGTCTTTTTGGAATAAAACAAATATTGTTATGAAACTATAACAACATAGACCTCAGTGTCTTACCTATGCATCAGTGGTGGGATTCAATTTTTTTTACTACCGGTTCTGTGGGCGTGGCTTGGTGGGCGTGGCATGGGAAGGATACTGTAAAATCTCCAGTCAGAGGTGGGATTTGCCCATTCTCTGAACTATGCAAAATTTCCACTACCGGTTCTCCAGAACTGGTCAGAACCTGCTGAATACCCACCTCTGCTATGCATGATGGCAGTTCAGAAGATAATGGAAGGGCAACGGATATATGTCTGTCTGTCAACTATCTACCCATGTAGCTATTTACCTATCTATTATCAAGCTAGCTCTCCTAACTAGACAGTCCTTGGCTTACCGTATTTGCCGGCGTATAAGACGACTTTTTTGCCCTAAAAAACATGCCTCCAAGTGGGGGGTCGTCTTATACGCGTAATACATTGTCACTCGGTGCAAGAGCGACGGGGCGGAGCTCCGCAACTTGCGAAGCCCCTTCAAGCCCAGCCGGAGTCTCTCTTCCTCCTCCTCCCACCCACCCACCCACCCTCCGCCCGGCTCGGGGCGCTGCGGAGGCCAATCTGGAGGTGGGGTGGGGGTGGAGCGGGAGGGTCTCTGGCGGGGCCGTCGCCCAGCCAGCCCCGAGCCGCGTAATGGCCCAGGGAGTGGGGGGAGAAGGTGGTGGGGGTGGACTGTGGCGCCCCTCCTTCTGGGCAGCAGGGCGGGCGGCAATTTGCTCCTCCCGCTTCTCCCTCCCTCTTTGAAAGACCGGGAGGGCTGTGCTTGGGGCGGGGGGGATGTCCTCAGGAAGTTCCTGATGGGACCCCGCTGGGCAGGGCCACCCGGCTCCCGAGCTGCTTTCCAGGGTCCCCTTGGGAAGAAAAGGGTCCGGTGGGCGGTGGAAGAAGGCGAGCGCCTCCTCCCGCCCCCTGTCCCGTCCCGTCCCTCCTCTTGTCCCCTCCTCCCCTCCCCGCTTAAGAGAGAAAGATCTGCCTCCCCTGCACCGAGCTTCCACCGGCGCCGCGTCTCCCGGCCAGCGCGCGCTGCGACTTGGGAACCGGCCAAGCGACTTTAAAACCGAGCGGAGGCCAGAGATAGCCGGAATTACCCTCCACACCACACACACACACACACACACACACAGAGAGAGAGAGAGAGAGAGAGAGAGAGAGAGAGAGAGAGAGAGAGTGAGTGAGTTGGCAGCTGTCCATCCCCCACCCTTGGAGTCCCGATGGCACGCACGCGGGGCTGTCACAAAGAAAGGGAGAGGAATTGAGTGCCAGCCTGAGAAAGGCGAAGCTGCCTCTCTAAAGCATTTTGGTGGCTTTGTAAGTTTGGGGGAAAGGGGTTGGGGTGTCAATCAAGAATTATATCCAGAATACCCCAAGTGTTACAACTTACCGTATTTGCCGGCGTATGAGACGACTTTTTGCCTTGAAAAGCATGCCTCCAAGTGGGGGGTCGTCTTATACGGCGAGTATATAACAAAAACTATATTTTGAGTGGAAATGTTGGGGGCTCGTCTTATACGCCCAGTCGTCTTATACGCCGGCAAATACGGTACATCATTTCCATCTCAACACTCATTTGAAGAGGATGCCAGAATCCCAGCATTGACTTTCATTTTATGAGTTCACTTAGTTACGAATTCTGATACATATTTTTTTAAAGAAATTGTGAAAACTACACACTAAGTGTGTTTGTTTTTGTTTTGATTGAGATCCTCTCACCCAGTTGCCTTCTATATTCTTTTCTGGAAAGCTATCAAAATAAACCATCACACAATTCTGATTCACGACCTCTTATTAGCAGCCAGGATGGTTATTACAGATATGAAGAATTTCGTCTTAAAAGAATGGTATTGTAGGCTAAAGAATGTTATGCTGGCTGAGCTATTGTGGAGTAGCAAATAGCTCAGTAAAATTCTACAAGTATGGTAATGACAACTTTGGGACAGCTAGGCATGTATTTATTTGGGCTCATCAGCTATCAACCACCATTCACCATGTTGGAGAGGTTTACAGGCAGGGATGCAGAAATGGTATTCAGCAGGTTCTGACCAGTTCTGGAGAACCGGTAGTGGAAATTTTGAGTAGTTCAGAGAACCAGCAAATACTACCTCTGACTGGAGATTTTACAGTATCCTTCCCCTGCCACTCCCACCAAGCCATGCCCACAGAACTGGTAGTAAAAATTTTTGAATCCCACCACTGCAAGGATGAGCTTAATTTTTTTTAGCAAGGGTCTCTCTGCCCTAATGACTGGCTGGGTGGGTGTGGCCAACTCAACGTCCCTTCTTTGCCCTAATTATCTAAAAAAAGATATATACCAAAAAGTTGTTTGTTATTTCATACATTTAATACTTAAATAAAAGACTGGGTGAAACCAGGCTTAATAGCAGTGACTGTGAGAGGGATCTTGGAGTCTTAGTGGAGTTTCTGATGAGTTACGTCATTCTTATTATTTGGGAATTAATCCCCTCAGAGGCTAGTGGCTATGTTATCTAATTTTTCTCAATGGCTCTCGCTGGCAGCGCTGAGTGGGTTGTTTATCTAGCTTGCAACACTTTACAAGGTGTGAAATGCTCTTGGCTGAACGCCCAGAAGTTCAATTAAGCCTATTAAGAGCTTTCCCTGGCTGCTTGTCTTTCTGAGTTATGGGGGGGCTCTCTGAGCCCTACAGAGTCTTAGCTAGGGGCTCTCCGGAGCTCCTGCAAGCCCCCAGCAGCCCACCCCTGCACAGGGACAACAACCAAAAATTTTGAGGCCGTAATAAAGAAAACTTTTAATTTCATATTCCCAGGGTGTGTTCAACTGATATACTATCGGTATAAACCTTTGAAGAAACTTGATAATGTGTAATTGACTAACTGAAAACCAACTTGTCAATTATTTAGAATATTTAATTGGCTGAAAGCCTTGTTTGTATAAAATTAATATATTGCTCAAATTATTTTTTTCAGTAGTATTATAGTATGCCTGCATGTGTATGGCAGACGGATAATTGCAGATGAAAAGGATATTTTCAAAATATTTCTTAAAGACAAGACCCTATTGCCTGGAAAGTCAATTGTCTTTGTGAAAGAAAACAGAGATTTTGGCCACAAACGAGCATTTTAATATGCAATCTGGATTTATAGTCTCCTTCCCCCCATAATTGTGTGGAGTGATAGACATTGCGAGGAGCTGATTTGTCAGCAAAAGTGCAGAAGAGGAATAATTTCTGTTATTAGATTGTCAGGAAACTATTTTTCCCCCTTTCTCTAGCTTTTGCAATGTAACTGGCCCTCCCTCTTTCAATAAACACAGCCATTTGCAAACGATACAATACCATCGCCAGATAGTGGTGGCTCAGCTTCCTTTCCAAGGTTTCTGATGGTCTGAGGAAAGAGAAAACAGAGGCTAGAAAATCAAATTGATTTTTTTTTTTCAAAAGGAAAAAAAGAGGGATCGATCAGCAATGAAACATCATATTTAACCTGTAGATATTAGCAAGGGATCTATGAGGGAGGTACAACAGTCAAGATGGTTATCATGACAATCAAAAGGCCACACTTTTTAAAATGTCTAAATCAAGTGTTTTCTTGACTTCTTGGTTCCTTTCTGCCCCTCAAGACATGTTTGGCTGTGGTGTTTTTTTTATTGTACAAAGAATGGCTAGAGGATAGAATACCCATGTGGCCAAGTGATTAAGGCATCAGGCTAGAAAGCGACGGTGAGACAGTGAGTTCAAGTCCCACCTCAGCCATGAAAGCCAGCTGGTGATTTTCGGCCAGTCTCTCTCTCTCAGACCAACCTACCTCACAGAGTTGTTGTTGTGGGGGAAAGAGGACAAGGAAGGTGTATTGGATATGTTTGCCATCTTGAGTTATCTTTAAAAATAATAAAGGTAGGATGTAAATCATTAAAAACTAAAAAAAATCATGTACAATATTGGTAAAAATCTGACCCAATTAGCTTTTCTTAATAATACCTCAGTGTTCTAGTCTGTTTGGTTTTTCAGATAGATTTTAAAGATATATTTAAAGCTCAGCTGGGATAACTTAACTTTCTCAACCCAGTGTACCTTTGTTTTGAAGAAATAGGGAAGAAATAGGAGTTTGTATAGGTTATAAAGCAAATACATTAATAATTATCCATTTCCCTTTTCAGCTGTCGCTAATATGGGAATATGAATCAACCAAGATCTAGTATGTTTCTACAAACTGGGAATATGAATCAACCAAGATCTGGTATGTTTCTACAAACTGAGACCGAAGCTGACTAATTGCTGAAATAAATAATCAGACCCCTTTGATCTGAAGTTTAGGATCAGATTTAAAAAAATGTGCGATGTACAGCAAAACAGATTTTTAAAAGAACATGATTCAACTCAATATATCATCAACTTTAAGACAGTGGACTCTCCAAATTCCAGAAGTTGAAGCCCTCCCATCTCAAAGTTGCCTAGTTTGAAAAACATTACAATACATCACATCAATCTGGTGATTGAATAACATTGCCTCCAAATGAATCTTTAATTGGAAACCACATCTCAATATAAAATCTAATTTTAAAAAATCCCCAAGGAAAGGTACTAATACTACTCTATAAAGCCCTAGTAAGACCACATCTAGAATACTGCATCCAGTTTTCATCACCACACTATAAAAAAGATGTTGAGACTCTAGAAAGAGCGCAGAGAAGAGCAATCAGGATGATTAGGGGACTGGAGGATAAAACATACGATGAATGGTTGCAGGAACTGGGCATGGCTAGTCTGGTGAAGAGAAGGACCAGGGGAGACATGATAGCAGTCTTCCAATATTTGAGGGGCTGCCACAGAGAGGAAAGGGTCAAGCTGTTTTCCAAAGCACCTGAAGGCCAGACAAGGAATAATGGATGGAAACTGAACAAGGAGAGATTCAACCTACTACGGTAGAAATAAGAAGAAATTTTCTGACAGTGAGAACCATCAACCAATGGAACACTTTGCCTTCGCAAGTTGTGGGAGCTTCATCACTGGAGGCTTTCAAGAAGAGATTGGACTGCCATTTGTCAGGAAATGGTGTAGGGTCTCCTGCTTGGGTGGGGGGTTAGACTAGATGGCCTACAAAGTCCCTTCCAACTCTGATAATCTGTTAAAGTTGTTTATATTTATGTGTGGATTAACTAGATTTATAAGGCTGCCCAATTCAAACAGTGTGACTCTGGGAGGCACACAACAACACGAAACAAACAAATTGAATGGCCATATTCCAAAAAACTATATAACATTAAAACATATACAATATATAAACGGCAACTGAATAGTGTAATGAAACAAAGGGGCTTTTGTGTAGCATTTTCAGAAATGTTTCTCTTTACAGCCCCACCTTTGATGGGATTTGAATTATTTTCAGGTGGATTTTTGACCAGAGCATAAGCATGCAGTTGCTAATTAGATTTCACTCAATGCTAAGGTGAAGTCTGTATTGCTGAATGTCATACATTTCCCTCTATAAGCGGTTGGCAGATTTCTTTTGTATCCATATCAGTGGGCATTTGAATTATACTACCTTTTTGCCATCCTGCTTTCTTCTTCTTCTGTGCTTCAATTATTTTAGGATTGTTTTCTTTTCTTTTCTTTCTTTAATGCTTCGAAAATGATTCTTTTGAATACCATCTGACATGCCAGATAGTTTTCATACTGGTGCATCTTTATTTTCTAGATCAATATCTCTGCTAATGGATCACATTAATGAGGATACCCCATGAAAATTTGGAAACAAGCCTGTTAATTCTACATAGGGAGAATTGAGGCACAGAGTCACGCAAATAGAAGTGTTATTTTAGCACAAGTATTCATATATATTTTTCCAAGATAATTTACAATCTGTACAGACCCCCCCAATCCAATAAACTGAAACTACTAAAGGACTACAAAGAGGAGGAGAAAAAGGGGAAGAAGCAGGAGGTAAATCAAAAAGATTCTGGTTTGGAGCTATTGTAATTATAGATAAAGACAAGCTGTTAAATAAAGCAGCAAACAAATAAGGTAGAAAAATGGAAGCCTTCTTTATGTAGGATTGAGGAGGGATGAAAAAACAACCTACTAAATTTTTTTCCCATGCCCCTGGCTATGCCCACCCCGGCCACATACCCTACACCCCCTGGTTCTCCAAGGTCAAACACACCCCTGATGCACCCCTCAATGAAATCAAGTTTGACACCCCTGCTTTACAGCCTTTTCTGGAGAGATGGTTGCACAGAAAAAGGTGCCAGGCTCATGCTCCACTCCAACTTCCTTTAACTAAAGCAAAAAGAATTTAATTTCTTAGCCCTATGAATTTCACCAACAGTTTGCTCTCTGGGAGGGGGAAGAAAAATTATTTTCCGTGAAATACAAAACAAGGGAGGGACAGTATTTTTTTAAAAAAAACTACACTAAAGATTCATCAGCCAGCAGCAGCAGCAGCAGCAGCAGCAGCAAGGTATTGTCTTTTTCCAACATCATCAGCCTCCCATTTCTTTAACCAACTCAGTGATTGATTCTTGTCCTCACTTCTCCATAACAACTTGCCTGGCAAACAGAGCACACTAGAATTAAAGAGATGATGGGAAACCAGGAAGAGATCATTACCAGTAAAGCCTTGTAACTACCTTCCATTAGGGCTGTCAAGAATTTCAAGGTGGTTCGCTTTAAGCAGATCATTTAAGTTCAGTACTTAAAGTCCAGTTAGCAACATCAAAGTCAAACTAAACAAGTATAAATGAGGGGTTTGTGTGTGTGTGTGTGTGTGTGTGTGTGTGTGTGTGTGTGTGTGTGTTTAAAGGCTCAGAAATTTAGTTTAGAATCAAGATGGAATGCTTAGCTTCCAGTATACTCTGCCTCCATTCAATACAACTAAACGCTTTTACCAGACAAATGCTCTATCTAAACCAGCATAAGATCGGGCAGAAAACTCTGCCAAAGATTCAGAAGTGAAAGACTTAAAGGAAACTAAGGTCCTTATCTGTCAATCAAATGTAATCTATCTATCATCTATCTATCTAGTCTATCTTGTCTATTTCATCTATCTATCTATCTATCTGTCTGTCTGTCTGTCTATCTATCTATCTATCTATCTATCTATCTATCTATCTATCTATCTATCTATCTATCTATCTATCTATCATCTAGTCTATCTATCTATCTATCTATCTATCTATCTATCTATCTATCTATCTATCTATCATCTAGTCTATTTATCTTGACTCTTACCTTTCTATCATCTACCTACCTACCTACCTACCTGTTGTGATTCCGGCATCTGCTACAGGTTTTTTGAATGACAGCTCCAGCGAGGAGGACTTATATGAATCAGCAAGTTCTAACGATGAGGAGGAGATGAATGCATTTGATTTGCAAGGTCGGCTTGAACCTTCAAACTCCTCCACCCTTCAATTAGGTGGTCAGCCGGGAACGGGTGATAATGAGGAACAAATGTTATCTTCAGGTGAAGAAGATGATAATTTGGATGATTGCTGGGTAGATGTCAGGACAAGACGCTCATGACAAGGAGGAACCAACGAGGATACAGTAGGAGAGCAGACCAGCAATTAGACTAATTAGTTACTCTATAAAGGGAGAGATATGACTTTGCACTTGGTCCGGAACAAAGTGTCTATTTGCAAGAGAGAACTGAAGAGCACAGTTTGGAGGATTTTGATCTGAAATATCTTGTTGGGATTTGGATTTAATTCGTTGGAACTTCTACTTATTGGAATTATTTTGTGAAGGACTTTGATCTGAAGAATCTTGTTGAGTCTTGGATTTAGTTCGTTGGAACTTTTACTTATTGGAGCTATCTGTGAAAATTCCTGTTTGATGCCTTTCTTTACAAGGACTGTTGCTTTCAGCCTTATCTGTTTACTTTAAAAGGTGGGACATAACATTTTCCTGTTTGCTGCCTTTCTTTACAAGGACTGTTGCTTTCAGCCTTAACTGTTTATTTTAGAAGGTGGGACATAACATTTTTGTTCGGACCTAACAGACCATCTTTGCAACGATGGATTCAACTCAAATGCAACAATTGGTGGAGCAGCAACAGATGCAAATAAATCAATTACTCCAGAGCAACGTATCCCTTCAAAATCAGGTAACACAATTATTATCGTTCGTTGCCAATTCTCAAACTGTTTCAGCTGCAGCTGGAGTTCCCCCTGCACCCCTGTGAGAAAAATTCGATAGCTATGCCAGATAAATTTTCTGGGCAAACGGACATGTTTTCAACATTTTTGGGTCAGTGCCAATTGTATTTTTCTGTGAGGCCGGAGGATTTTCCAACCGATCGAGTTAAAATTGGCTTTATTATTAGTTTGTTAACCGGGCAGGCTGCCAAATGGGCTACTCCTTATTAGTACAAGATAGTCCATTACTGGACGATTTCCAGGGGTTTATTCAACAGATGAACGTTATGTTTGAGAATCCAATTAAATCTCAAACTGTGGACAGAAAATTGAGGGATATTATTCAAGGTAAACACTCATTGCAAGAATACGTTGCAGAATTTCGCTTGTTGTGTATGGACTCCACCTGGAATGAACCAGCTCACATGGCAGCATTCCAAGAGGGTTTGTCCGACATTATCAAGGATGAACTAATTCATGCAGAGCGTGCTTCAACTTTGGACACATTGATTACTCAATGCTTACGTATTGAAGCTCGCCACAACATCGTGGGTGTAAACGGACCGTTGCAGAGCCACCTGTGTTTCCTCGTCACGCACCCCGTCTATGAGGGTTTTCCAATCCAGAATTCCAGCAGAGGAGCCGATGGAGATAGGCGCACTCCGCCTCGTTTAACAGTTCAGGAACGATCGAGAAGATTTTAGGAAGGTTTGTGCCTTTATTGCGGGGTTCGGGACATTTTGCAAATTCCTGCACTCGGAAGGGGACTCGTGGACCTGTATCAAAACCCATTGCTGGTCCGTCGGGAAACGGGGTAAGCCCGACCTCAGGAAACCCTAGGTCGGGCACAGTATTCACTTTCATCTCAAATTGCTGAAGTTAATTCTGGCCCTCCTCGACATTTACTTTTGGACACTCGCATATTCTTGCAATCTCGGAAGGAGGGAATCCCTGCCGTGGCACTGGTGGATTCAGGGGCTACGACTAGCTTTATGGATTATGATTTCGTAAAACATTTCAAAGTTCCTTTAGTGCCTGTGAATCCCCCATGCAGGTGGAAACCGTAGATGGGCGCGAACTCAAGTCGGGACCTATTCGCTTTGCCACCCAACCACTGCGTATGCGTATTGGGGATCACGAGGAGGCGATAAGTTTTTATATCACTTGAACCTCCATCTTCCTTTGGTGCTCGGAGTATCCTGGCTGCGTCTACACGATCCGTTGGTGGCTTGGGCGCAGAACGCTGTTTCTTTTCCAAGCCTGCAATGTGTGGACCACCTGAGACATGTCTGCGCAGGCCAACATATTGTCGCTTCTGCTGCCTCGATTCCTTCAGAGCTGTCGGATTTCCCGATGTTTTCAGTGAACAGGAGGCAGATCAATTACCACCACATCGTGTTTACGACTGTCCCGTGGATTTGATACCGGACGCTCCATTACCAAAGGGGAGGTTGTATTCTTTGTCTGAGCCTGAACTAGTTGCACTTCGAGAATTTTTGAATAAAAATCTAGCTCGGGATTTATTCGACCTTCGTCATCCCCTCTTTCAGCACCCGTTCTCTTTGTCAAGAAGAAGTCGGGAGAACTTCGTCTTTGTTGTGACTATAGACGCTTAAATGCTATCACTGTGAGAAATAGCTATCCTTTACCGCTCATCTCCGAATTGTTGGAGCGGTTACGGAAGCTACAATTTTCACGAAACTTGACTTACGTGGAGCTTACAATTTGGTTCGGATGCGTAAGGGAGACGAGTGGAAGACGGCTTTTGGCACCCGTTATGGTCATTTCGAGTACACCGTTATGCCATTTGGTTTGACCAACGCTCCTGCTGTATTTCAACATTTAATGAACGATATCTTTCGAGACATGTTGGATAAGTTTGTTGTCATATATTTGGACGACATTTTGATTTATTCAAAATCTAAAGAGCAACATCTTCAGCAGGTGCGTCAAGTGCTTCAGCGTCTTCGGGAACATAAACTTTATGCTAAATTAGAAAAATGTTTCTTTTTTCAGTCGTCTATTGAATTCTTGGGACACATTATTTCTCCTGTGGGCATTGCTATGGACCCCAAAAAGGTTGAGGCGTTGTGTAGTTGGGAAGCTCCTCGTCGGGTTAAAGATGTGCAACGACTTTTAGGATTTGCCAACTATTATCGGACTTTCATTCCAGGTTTTGCGAAGATAATGGATCCCATAACCCAGCTTCTTTGTAAGAAGGTTCCATTTGTGTGGGGGCCTCCACAACAACAGGCTTTTGACACTTTGAAAAAGCATTTATAACTGAACCCATATTGAAGCATCCTGATCCGGATCGCCCATTTGTGGTCGAGACAGATGCTTCTAATGTCGCTATCGGAGCAGTGCTGTTACAAGCTTCGGAGGATGGCGCTCTTTTTGTTTCCTTGCGCTTATTATTCTAGGAAGCTTACAGCTTCGGAACGCAACTATACCATTTGGGAAAAAGAGTTGTTAGCTATTAAGGTTGCTTTTGAGACTTGGAGACATCATTTGGAGGGAGCTCGACACAAGGTGGAGGTTCGGACAGATCATAGGAACCTGGAACATTTGACCACGGCTAGGAAATTGAATCAAAGGCAGATTCGTTGGTCGTTATTTTTGCCAGATTTAATTTCTCGGTTACTTACGCTTCCAAGTGGTCAGAACCGAGGGCGGATGCATTATCTCGAAACCGGAGTATACTTATGCCGAAGATCCTCTTCCTTTACGGACAGTGTTACCACCGGAATCTCTAGCCGTACTGCAGGAACCGTAGATTTACGGGCCCAACTACGAGAGGCGCAACGTTTGGATGTGTGGACGCAGCAGAGACGGGAGGACATTGGCCCAACTTCTCCATGGTCTTTTGAAGACGATCTGCTTCGATATCGGGGTTTATTATATGTGCCTACCAGACCGTTGAGGGTTTCATCATGACACAATGTCATGATAACCCAGCCGCTGGTCATTTTGGATTACACAAGACCTTGCATTTGGTCACTCGGACTTTTTGGTGGCCTCGAGTTCGTCATGATGTGTCTTCTTCGTCGCTTCTTGCGTTCAATGTAGGCAAGCGAAAGCAGCATCCGTGCACCTCCTGGACTTTGCAACCCTTGCCGACTCCAAGTAGACCATGGGGAGCGATCTCTATGGACTTTCTGACACATTTACCGTCTTCATCGGGGTTCACAACAGTGCTTGTGGTAGTGGATATGTTGACTAAAATGGCCCATTTCATTCCCTGTCGGAAATTACCATCGTCCCGCACTACGGCTCAGTTATTTTTGCAACATATCTTCCGTCTACATGGACTGCCTGATAGAGTGGTTTCTGATCGTGGGGTCCAGTTTACGGCAGAATTTTGGAAACAGTTAATGGCGGCTTTGCAAATGAAAGTATGTTTAGCGTCAGCGCACCATCCGGAAACTGATGGCGGGACGGAGAAGGTGATTGGGATTCTTACTCAATATTTGAGATGTTTTGTTAATTTGCGACAAAACGATTGGGTGAAATACCTCCGTTAGCAGAATTCGCGTTTAACAACTTCGCAGCATACCTCCACCCGTGTCACGCCATTTTTTGCAAATATGGGTTATCATCCGCGCTTTCTTCCCATTAACTATGATGGATTCCCGGTTCCTGAGACCCGAGAGTTTTTGGAAGAACTACACGCAGTTCGACGTCTACTGATACAACAATTGAACAAGGCAAAAGAAGATTATAAGCGGTTTGCAGATCGGTCCCGTCCGAGATACACCTCCGTTAGTTGTGGGTGATAAAGTGTGGCTATCTACAAAACATCTGAAGGTCGATCGCCTATTAGAAAACTTGATCATCGGTTTATTGGTCCGTTCCCGATTGAGGCAGTTATTAATCCCGTGGCATACCGCCTCACTTTGCCACGATCCATGCGTATTCACCCCGCCTTTCATCGATCTCTTTGATTCCTGATTCTTCTGTTTGTCGATTACGTGATTCTGCTGAACCGGGTCCGTTATCATTGCCTTCTGAGGAGCCTGCTGTTGACGATACGGTGGTCGACGCCCTTGATTCCCGTTGGCTCAAAGGTCGCTTCCAGTATTTGGTCAGGAGGAGGGTAGATGACTCGGAGGTTTGTTCCTGGACGGATGCGTCTACACTTCGCATGCGGATCTGCTTCGAGACTTTCATGCACGCTTCCCTTCGAAACCGCATCCGGATCGCCAGCCCCGGGGGAAGGGCCCTGCGGTGAGGGATAGTGTTGTGATTCCGGCATCTGCTACAGGTTTTTTGAATGACAGCTCCAGCGAGGAGGACTTATATGAATCAGCAAGTTCTAACGATGAGGAGGAGATGAATGCATTTGATTTGCAAGGTCGGCTTGAACCTTCAAACTCCTCCACCCTTCAATTAGGTGGTCAGCCGGGAACGGGTGATAATGAGGAACAAATGTTATCTTCAGGTGAAGAAGATGATAATTTGGATGATTGCTGGGTAGATGTCAGGACAAGACGCTCATGACAAGGAGGAACCAACGAGGATACAGTAGGAGAGCAGACCAGCAATTAGACTAATTAGTTACTCTATAAAGGGAGAGATATGACTTTGCACTTGGTCCGAACAAAGTGTCTATTTGCAAGAGAGAACTGAAGAGCACAGTTTGGAGGATTTTGATCTGAAATATCTTGTTGGGATTTGGATTTAATTCGTTGGAACTTCTACTTATTGGAATTATTTTGTGAAGGACTTTGATCTGAAGAATCTTGTTGAGTCTTGGATTTAGTTCGTTGGAACTTTTACTTATTGGAGCTATCTGTGAAAATTCCTGTTTGCTGCCTTTCTTTACAAGGACTGTTGCTTTCAGCCTTATCTGTTTACTTTAAAAGGTGGGACATAACATTTTCCTGTTTGCTGCCTTTCTTTACAAGGACTGTTGCTTTCAGCCTTAACTGTTTATTTTAGAAGGTGGAAACTTAATGTTTAAGAGTCATCAGGAGCATGAACATGTGCAGATAAACCCATGCAGGAAGCCATTTTCCCCATCCCTTGGACTACAATGGATGATGATAATCTACCTTCTCCTGAGTAATGTGGAAGGATGGAATATAGATTGTGTGTTGTTTTTATTTATTTATTTATTTATTTGGTTTGTCAATTGCTTACAAGATAATAGGTACAAGTAATAAAAACATAGTTATGAATACATGGATACATATAAGAAAAATAAAAAATAAAATAAAAGAAACAGCAGGACAGGGACGGTAGGAAAAGGTGAGGTATGCCAGCTTAAGGAAGCCAAAGGACCAATATACTACATTCCAGATGCAGGTGCACTCATGCACACTTAGAATTCATAGTTGGTTTATAGAAGAAGCCAGAAAAAGGCAAAATTCATTGGAATTATTTGACCTTAATTCTGAAGAAAATTCAGTTTGCATGATGGTAGAGTCTGATAGGTTGTAAATAAATTTTCTTATAAAGATATCCTTTATATATCATACATCCAGGGGTGGGTTTCTACCGGTTCTGTCCACCTCTATAGAACCAGCAGCTCTGAAGAGCAGCAGATGTAGAACCGGTTCTATGTCTGCTGATATTTTTGCCCACCAGCCCACCTGGGCTCTTACCTGACCTTTATTTCATGCTTTTTCAACTTCAGCTGCCGCACGAGGCACAGCTGCAGTTTAAAAAGCAGGAAAAAAAAGTCCTTTTTCAAACGCTGCTGCTTCTCTGCACACAGAGTGCTGATGACGATTTATGCAGCACACATCGTAAATCACCGAACCTCATAAATCACTGAACCAATAGTTAACCCTGTGAGATCCCACCCCTGCATACATCTCCAGAGGTTTTCCTCACACTGTCCTGTGCATTTGGATCCCTTTGTTCATGCTCACAACTACAGCCTTGGGGTTCTGTGAGTGTTTCCATTCTGCTCACACTGCACCATTGGTTTTATAGCCTCCAAACTGCTTTGGAAAATGAATACATATTCCAGTTGCAAGACTGTTAGGGATCAAAGTATTTTTCTTCTCTTTAAGGATGAAACTCTTAAAATATGGGAATGTATAAGGAATATGGAAATGTGTTGATGGAAAGGATAAGCTAATGGGAGAAATAAGATTTTCTATTATGCTTATTCATGTAATAGCAGGAGAAGAGCAGAAATCACACTTGCGGATTTGAAGAAGAAAGGAAATAGATTCCAAAACTACTGTACTCATGTTTGCATCACTATTTCTTCTGAGTGTTCATGTGACAGATCTATCCATTCAAGAACATAAAAGAAGGATCAAATGTATTACCTTCCCCTCCACCTCCCCAAATTTTGTCTTACAATATATATAACACACTTCTGGAATCTAGAAGTCTCCAGATGTGGGACACCTCCAGAATTGTTAGCAAACCCATCTACTGGGATGGTAGATATAAAATCAACTAGATAATACTTTACAAACTAAAAAACCTAAATTTTGAAAACCACTCACAAGTAGAGAAGACAAGAAACAATGTTCCCTAGTTAGTGGACAGGTTCTTTTGAGACTCTTCCCCATAAAATGTGGCCTCTCACCCACGGTCAACTGGCCACAGAGAAAGGAGGACAACCATGACAAAGCAGTGCCTCCCACTCCTAGTCCCCAAAGCTGGTCCAATCTATTGCTGATGGTATCAAAACTAACTGAAAAATCAGGAAGCACAAGGATGGATGCACCACCTCCATTCCAGCTCCACCCCAAATTGCATATCAGTCTGATCACCTTGGTAGACTGGATTGAGATACTGCCTACAAAATGAGAGAGGGTACAGCCCACAGCTGCGTAACGGGCTGAAAAAGAAATTCTGAAAGGATCCTTCCTAACTTCTCAGACTGAAAAAGAGACTGTGGGAGATTTGTACTTTCAGACGTGCAAGATTCTGTTAATGTAGCCTTACAATAAAGTAGAATCAGCTCCTTCTGTTTCCAGTCTGGTCTTCCTGGGAAGTCTGACAAATTTCTACTAAATGCCAGCCTGAAACTGTCCAAAACAGACTTAGATAATTTTATTGTTATCGTTTTTTGTTAACAAAAGTGGACTAGAAAACAGCTCTGTTAGAATAGACTTAAAGATTTTGGAAAATTCACCTACCTTCTAAGGACATTTTGGCTCTATAATATCGACTGACAATTTCCTAGAGTGACACAGATGGGATAGAAGTTGTTTTGAGGCTATATTACTTATAATTTACCATAAGGCATATTCCAGAGGTTGTATGATCAATTCCAGAGCATATCCAAAGCAGCAGCTTATGTCTTTGATCCAGAGTAAGTGTGCTACTCCAGTTCATGAGAACACGTTGTTAATTCTGGTTAACCCATTGTTAGGGCTGACCTCTCACATCCTGGACACAAACTATTGCAACTCCTCTTGTTAGGAAGGAGTTATAGAGCACTGCATGCCAAAACAGCTGGAGACAGGGACAGCTTCTTCACTCCTGCTGTAACTCTGCCGGACACCAAATTTTCACAATGCTATCTAATGTCTAAGTATATTTATCCATTTAGTGCAGCTGTAGTATTATTTACCCTTCTTGTTATCTATTACTCTCCCTCCCCTTTTAGAAGGAGAAGGAGAAGGAGAAGGAGAAGGAGGAGAAAGAAGAAGAAGAAGAAGAAGAAGAAGAAGAAGAAGAAGAAGAAGAAGAAGAAGAAGAAGAAGAAGAAGAAGAAGAAGAAGAAGAAGAAGAAGAAGAAGAAGAAGAAGAAGAAGAAGAAGAAGAAGAAGAAAAAATTCTATTCCTTTGCATGTACACTGAGTGCTTCTATACTGGACACAAATTCCTTGCATGTCCAATCATACTTGGCCAAATAAAGTATTCAGATTGTTACATACTTTGTACTTGGAGTCAAACATCACTTTTTTTACCAGACTATCTGTCAAGAAAGGAAAATTAGCAGTATATATAAAAGAACGGAAAAGAATAACAGAGTTGGAAGGTACCTTGGAGATCTTCTAGTCCAACCCCCTGTCTAGGCAGGAAACTCTACGCCACTTCAGGCAAATGGTTATCCAATGTCTTCTTTAAAACTTCCAGTGTTCACAACTTCTAGAGGCAAGTTGTTCCACTGATTAATTATTCTGTCAGGAAATTTCTTCCTAGTTCTAGGTTAATTATCTCCATGATGAGTTTCCACCCATTGCTTCTTGTCCTGCCTTCAGGTGCTTTGGAGAATAGCTTGACTCCCTCTTCTTTGTGGCAGCCCCTCAGATATTGGAACACTGCTATCATGTCACCCGCTAGTCCTTCCTTTCACCAAACTAGACATACCCAGTTCCAAC
Source organism: Notechis scutatus (assembly GCF_049901735.1). Classification (NCBI taxonomy): domain Eukaryota; kingdom Metazoa; phylum Chordata; class Lepidosauria; order Squamata; family Elapidae; genus Notechis; species Notechis scutatus. Next base: position 16,293,255 of record NC_142016.1, on the reverse strand, counting down.
AAGCATTCTTTATGTTTTAGCCTCCAGACCTCTAATCATCTTTGTTGCTCTTCTCTGCACTCTTTCTAGAGTCTCAACATCTTTTTTACACTGGGGCAACCACACCTGGATAGAGGTTGGACTGTTTGTGCCTGGGTAAAACCTTAATGCTGCAGGATTCGCAGACAGACAGCCTTTCCAGGCACGTTGGGGGAAAATGAGTTTATATCTTAGCACTAATTGTATTGAAAATGCTAGGACTTAAGAACCTAATGAAGAATTTAACTTGTATCGATTCTTTTTTTAATACAACTTGATGGGCCATAATTGTAGTTTAAGGAGAACATTTCTCCCAATTTTTATAAGTGTATGTGACTGGTTCAGCAGGACTCTGGGCCTAAAATGGTACCTATCCGATTCTAAGCAAAAATGAGGCCAAGTGGGTTAAGCATTGCAGCTGTTGGCTTTTAACTGGTAAAGTCTTAAATGTTCTTTGGAACATACAGCAACATTAAGAAGGAAGATGAGGGAGTTAGATAAGTAAACAATTTGCTCTAAGGCTAAGCGATGATACTTTCACCATCCACACTCAGTAGGGATAGCAAGCTATTTCTCAAATTGTGAAAAGGAAGAATCTTATTTGAACTAAGACAACCATTGGATCGTCATTTCAGAGAACAATTTAAGGAACAATTACCTAAACAGAGAAACAGAATGACCAAGAGTAAAAAAAACAAAAAAAACCAGTGGGAGCAAGAGCAACCTTAATCTTCCTGCCGGCTTGACCATGGCTAACCAGCCTGTGGCCTCCAATGGTGGGACGAAACTACCCGTCTTCCAGAGGTAGGAGTCATGGCTGTGGGGCAGCACTGAAGACACTACAAATTTGTCCAAATTCAGTCCCATGGGAGTCATGGATCCCTGATTTTGGATGCATTCTTAAGTTCGCCCACTTGAGGTATTTTGGTTCAAAAATTATTGCCCTATGATGCACTATTTTAGTTTTAGTAGCAGGGTGGGATTCTACCAGTTCGGGCCAGTTCTATAGAACCGGTTGTTACGATTCTGCGCAGTTCGGAGAATCGACAAATCACACCACTGGCTGGCCCCTCCCCTCCCCACCCTCCCCACCCAGGAGGCTTCCCTGAGGCCCAGTCAGGGGTGGTATTCAGGGGGTTGGGGGAGGGAAAAGTGGCCTGAGAGCAGAGCTGAACCTTCCTTAGGACTGAACCTGCAGACTCAGGCAGCAGATTGCAGAAAGGTAGATCTCTGTGTGAATCTGTGATTCTACAAGCAGCTCAATCTGCCTGCCTGCTTTGCCTGATTTAGGGTAAAAGTTGCTCTTTTTAATAAATCAAAAAATCAACCTTTACATATATATTTACAATATTTACATACAAGCCGCGCCCAGCTAGTCACATGACCACCAAGCCACACCCACAAATTAGGCCATGCCCACAGAACCAGTTGTTAAGAAATTTGAATCCCACCCGTTTAGTAGCATGTAGATATTAGCAATTCATGGCACCGAGAAGTTGGAGTGCCTTTGCCTTAGTTAGTGGCATGATTGTGTTATGCTGCATTTTTTGTCTTTGTTGAAATAATACAGCATTTTAAAGCTGCATTGGTATGTCCTGATTATTAATTATTTCACTATTCCTCATTCTGCAGGATAACCTAGTTAATTATTGTCTGAACTGGATTGTTGCCTAATTTAGATCTAGAGTTCAAATCAAAATGGTCCCTAAGTGTAAAGATCCATTAGCAGACATAACTACTGCCTCAGCAAAAAATGCCTAAAAACTTTCACCCTTATAAACTTTTCCTCTTCTTTCATTTTCCCTCCCTCTTAGCTTTCTAACTAAGATTCTGAGCCCAAAATCTAGCAAGTGGATTTTTTTTTAGCCCCGCTGTAATATAACAGACATTTTGCCTTTTTGGTAAACAAAATCCTGGTTTTGGTTTTGATACCGCCATGCAGTAGTGGGATTCAGCCAGTTGTTAACTTTCTGAGCAGTTTGGTGAACTGGTTGTTGGAAGAAATCATTAGGGCAGAGAACTGGTTGTTAAATTATTTGAATCCCACCACTGCTGCCATTGATTGGTCACAGGTCACCTGTTGTGGCGCTTATTTCCTCAAAGGACCCTGGGAATCAATCCTGGATTAGAAATAAAATAAGAATTTCCCAGTATTCTGTCTCTTCTACATTTAACTGAATTCTGTAGATGGAAAGGGATGGTTTAAGCCTTCTGCGTAGATATGTCCCAAACGTGTGTACAACTGAATTTCTCACTGCATTATTGCAACCTTGAGAAAAGAAACCCTTATGGTCAAATGAATAGCAAATGCACATTGACTGAACAAAGAAAAAGAGGAATTTGACCATGAATAAAGCTTCTGAATGTCACAGCATTTCAGTATCTCATTCCTCCCCCCCCACATCCTGTATATCAGGAAGACTAATTGCTTTCTTCTCTACAGGCTGCTGGAGGGTTAATTAGTCACTGACTGCTTAGTTCTTGGTTGAGGTGAAGTATGAGGAATTTATGATTAATAATGCTCCATTGGCAAGGAGCTTAGCAAGATTCAAAGAAGGATTAGACATTTATATGAGCACACAGACTATCAGCTACTACATTAAGGGTGATGAAAAAGCTGTGGTAGATGGAAAGCCTTCATATATATTCAGGGTCAAAATCTCAACACTGTTTTCCCAGGATAAGGATGAATCTCAGGGTGCGTATGGACACGGTGCCTGTTTGTGGTCTCAGCATCTGAGTCGGGGGAGAGGAGAAGAGCAGATTAACCACCTTCCAGCATCTTTCTCACTGCCCTTCTTGCATGGAGAGCAGGAACCATGGGTTTAAAAAAAAATTAGCAACAGGTTCTCTGCCTGGTTGCTGGGTGGGCGTGGCCATGGTGGGCGTGGCCTAGTCAGCCTCCTGCATCACGGCAGGGTGGGGGCGTTTTTGCCCTTCCCAGGCTCTGCGGGCTTTCCTCAAGCCTCTGGGAGGGTGAAAATGGCCTCCCTGGACTCTGGAGGCTCTCTGGAAGCCGGAAACAGGCCCATTTCCGGCCTTCCTGAACTTCCGGGAGGCCCATTTTTCACCCTCCCTGAGCCTCCGCACACGCCCTGCACTTACCTGCATCCAAAATGGGCCAGGCAGGGTGGGTAGGGCACAGAATCTTAGATAGCGGCTCTCCCAAACTCCCAGCAGCCCACCCTGGCAGGACCCGAACATGCCATTCCAAATTCTCCACTCTGGGGCAATACACAGAGAAGGAGAGTTTCAGTTGCCATATTCCCATGAATCTTAGCACGGAGTGGAGTGTCAGGGAAGAAGCCTCTGTGCAAATATCCCTAAAACCCCTTCTGACATTTAGCAGAAAATTCTATGTGTGATCGGTGTCTTTTGCTCAGACTGCCAATCCATTTCCCTCACCCCCTATTAGCATAGAATTGCCTTATTTATTCATGGAGAACAAGTGATGGCTAATTTGTGTCATTATTTGATGTATATTTGAATATGCTACATGGAAACCGATTAGATAATAGGAACCCAAGAGAAAAAAAAGAAGTGGAGAAGGAGAGGAGAATTTTATTTTATTTTATTAAAATTCTATAAATTTTATTTGTAGAGTCTCACATGACTTACCACTTCTGACTTCCTGCTGGTTTCCCCTTTGCTTGTCAATATCGCATGGAATATTGCAAATTGTGATGATACGTGACTGGAAGGGGGAGAGTTTGCTGCTGCAATGGTCAGAACTTTGAGAACCAGTGACAAATACCACTCATTCAGTGCTGTTGCAGTTTTGAATGGTTGTGGAATGAGTGGTCATTAAACGAGGAATTCTATTCTATTCTATTCCATTCTGTTCTATTCCATTTGAATCTAATCCAGACCAACTCGGTGGTGTATCAGCTCTGAAGGTATTAAATTGCAGAACACAGCAAAAGAGATTCCCAATGTGTTTTGCAGGATGTACTTTAAAGAAGCTGCCCATCTTAAGTACAGGTTAAAATGCACTTAACACTAAGTAGTAGCTAGAAGTGTTATTCAGGGAGGTGACATTGGCATAATACAAGAACAATGTATGACTTGAGAATGGTACATTTTGTTGGCATGAGATAAGTACCGTAGACACTTTTCTTGAAAGTCAAGGAGTAAGAACCAAGTGAAAAAGAAAAAGAATGATTGATCAAGAAACTTGAAATGCATCTCACAGCTCGCATTCCAGTTGTAAGATTTGGATAAACAGCTTGCAGGATTCCCATGCAGTTCAGTTATTTGCTATTGCTTTGGCATGGCTATAGCACAGACAAATCAGTGCCCATTGTGACCCCTGACCTTGGTCACTATCTAAGAATGAGTATCTGTTATACCGTACTTGGATAGTTGGGGCATAGTAACTTGGTGCCTAATTTCTGAGCTGCAATATGTGTGCCCAACTCATTGGCGCTTCTTTCAGCTTCTTGCTGCCAGATGCCATTCTGCTTTCTCTGAATGCAAAGCCATTCTGGACCATATTGGGGAAATTGTAATATAGCTGGAGAGAGGTTTTGCTAATTTTGCCTTCCCCTTTTGGAACCCAGTGGCTGAGTTCTTTTGTAAAATGCAAATGGGAATGTTGTTTTGTCCCTTCTTCTTTGTCCCTTGCCCATACCCTGTGGCATTATATCATACTTTCCACAAAGGGCAGTTTTTTGAAGGATTTACCATCTGCCACATTTAATGGATAACTTGTATTTTAGAAAAGATCCAGCTCTATTGTCAGGTTTATCATGTAGTTGGAAGGCACCATAAAGCTCATCTAGTCCAATTCCTTGCTCAGCGCCAAATCCACTAAAGAAGCTCTGGAAGATGCTCCAATGGCCCATGGCCAACCAGTTTCTCTTAGAGAAAGTCTGGTAAAGGGAAGTGCACCACTTTATGTGCCATTGTTCCATTGTCTGATAATTCAGACAATTCCAGTTCCATTGTCTGATAATTCATTCCATCAGAAAATTCATCTTGATGTCTCACCTGAACCTCCTTCTTTATCGTTCTAAATAATTGGTTCTAGTCCTGCCCTATGGGGTAATGTGGAATAAGTCCAGAATAACAGAGTTGTAAGGGACCTTGAAGGTCTTCTAGTCTAAACCCCTGCTCAAGCAGGAGACCCTACACCATTTTAAGCAATGGTTGTCCAATCTGTTCTTAGAAACCACCATTGTTGGAGCACCCCTAGGTTCTTGGGGTGAGCCATTTCATGGATTGTTCTACCTGTCCTAACTGTCAGGAAGTTTCTCCTTAGTTCTAGGTTGCTCCTTTCCTTGATTAGTTTCCATTCTTTGCTTCTTGTCCTGCCTTCAAGTGTTTTGGAGAATAGGTTGACCACCTCCTCTTCTTTGTGGTAGTCCCTTAGATATTGGAACACTTCTATCATGTCACCCCTAGTCCTTCTCATTAAAATTAAACTAGGCATAACCAATTCCTGCAACCATTCTTCATACGTTTAGCATCCAGTCCATTCCTTCTTCTGATACTTTAGCACAAGATGGTTCTTGACTTACAACATAGTATGATTGGTCACCATTAAAATGCAACTTTAATTTCAAGATGTTCAGGTAGAATACTGAATGCTGCTGTGATGCAGTTCTACAAAGATATAGTCATGGTGCCATTTCCTCCCCCCCCGCAGTGTGTTCCCTGGCCTCCTCCCTCGTTCCCACGAAGTCCCTGTTAGCACCAGAAGACGTTTCTCCACATGGATGTACTGAAGGGGATTGCTGATTTTGCTTCAGGTTTTAGAAGGGGGAAGGACTTGGTTTGTGGACCAACTTTGAATGAGTATTTCTCCCTCGAGCCGCTCGGAGCATCCAGAGACTGGGATGTGCTTCTGAGTCCTCTTCTTGCAGGCTGAGCTTTAGATGAGGAAACGCTCCGCCCCTCACGTGGTATCGCGCAGCGTCTCCCCAGTCTTTGCTCAGCCTCGAAGAGTCAGGCTGTGTGTTAGAGAGCTCCTTGGCTGATCGCAGATTTCCTTCCTATTACACTTTCTGATAAGGTTTGCCTCTTTCTCCTCCTGCGCAAAGGGTCTGGACTTCAGGGAAAATTTTCCTCGTCCCTGAGACGAAGCTGCGGCTCCAGCAGCGCTTAGCGCCACCCCCATCCTTATCAGATCGCATCGCTGCCTCCGCGTTGCCTCGTGGCACGCGTTGTTTTTTCTTTCATTTACTGCTGGATTCCCCCCACCCCAAACGCCGACCGGGAGGGTTATTGCCCCTAAGGCCCTAGGCGTGCCGAGCTGACCGGCAAAGCCCTCCTTTTCCGTCCCGGGCGTCCCCGACGGTTCAGCTCGCATGTCGCCATTTTGGCTCCGCCGTGGTCGGGCGCCTTTTTCTGATTCTAGCTGCGGTGAATTAGAGCCCCAGGCCTTGGGTCAGAGCTTTGCTGCCCATTTCTTTCTACCTGGCTCGCTTTTTTATCTTAGTTGGCCTCCCGCAGTCCGTTTCGGCGAAGTTGCAGCCCCCTCCGGTTTTGTTTTCTCTTGTCTGGAGGCCTGCTGCCAGAGGCCCTCTCTTTCTACCATAGGCCTCAGGCGTTTATTTGACTGATCCGGCCTGTACTGAGATTCCAGTTACTGCTACTGTTCGAGAATAAAAGGAATATATTTGAAAAATAATAATATTAATAATAATTTCTGTTTTTTTGTACAGTAATAATTTTTTTCATAGATATATAGACATTTACGGATAACCTGTATATATATTGCGTATAAAAAAAAAAAAAAAAAAAAGAGAAAAAGATAAAAAGATAAAAAGAACAAACAAAAAGAAATCAAAGGAATTACAAATAGAGTATCTATTTTTTCCTGTACATACTATATTGTTCAGATACCTCACTGTTATCTCTGTACACTACAAATTCCAAAAGGGGAGAGGGCCAGCTTCACCTTCATCCGGCCTCATCCAGGCCTATTCTGGGCGAGCCAACCGCCTTTGCTAGTATTGTTACCTAACATGGCAGACGACAATCCATCTAAACGTCCTTCTTTGAAGGCTAAAGCAAAGTCCCACTACTTGCGCAGGCAGGACAAGGAACCTAAGGACTCCAGACAGGACAAGGAACCTTCCAAGGCCGACAACGTGACGCCTTGAGGCGCCACAAAGCGTTAGAAAAAGAGTTCGACCGGCGTTCAAGGGAGTCCCGCCGGAGACGCCTATACCTCCCTCCTCCAACCCCTTCTACCTCTGCTCTACCTCTCCCCTCAGACCCTTCTTCCCTACCTAGGCGCAGTTCGCTTCAGGGTCTTCCGACCCCCGGACCTCCGACCAGACGGACCCCGAAGCCACCTTTACACCCACAGCCGCTGGTCTGCGCCAGGATGAACCCTCTACCTCCGAGGTTCCACCTCACATCAAGGCTTGGATGGAATCAGCCATCCGCCAGGGCATAGCAGAGGCACTACAACACGTGTCCAGATCAGGTTTCTCTCCGCGAGCCTCTGAACACGATTCGTTATCACTCAGATCCCTTCCACAACCGGTCCCCCAACGGATCAGGTACTCTCTCAGAGGGATAGCCCTCCACCGGTTGGGGCCCAGATGGAGGAGGAAGGGGACTTTGGGGATTTCAGGGAGGAGGAAGAGGATTCCCGGATGGGATCCTCCCGCTATAGTGAACCCCTCTTAGAGGCTGACATCATGGAGGGGGAGATGTCGGAGGACGAGGGTCCTTCCCTCGACCAACCCACCTTTGGGGGCTGTTCAAACCACATATGTTCAAGTCCCTCCTCCTTAAGGCCAAGAATGTATCTGGCCTTCTTCCCCAGTCCCCTGCTGAACCCCCCCAATCCAAGAGGGCCCAGAAGACTCCATTTTCACCCAACCAGTGGTGGAAGCCGAGGTCATCCCATCCCCTCCCATCTTCGTAGATCTGGTTGCAAAGCAACTTACCTCCTCAGGGACACCTCCTGCTCCATCTAGCCAAGACAAGAGATTCTTCAATCTCGATGCGGCTCTGTCTAACCTTCTGAATATCCCGGAGGTTGATGACCCCATTGTGGGTCTAGCTTCTTCCTCTACCCCTAGTGAGGCCCTAGAGGCCTTAAAGCCTGAGGACAGGCGGGCGGAGCTGGCGCTGCGTGGGGCCCACCTATCTGACGCCTGGGCCATTAAATCGCTACGGCCGCCTCATTTTTCACCAGGTCTTCCATCCGCTGGCTACGCCAGCTCAAGGACCACATCCCTGCTTCCAATCTGAGAGCTCACCAGGATATAGCGGTTAGTGGCTGCAGCCGAGTTCTCGGCTGACGCCACTTACCAGTCGGTAAAATTTTCTTCCAGAGCCATCTCGTCGACGCGTTCGCTCGCCGCATGCTATGGCTCAAACACTGGCAGGCGGACGTAAAGAATAAGGTCAAGCTGGCCACTGCTCCCATTACGGGAGACAAACTGTTTGGCCCAGCTTTGGAACCACTGCTGGTCGAGGGCCGCAGTAAGAGAAAGTATTTGCCCTCCCTTTTTCGAAGATCGGAGACCAGGGGCTCCCCAGCCCTTTCGGAGGAGCTTCCCCGCCCCTTCTACCAACCCCCTTCCCGCCCAGATACCCTAGACCTCCTTCCTTCCGGTCCCAGGACCGCCGGACCCGGGTGATAGAACCAGGACGCGGTGGCGGCTACAAGAGACCATTCCGGGATCGGGAGGAAGGCCCTACCGTAGAAGGTAGATCCTCTTCCTCCCTCCCCCCATTGGCGGCCGCCTCAGCCACTTCGCCGCCCAATGGGACATATCCACCTCCGATGCATGGGTTAGGACACAATCAGGTTTGGTCTCGCCCTGGAGTTCAGGTCCGCCCCCTGATTGTTTTATCCCATCCCCTCCTCAAGGGATCCTCCAAACGGGCTCTAATGGATGCAGCCATCCATCATCTTCTTGACATCCAGGCCATTCAACCTGTCCCTCCGGCCCAGAAGGGAAAGGGTTTTTACTCCCATCTCTTTGTGGTGCCCAAACACTCTGGGGGTTGGAGAGCCATCCTAGACTTGAAACGGCTCAACCGTCACCTCATCCAGCGTAGATTCAAGATGCACACCTTGCAATCAATTCTCTTAGGCACCAGGCGGGGAGACTGGTTATCTTCCATAGATCTGTCGGAGGCATACCTCCACATTCCAATCAGGCCCTCCCATTACAAATTCCTCAGGTTCTGCCATAATAACCTTCATTATCAATACGTGGCCCTACCCTTCGGTCTGGCTTCGCCCCCGGACCTTCACCAAGGTCCTGCGCCCTGGCGGCCCATCTCAGGACCGTCCCGCCGCCTCCACTGCTACTTGGACGATATTCTTATTCTCTCCCGTCCAAATCCCAGGCAGTCAGGGATACCAGGGTCACCCTCTCCGCCTTACGGGCACACGGTTTTCTAGTCAATTGGCAAAAGAGCCAACTTACCCCTTCTACTCGAATTAACCACTTGGGGGCCATAATTGATTCGGTGTCACAGAGAGTTTTCCTCTCTCCGGAGAGGTTCCTTAGCATTCAAGCCCTGGTCAATCAGATCAGGCGTTCAAGGAGGGTGGCCTTGTTGGACCTCTCTAAATTGTTGGGCAAAATGGTATCATGCATCTCCATTATTCCCTGGGCTCGCTTCACACAGCAGATCCCTCCAATGGTTCCTGCCCTGCTCCAACGATCCGGAAGAAGCAACTCGAGGGTCAAGGTCAGGGTCCCTTCAAAGGTCCTCACGTCTCTTCTCTGGTGGACCAATCCCGCCATCAACAGAGGCCACCTATTCGCGGAACCTCAACGACTCACCGTCACTACGGACGCAAGTTTATCCGGTTGGGCGCCATCTCGACTCGATCTCTGCACAGGGCAAATGGTCGCTGACCGAGCAGGGGTGCAGCATCAATTGGCTAGAGCTTCACGCCGTCCTTCTGGCCCTGCGCAGCTTTCCTCAGATCCGCAATCATCACGCTCGTGCTCACGGACAACGCCACGGCCAAGGCCCATATCAACAAGCAAGGGGGCACCCAGTCCATCCAGCTAATGAGGGAAGCCGAGCGCCTTTGCCGCTGGGCAGAATCCAACCTCCTATCTTTAAAAGCCGAACACATCTCCGGAGTAGACAATACTCAGGCGGACTGGCTGAGCAGGGCCACGGTGGACCAGGCGGAATGGCGTCTCCATCCATCCCTTTCGAGGAAGCGTCCAGAATATTCGGCCTTCCGGTGGTGGACCTCTTCGCTTCCCGACCAACACTCAGCTTCCACGGTTCTTCTCCCGGTATCCGTCTCACAGGTCGGAGAATCACAACGCTCTGCGTTGCCCATGGCCCCCAGGGCTCCTATATGCCTTCCCTCCGCTCCCGTTAGTTCCCAGAGTAGTTCAAAACTCATTCAGGAGAGGGCAGAACTTCTCCTGGTGGCTCCCCTATTGGCCCAGGCGACCATGGTTTGCGGATCTCCGCATCTTATCAGTAGCGCCCCCATGGAGGATCCCCCGGACAAGGTCTCCCTCTCTCAGGGGCCCTTCTGCATCCGGAGCCTCAATGGCTCCAGTTAGCCGCTGGAGGTTGAGCGGATCCGTCTGACTTCTGAGAATCTTTCAACTCAAGTCATCGACACTATTTTGGCGCCAGGCGCCCTTCCACCACACGTAATTTATGATGCCACTTGGAAAGGGTTCTGCAAGTGGTGTAGCGGGTCTCAGGTTAATCCCCTCTCTCGGTGGCACAGATCCTGGAATTTCTTCAGGAGGGTCTTCGCAAGGGGCTCGCACCTAACACCCTGAGACGGCAAGTTTCTGCTCTCTCAACCGTGGTCTCCTGTGATAACTACGGTTCCCTTTCTCACCACCCCAGGGTTAGATCTTTCCTTAGGGCGCCACCAACCTGTGCCCTCCTACCGCTCACAGGTTCCCACATGGGACCTCAACAAGGTCCTCGTTTCTCTTACACGTCCCCGTTCGAGCCTTTGAGGGAGTCATCCCTGCAGTTTCTCACCTTCAAGGTAGTTTTTCTAGTAGCTATTACTTCTGCTCGTCGAGTTTCGGAATTAGCAGCTCTGTCAGTCAGGAGCGATCTATGCGTGTTTCACGCAGACCGGGTGGTCCTTCGTCCCGACCCTACCTTTCTACCCAAAGTTAACTCTCCCTTCCATAGGTCACAGGAACTGATTTTACTAAATTTCTGCCCCAGGCCCTCCAGGGGCAGGGAGGTCCTCTGGCACACCCTAGATGTTAGAAGGGCCTCATGTATTTATATTAAGCGCACTCAATCCATGCGAAGGTCGGAATCCCTCTTCCTATCCTTTCAACCCAGGTCAATGGGGCTTAAGGTTTCCCCTTCCACCATCAGTCGCTGGATCAGGGCTACTATTGCGAGGTGCTACCTTTCCCATTCTCTGCCCGCTCCGGTGGGATAACCGCCCATTCCACCAGAAGTGCAGCCACCTGGGCGGCCTGGGCCACACAAGCCCCCATCGCTGACATTTGTCGGGCAGCCACCTGGTCCTCTCCGTCCCCGTTTATCAGACATTATAAAATAGATACGTACGCCTCAGCGGAGGCCTCTTTTGGCCGACGGGTCTTACAGAGGGTCATCAGTGATCCGGAGGGGCCTTCGGGCCAGACGGAGTCCCACCCGTAGGACAGCCCAGCTTTGGTATGTCCCAGTCTCTGGATGCTCCGAGCGGCTCGAGGGAGAATGGGCGTTGGTTCTTACCTGATACGCCCTTCTCGGCGAGCCGCAAGGAGCATCCAGCCCCACCCTAATTTCTCCGTCTGGTGGGGACTCTTGCTTCAGCCAAGGAGCCAATAGTAGATTAGAAAGAATTAATAACCTCTCTCTCGTTATCGCAAAAAACTGGGGAGACGCTGCGCGATACCACGTGAGGGGGCGGAGCGTTTCCTCATCTAAAGCTCAGCCTGCAAGAAGAGGACTCAGAAGCACATCCCAGTCTCTGGATGCTCCTTGCGGCTCGCCGAGAAGGGGCGTATCAGGTAAGAACCAACGCCCATTTTCTCAATACCTCCCCCTTTCCCTTGTAGCTTGATAGAACCCCAAGCAAGAAGAGTCTAGTTCAACTGTTGAACAAAATGATTTTATATCTACATAACTAATCCTGAAGGGGCGTGGTGGCTCAGTGGCTAAGATGCTGAACTGGTCGATCAGAAAGATCAGTGGTTTGGCATTTCGAATCCCTAGTGTCGCATAACGGAGTGAGCTCCCGTTACTTGTCCCAGCTTCTGCCAACCTAGCAGTTCGAAAACATGTAAAAATGCAAGTAGAAAAATAGGGGCCACTTTGGTGGGAAGGTAACAGTGTTCCATGTGCCTTCGGCATTTAGTCATGCCGGCCACATGACCACGGAGACGTCTTTGGACAGCGCTGGCTCTTCGGCTTTGTAACGGAGATGAGCACCACCCCCTAGAGCCGGAAACAACTAGCACGTATATACGAGGGGAACCTTTACCTTTAACTAATCCTGATCTGCTCACTTAAAGTAAAAAAAAAAAAAGCTCAAAGGATTATCCCTGACAGGTGGGATGCTAATTTATGTAAGCAACCATGAAGCATTCCTCTCATTCATACAGACTGGAACTTGGTTCTGTATCTCACTGCCCCCATTTTTTCTCTCCCTTTATTGGTACCATTCCACAATCCTCACCACTCTTCTGCCAACATGCTGCTAAGTCATCATTATAAATCCTCTTTCCTGTTTCCTTCAATTTAAAACTACCTCTTACCAGCTTTGGTCCTTAATCTTATGCTCCATAAATCAATCAGCCAAGGGAACCAGGTGGAATATTAAGTTAGATGCATAGACATCAAGTTCTTGCTTCCTTCCGGTTGTTTTTGGAAGACAAGCAAGGCAGCAGGAAGATAGAATGTGGAGGTGTTGGGATATGGGATTGGGTGGCCATAGATCACTGTAAATATATATCATGCCCTGACTGTATATATCATGGGTCTGAAGGATTGGAGTAGTCAAATCATCTGATTTGGAAGCTTTCATGTAACCCCAGGAGCAAGTCTTCTTCTCAGTTGATTTGGTGAGACTAAATAACTCTCACTATTCTCACCAGGCTGGGACTGTTGATGGCTAAAAGGCACTTAGTCACTTTCTTTCTAAATTCTATTGTCTTTGAAGTGTTGAAGAAGAAGAACTGTTTCCTCCACTCTCCAAACACCTTATTCCATCCAGTTTAAAGAGCTTGTTTAGAGTTCAACATAGATTGAGCCTTCCTTTCAAGAAAATAGGGAAATCTTCTTCCAGGCACCATCCAAGTGACACAAGTTCAGAGGTGGCTTTTTTTTTTAAATATTGTGTTCATTCTAAGGCCTTCATTGCAACAAAGATTAGCATTGCATGCAAAAGTTGATCTGGAAGGATTGAGAAGGTTGTTCATTCAAGATGGACACTGCCAATTTCAATTAAATTTAAAGAATTAACAAATGCACTGAAAAGACAAAGGAACACCCTGCTTTTAGTAACTTTTTTTTAAAAAAGTTGTCCTCCATATTTCCGGCCCAACCACCTTTTTTTAAATTGCTGGTCGGGGAATTCTGGAATTTGAAAGCCACAGATCTTAATGGTATCAAGTTGGAAAAACACTGGTTTAGATGAAGTAGCAAAGAATACTGGGCACAAAATGTTTGGTTTCTTTTAATTATCAGTTGTCATCCAATTTGATTGAAAAGAAAGAAGAAGAAGAGATGAAATTAGAGATGAAATGGAGTTTATGTGAATGTGAAGGTCATTATACATTATAGAAAGTTTCTCTGGCAAATTTCAGACTTTCAGCCTGCTCAATTCATCACAAAAGTTGTGCAAGAACATCAGAGCTTTCTGTGAAATTTTCATCACCATTCTAGTTTTCTTTTGAAATACTTTTTGAAGCTAAATTCCTGATAATCAGACTAAATCAGAAACAGGAAGAAATGCAAATTCTCTCTCTCTCCTTAATTGTTTTAGTACAAGATAAGAACTTTTCTTCCAAGCTTTAGAATTTCACCAAAATTCTCTTCTCCTTGAAATAAATTTTGAAAACATATCCACAATCACCACTGTTTGATTGAGATCTTCTGGAAAACACATAACTGCCCAGCTGTGGAGATAAAAGCTGCTTCCTTGTAGGAATGTGGATTTGGCAGGGGTCTATTGATAATATACATTCCAACTCTATCTGCTGTACTGATAGAAGAGAATATTTGTTAATATTTGCCTATATTCCCACTCTGAGGTCACTATCTGCCTGCCATTTGAAGGTGATCCTTCCCACAAGTAGCTGTTGAATTAGGCTACCAACTTGAGAAATTCAACAAAATGGCAGAGTTACCACAAGAGAAGAATGACAGCTGCCCCTAGGAGAAGCAAAATCCCATATGATGGATATACTTATATTCACTTTGCAGTTGCCCAAAACCTGCTTGGATTCTTTTTGGTATTCAGCTGTGTCTTGCCATGGCATGCATGATTTTGCCATATCTATTTTCTTCCCCCGGTTCTCCTATCACTTTGCTGAATTCTTGTTATCTTATTGGTCGCAACCACGTGATGCCCAGAATCATTCTCTGGTTTTTTTTGGTCTGAAGGCTTCATTGGCAGTCATAATTCTCCTTTATTTCAAAGCACTTAAACATCCAGCTCTGTAAATTCCTATTACCCTGGATCAGAGAGTGCTCTTTAAGTACTGCTTTGAATTAAGGTCCTCAAATATGCATTCAATTTCCCTTTTAAAAGGGTAGTTAATGTATATTACATAAATAGCTATTATTAAATATGGTCGCTGAAGATTAGCGACTGCTGAGAGTAATGGATACATGTCTAACTCACATGATATATACCGCATTTCCTTATTATGTAACTGCTGGGTGTGTTTCTGCAGGAACTCTTGAGTAGAGCTTGCATGTGAATATGGGTGGGGAATGGAGTATCTCCAAGCTTCCCTTGTTTGTTTGTATGTTTTTCTTCCTGATGGAAACTTGGGCAGAATGCAGCCCCTCCCCTCCCAGGAGTCCTTAGGTGGCCCATTTTGGATGCAGGTAAGTGCAAGGCACGCACGGAGGCTCGGGGAGGGTGAAAAATAGGCCTCCCGGAAGTTGAAGAAGCCCGGAAATGGACATGTTTCTGGCTTCCAGAGGGCCTCCAGAATAGAACAGAAGAGAAATTAGAAGAGAAGAGAATATAGAAGAGAAGAGAATTCTTTATTGGTGAAGTGTGACTGGACATACAAGGAATTTGTCTTGGTGCAAATGCTCTCAGTGTACATAAAAGAAAAGATACATGGCAACAAAAAGTTAGGCTTTTTGGAATCTCTTTGTTGCCATTTCTGGAGTGCCTGGATTTTTGCACGAGACATTTGTAAAGTGAATTTTTACCCATTTTAATGATGTTTCTTGCCACAGTTTTAAGTGAATCCCTGCAGTTGTTAAATTAGCAACACAGTTATTAAGTGAATCTGGCTTCCCCATTGACTTTGCTTGTTAAAAGGGGATCACATGACCCCAGGACACTGCAACCGTCATAAATATGAAGCAATCGCCAAGCATCTGAATTTTGATCATGTGACCATGGGGATGCTCCAACAGTAGTAAGCGTGAAAGTGGTATAACTCACTTATTTCAGTTCTGTTGTAACTTCGAACAGTCACTAAATGAATGGTTGTAAATTGTGGACTACCTATATTGCAAAAGATCAAATTGACACCGACAGTCTGAAATTAAGAAACTACCCTAATTCAAGGCCTCCAATTGGACTTAAGGCTCCCAATTGGAACAGCTGTGCCTTTTATTAGGCAGAACTGAATGCAATTTATTCATTTTTATCAAACAAACAAAATAGCTGTATTTCAATGAGTGAGTTCTAAAAGGTGCACCACTAAATGTAATCCTAGCATATTTAAATTACTTAAATATGCAAAGACTTTTCCTGCATCACACAGAACTCTAATCACATTTCCCGAACATATTATTGTTCCCATTATTCACCACCAATATTTAGAAAGACAAAATGATTAAACACACAGGAGTAATCCTAATCACTATGCGTAATTAATATTGTGTAACTCTCTGTCATTTTAAGTCAGTTTGAAAGTTTTGTTTTGTTCTGATGCTGCATCCCATATAAAGGACAAATGTAGTGCTCAACCCTTAAAAAATGTGTGCAGCCTGAATAGATTTCAGCTCCTTTTTTGATCCTCATTCGGACAACGAGAAGTGGGTTGGAAAGTGGATGGCGTCCATTTGCATGAATTTAATTGAAATGAAGTGGGTCGTGGTGGCTCAGTGGCTAAGACGCTGAGCTTGTCGATCAGAAAGGTTGGCAGTTTGGCAGTTCGAATCCCTAGCACCATGTAATGAAGTGAGTTCCCGTTACTTGTCCCAGCTTCTGCCAACCTAATAGTTCGAAAGCATGTAAAAACGCAAGTAGAAAAATAGGGACCACTTTGGTGGGAAGGTAACATCGTTCTGTGCGCCTTCAGTGTTTAGTCATGCTGGTCACATGACCATGGAGATGTCTTCAGACAGCGCTGGCTCTTCTGCTTTGTAACGGAGATGAGCACCACCCCCTAGAGCTGGAAATGACTAGCATGTATGTGCGAGGGGAACCTTTACCTTTACTAATTGAATTTCAATTTCTTAGGAAGCCAGTGTCCTCGGATCTATGAATTATGGCTCTAATGTATTTAATATAAATTCTCCCCAACCACTTGAAGAAGAGAGGCAATGCTGTTCCCAACTCATTATAGACAACTGGGACAGATGTTCAAAGGAAAATCATGATTCAATCTCAGGAGTCGAGAGCTTGCAAACGGTTTAAAGGAACTGCCCTTAGGCTTGAAGCATAGGCACAGATAGTGGACAATGTCCAAAACATGTACTTGTAAAGAGTATTAGTGCAGCTTGAAGCCCCCGGCACCTGGCGAGGGGGGGGGGGGGGGGGGGGGGGGGGGTTGGTTTGTGTTTTTGGTGGGGGGGGGGCTATTCAGCCCTCTCCTCAAAAAGCATGCAAATCTGTATTATGCCAGAATAGAAATCAGCAGGGTTGGGTTTTTTCCAAATTACACAATTTTAGTAAGGATTAGACAAGGTGTGATCCACCGGATCATCATTTCAGAGGTACAGTGGTAGATTAGTACTCAACTGCTTCAAAACACATCAAATTTGGTACTCAACGCATTTCGATATGAAAATGTAGTCCCAGTGCTCTGTGTTTGTTTAGTACTCAATGTGCTGTGATAAGAAGAGGGGGACAGCTGCAGAGAACTGATAGGAAGTTGGCCATGCTGGGAAGATCAATGACATAGGAAAAGTAAATTGTTCCTGGATAAATCAAGAGTCATGTGATAAGTCACATGGTTTGTTTGGGATTCTTCTTTTTTAGTACTTGTCACATCTCCTGGAACCAAAGAAAAATGTGTAGCAAGGTGCCACTGTATTTCTTCACCTAAACACAGAAAAACAGAATGACCATGGGTGGGCCAAAAAGCCATGGGAACAGGATTGATTTCTGATTGCCTGCCAGCTTCCCCACTGACTTGTAGGAAAGCCAATGGGGAGTGTTGAAAATTATGATCATGTGTTCATAGCTGATCAAGACAGCATGACAGTTTGGCAGTATGAAAGTGGTCATAACTTTGCCAAATTTAAATCTTACGGAAATCATGTCCGGGATTTTGGATGCATGCTGTAATTTAGCCCATTTGACGAACACTGATTCAAAAATTATTGTCCTATGATGCATTGTTTCACCCAGTTGAAGGTTACAAACAATCAGACCCAAGTGTTTTATTAGTATATTGATTCTGATACAGACTGTTTTATGGGAGGAGAGGAGGTTTTATAATAGGAATGGAAAACAGGACAAGCAAGCAGATATTACTACATTACAAACCCCTACTAGGTTTGGAATACATGATAGTCAATATGACCAATTTTCAGAGGTCATAGTTTCCAACCTGATTCCCAAAACACATGCTTTAACATAATAGACACTAATATTGGAAAATTTTAAAAATCTAGATATTTGTAATATTTCCTAATGCATCAGTTCCAGATAACAGTGTGGAAGAAGAAAACTATGTAGACATTTCTTAAATACAACTAGATTCTGTAGAGCATTTGAGTCGTGGTGGCGTAGTGGTTAAATGCAGTACTGAAGGCTACTTCTGCTGACTGCTGGCTGACTGCAATTTGGCAGATCGAATCTCACCAGGCTCAAAGTTGACTCAGCCTTCCATCCTTCTGAGGTGGGTAAAATGAGGACCCAGATTGTTGGGGGCAATATGCTGATTCTGTAAACTGCTTAGAGAGGGCTGTAAAGCACTGTTTGTGGTACTTGTGACATCACCAAACTACAACTGCAAGTGTGTCTTGGAATCCTGATTGGTACTGAAGGATGCTGAGAATCGTGGTTCAATAGCATCTGAAATGACACAGCTGTCCAGCTTTGAACTAGCTGAAGGTCTGGATATCTTCCTGCAAATTCCGGCAAGCCAACAATAGTCTGCATAGGCAAACTTAATGAAACTGATATTTTGTGTGTGTGTGAATTTCTACCCAGTAGGTCTGATCCCCTAATGGAGAGATCAGGGCATAACTGATGATCAGGTTTTACACTTCGACAAATATTTTGACACTCTTCTCAACAGCTTGTGTACATGCACAGAAATATCTCTTTGAGAGAAAGCATACATATAAATATCTCTTCTAGCAAGTCCACATTTAGATACTTATTTTGAGTGAACATATTAAAGAAGAAATGAAGTACAATAAAGAAAGCGGATAGAAATATGAGTGAATAATGACTAAAGCAAAATGGGCTCAAAATAGTCTGTTTTGCCCAGCCTTCAGAAACAGACCAGTTAGCACATCATTGTAATGCAGCTTTTGTCTGATGGATGGGAAAAGGCAGGCATTGAAATCAACAAATACACAAAATCCAAGATCAGGACAAGTTGTTATTGTTCTTCCTTTCATTGTAATAGAAGGTTAACTTTAGAGCATCTCAAAGATGCTTTTCCAAAAGGCAACTGGACTTTCTTTGTTTTTCATTGAAGACATTTTGCTTCTCATCCAAGAAGCTTCTTCAGGTCTTGGAGAACTGAACTGAAGAAGCTTCTTGGATGAGAAGCAAAATGTGTTCAAGGAAAAAAAAAAAAAGAATGTCCAGTTGCCTTGTGGAAAAAGCACTTTTGGGACAACCATGACCTGGATGATTGAGAATCTCCATAGACATTTAGAACATCTCCTTTTGCTAGGACTCTTCACTTGATGCCCCCAATGGCTTTGCACCATCATTCAACTTGGTTGCCCTTTACATTTTCATTCAGTTAATTTAGTCTTTGGTGATCCAATTTTAGTTCTTTCTCTAGCTGCCATTAATGGATAGTGTAGATGTGAAATCTGAAAAATTTAAGAGCAGCCCTTGGTGGTTTTTTTTTAACAAGTAAAAGATTGACAATTATCAAAGAGTCCATGAATTTTTGTTTAGGCTGGTGCACTGTCCATGTGTTTGGTGTTTAGAGATGTAGACCTAAGCTGAGCATCAGCTGAGTTCCAGCCTTAAAATAAATATTTATTCTGGAATTTTGTAGGTATGGGATAGGGCAGGGGGCAAAGCCCAAGTCTGCTGTTGCCTTTTCCTCCTTTTCTTGGTAGCCTTTGACTTCTTAAGTATTCATTCTCTTTTTCAATTGGTACTTGGGGCATTTTTAGCTTTTTAGAAGGGCAATGGAATCAGGAGATGAGGCAATGGTTTTCAAGCCAGAAGGTTTCTGGCTACCAGGATATCACAGAAAAGCTGCTATTGCATCAAATAAGTCTGCTACCAATTTTTGGCAGTCTCTTTCCAAGAGGTTGGGGAAATGCAACACACACACACAAACACTCAATGTTAGGCTTTAAAGAGGGATTGGAGATGAAAATAACTTGCTGAGGCACTTCCCATGTGTTGAGAAGATCAAGCACTAATGATGATTCTGGTACATCAGTGACAGTTGTGTTTGTTGCATGTATATATGTTTTTAACTGTGAGACCACATGGGAGGCTGTTGATGCAGCCAGGGTGCCTTTGACAGCCGCTGTGAACACATTGGATTCTATCTCCTGGCAAAAAAAAGTCATCCCATTAAAAGCTGTCAATGAAGGGAAAGGAAATATCAAGGGCGCTTGGAAGGGGGGAAAAGCAGCAGCAGGCGGAGACAGGAGCTGCCTCTGCCAATGTCATTACTGGGAATGAGAAGGAGGTTTTGTATAAATGCACCATGTGTTCCATTAATGGCCGTGGTGAAGAACTGCTTTGCATTGGCTATGCTTCTCCTGCCCAGGAGAAGAACGAGGGAGAAGAGCAAATGCACTCTGCTGTGACTCGGATACAGGAGGGATGAGAAGTCTACTTCGGTGGCTGGCTTCAGAGGCGAGCAAGATAATGGCAAATACAAGATCTTTAGAACAGTGCTGGCTGAGGAATTCTGGGAGTTGAAGTCCACAAGTCTTAAAGTGGCCAAGGTTGGAGACCCCTGCTTTAGAAAACCAAGTGTCAGATCTGTCTCAGCTTGAACCTCTAATTAACAATGATCCTTAACTCCATTTTGTTGAGAAAGGTATAGCTTACTAGAAGTCAAGTGAATTACAGTAATGCATAGCCAGAACTGAACATTGTGTGCCAATATCCCCACGCCTGACTTTTCCCTCCCTTAGTTGCCTCCCATCACTGGCTCCAATCAAATTCAAACAAGAAGTTTTCAGAACAATCACTTTAAGTGTAGCTGTGGTATGCAGCTGCATTCTGTTCCCAGCTGGCCGGCATTGAAGCTCCTCTCGGAAAGATACAGTGAACTTTCATTTCCCTTTAAGCATCCCCCCTCCAGTGGTGGGATTCAAAAACATTTTACTACCAGTTCTGTGGGTGTGGCTTGGTGGGCGTGGTGTGGCTTGGTGGGCATGGCAGGGGAAGGATACTGTAAAATCTCCATTCCCTCCCCATTCCTGGAGGAAGGATACTGCAAAATCCCCCCACCCCACTAACCTGCTTTCCATCTCTGTTCTCCTGTGCAGGGCAACCAAAGAAGACCCAGCTGATCAGCTGGGACTCAATGGGAGGCAGAGAATAGATGGGAACGGGGCCAGTCAGAGGTGGTATTTGCTGGTTCTCCGAACTACTCAAAATTTCCACTACCAGTTCTCCAGAACTGGTCAGAACCTGCTGAATACCCACCTGTACCATCTACCTGCCTAGAGTTCATGGCAGCTGATACTGAATGGTTGCAAAGCACAAGGGTGAGTGGCAGCTGACATCAAAGACCCGGAAATGAAAGAATTAGAATCTTTCCCTGGATCACAAGTCAACCAAAAGCTGTTTTCAAACAAGAGCAGGAGAAGAATGTTTACACGATATTCAAAAACATGGTTTCCTTCTGATCAACAATCCTGATACGAAGGCATTCCCTCCCTCATCATAAGGGAACAAAGGATATACTTTTTCAAAAGAGAAAGAGAATTTTGAATGCTTGCAATGAAGCATTCTGTTCTGTGGTTCTTGGATCATCTTTGGTATAATGCTTCGGCTCCCTTAAGCATTACAGAAGAGCAGTTCCTTTCTAGGAAGTCGTCCTTTTCTTAGTTCAACACTTCTCTGTCTGTCTGATTGTCTGCCTGTCTACCTCTGTCTGTCTATCTATATGTCTGTCTGTCTATATGTCTGTCTATCTATCTATCTATCTATCTATCTATCTATCTATCTATCTATCTATCTATCTATCTATCTATCAAATTTGTTTGCTGCCCATCTCACCATGAGATAACTCTGAGTGGCTTACAATGTTAACAAGAATTAAACAATACAAAAGCATGTGTATAATAGGAATAGAGATAAAGGTAAAGGTTCCCCTCGCACATACGTGCTAGTCGTTTCCGGCTCTAGGGGGCGGTGCTCATCTCCGTTACAAAGCCGAAGAGCCAGTGCTGTCCAAAGACATCTCCGTGGTCAAGTGACCGACATGACTAAATGCAGAAGGCACACGGAATGCTGTTACCTTCCCACCAAAGGTGGTCCCTATTTTTCTACTTGCATTTTTTACATCCTTTCGAACTGATAGATTGGCAGAAGCTGGGACATGTAACAGGAGCTCACTCTATGACGTGGTACTAGGGATTCGAACCGCTGAACTGCCGCGCTTTCTGATTGACAAGCTCAGCATCTTAGCCACTGAGCCACTGTGTCCCTAGTTTATTATTTATTTTATTACGATCCTCATTAATAAGGCAGTGCAAAAGTACCCAAGGGGAAAAAAAGCTCCTTCTGACAATATATTGGGACTGGCTGGCGTGCATTTTGCTTAAAATTTTATTCAAGGTACATGCACTTGACTGAACCCCTTTAAAGAGGATGTTGATATGACTGCAAGCAGGGTTGGGTTATGATGCTGTCTTGAAAAACTTTCCTGATTTACAGACGCAAATTGAGCATCGTCTACAGCACTGCACAAAAAGAGGCTGATTACATTTATGCATATGCTTATACCAAAGTCGTGTGGTTTTTTTGCCAGCACATATGATAATGTGGAAAGAGATGGGGAATATAAATTGCATATGATTTGTTTAATGTAGATATTCCTTTAATTAAACCGCTGTTTGGTAGGGTTGGAAAGCACACCATTGTCATCAAAACAAAGAAAACAGGTCAATGCCAAATTCACAAAGTACATGTAGGACACACACGTGACTAGTTTACCAAGATCTAGTAACACTGACTTTGGCCTCAGCTCAGATGGTTGTGGGAACACTAAAATTTATGATGACTGATTATCCCCTTGGTATTTCATAAGATTTTTCTTTTGCCTTGCAAATGAGAGGCAAAAGTATTAGCTGCAAATCTTGACTAAACGCACATGGGTAATTTGCAAACCTCCAGGCATGCCAATACCTGTTCTGCTTACTTGCAGGTAAATTGATACACAGGAGGGTAAAGGATACTCTCTCTGGATGAAGAACCTGTTGGCTCATTAAAAAGGTGATGCAACAGTACTTTCAAGTTACATTGTGCAGGGCAGCTCCTGTCTTTCAGAATGGATAAGCAATTTAACTACAGTTAAATGCATGCCTTCAGTTACAAGCCCACAGTGTTTTCCAGATCTTTGGGTTAATATTGCATTTAGATAGGCTAGCAACTTTGAAAGATCTCTCTGGGTTGAACCAAAGCTTCTGAAAGCCATACATGTCCTTACATTCTACTTTCAACCCAGGAGATTCCAATAGGGTGCCTGACAATCTCTGAAAAAGCTGATTAATCGTTCTGTAAGGAAATTTCTTCTTAGTCCTAGGTTGGTTCTCTCTTTGATTAGTTCCCATCCATCGTCCTCCCTTCAAGTGCTTTGGAGCAATAGTTGGTGGTCCACAGAGAAATGGCACCCCCAGAGCACCTCCAAAGCAATTAATCCAGGCTGCACAGGAACACAAGGTTGCGCTGCCCACATGGCCCACAGCAGAATACTGTCTCTCTCTCTCTCTCTCTCCCCCCCCAGAGAATGGAGCTCAAAAGCAGGTTAGGAATGTGGAATCTCTTGGAGGGGGTGTGGTCTGTGTGAGGGACTTCTCTCTCTGTGTGTGTGTGTGTGTGAGAGAGAGAGAGAGAGAGAGAGAGAGAGAGAACATCACCACCAGCCCTCCAAGTTAGATCAGATCTCTTTTTCTCCCCCCCTCTCTCCCACCAACATCAGCAAGCCACCATCAGTCAAAATTAATATTAGTGGTCCGCGGGATTTAAAATTATGAGTTTGGTGGTCCCTGAGGTCCAAAAGGTTGGCGACCCCTGCTTTGGAGAATAGGTTGACCCCCTCTTCTTTGTGCAGCCCCTTGGCTATTAGAAGACTGCTATCATGTCTCCTTCCTAGTCCTTCTTTTCATCAAGCTAGACATACCCAGTTCCTGCAACTGTTCTTCATATTTTAGCCTCCAGTCCCGTAATCATCTTTGTTGCTCTTCTCTGCACTCTTTTTTTTTTAAACAAGTTTTATTGATTTTTTGAAGACAAACAAAACATAGGACATAAAAGTATAAAACCTCCTTTCTAAAAATTACTTGTAAGTTTTAACAAGGCAAATAAAACATTATTTTTTAAGGCATAGTTCCACATTATCACATTTCCATTTAAGCACATATATATCTTTTCCAAATTTCTCATTGTTTCTCCCTTCACTTTTATTCAATTATATTTCTTTCTATCAAGGTTTTATTAATTCTCAATCAAACATAAACACACAAAATACAAAACATAAAACAAAACATAAAAAGATAAAACCTCCTTAATTATCATTTATACATGTCTTTTCCAAATTTCTCTCCCTTTAGTTTTATTCCTCCAAAGTTTTATTAATTCACAATCAAACATAGCTAACCAAAACACAAAACATAAAACATAAAACTTCTTTTGAAAAGTGGCTTAGCCCCGGGTTACATCTTTTTTTACAGACCTAAATCAAATTCATGCTCACCTTATATACCATTCATATCTTATTAACCATTCTATATTTTCTATATAACTTCTCCCTTCTTTTCACTCTCTTAATTATATTTTGTTTACTTCATCTTATTTCAAAATCATTATGCTTGTATCTTTTGTCCGTTCTTTTCCAATCATCTATTTATCTCTTCTCTTTAGCAAAGAATTTCCCCTGTAATCACTTTTAAAGTGTGACGCCTTTCTATCTTTCCCCTCTTCTCTGCACTCTTTGTAGACTCTCAACATCTTTTTTATATTGTGGCAACCAAAATTGGATGCAATAGTCCGTGTGTGGCCTTACCAAGGCATTATAAAGTGGTACTAACATTTCACATGATCTTGGCTTTTTTTCTTTTTTCTTTTGAAAGCTGCAGCACACTGCTGGTCATATTTAAACAAATGCCTACTAGGACTCTAAGATCCCTCTTGAAATTCCTGCAATTGAGTCAGGTACCACCTATTCTATACCTGTGCATTTGGTTTCCCTTGCCTAAATTTAGAACCTTACTTTTGTAGTGCTGAGCATCTTGCAGATTGAGAGGAGCACTGATATTTCTCTCCAAGAATGTGTGGGGAAAAGCTATAAAACTGTATCAATTGCTCCCTGTGGAAAGGAAGGATGGCTGAAAACAGGAACAAAGATTCTAATTCCAATAATTATGGGTGTACTTGAAACAAATGTTTAAAAGACCATGAAGGAGATCTTCAATTACAAGCAGAAATGCAAGAAATTAGTTTGGTGACTTCCTATCTGACATTGGCATTACGCTCTGCTTAGGATGATTGCAGACATCAAGTTTATTTTCTTCCACATTCTTTCTTTCTTTTTGTGAATTCTCAACATTTTTCTATACTACTTAGTAAAAGATGACCTACATCACATTTCTTTATTTTCCCATCTGACCACTTTCCAGTTTGGTCTAGTGCAGGGGTTGGCAACCTTAAACACTCAAAGAGCCCTTTGAACCTGTTTCCCACAGAAAAGAAAACATCAGGAGCCACAAAACTCCCATGCCTGGCTATTTCCTGAATGGCCACAAAACTAGCATATGTAGTTGAATTAAACATTCTGAAAGAGCCACATGCGGCTCCAGAGCTGCGGGTTGCTGACCCCTAGTCTAGTGGTTATGGTACAAGGCTAAGGAACTAAGAGACTTTGAGTTCTAAAGTCCTGCCTTAGACATGAAAGCCTTCTGGGTGAGTTGGAGCCAGTTTCTTTTTCTCAGCCTACAATGTCAGGCTCTGGTGACAAGCCACTCAGTAATTCTTGTTGCAACCAATGGATTAACGCTCTGTTGACAATGAATGAATGAATGAATGAATGAGGGCCCCGCACTTGCAGAAAAATTCTAGGAAGAAAAAAGAATCTCCTGACCTCTTGCCCCATATTAGAATTTGCCATCACCATTACCAAGACTGACTCTATATAAACAACCAGAAAACAACACTTTCCCCTGCACTGATTATGTTATCTAGCCTGGTAGTGAAATGTCTCCGGGAAAACCACCAAACTCAAAGAACATCAAGAACACAACAGTCCTAACCCGAGCTACATAGATTATCTGCAGCTGAATGTAACTACCCACTATTGTCCCTTTGTGGTTAGCATGACCACCATGAGGTGCTAAAGAATCAGTACATTGGATGCACACCTCCAACAGAATATCCTTCTAGTGTAATTATCAGAAATACTGTAGTTGGTATAGATTCCTGGTATATGAAACATAAATAGGTTATATCCTAAAATAAAATCAATAGTTTTCAAAGAGCCCATCCAGAATGAAGTCTCCAAACTCAAGGAAAACAGCCAGAAAATTCTTATCCTTCCCATGATTACCTCAAAGGCTTTGCTTGCTTTGTATTATTGCCTCTTTCTTGCTCCACACTGACTCCTCCTTTTCTGGGTCACAAAAATTTGCCCAGCCAAAGTATCCCCTTCTTTTCTCTCTCCCTCTCTTTCTCCCCATAATCCCCATGTTTGGGTTAATGTGCATTAAATAATTGTGATCATAACTCACTGCAGAAAATGCAAAAGGTCACAAAGATATTCTGGGAATATCAAAACAAATTGCATTTCCATCAGCTGGCATTTTGAGTTCTCTTTTTGTAGCCGTGGCCTGATGGAATAGGAGGGATAAAAGTTGCTGAAAAGAAGAAGACAAATGGAGGGTGCGAAGAAGATTGCTTTGTGTTGCTTTCCAGTGTGTCATTGTTTGGTAGACTTTGGAGGGACTTCATGTAACTCTAGAACTTTGTATAGCAATAACAATAGCACCTAGACTTATATACCGCTTCACAGTGCTTTACAGCCCTCTCTAAGCAATTTACAGAATCAGCATGTTGCCCCCAACAACCTGGGTTCTCATTTGACCCACCTCAGAAAGATGGAAGGCTGAGTCAACTTGGTGAGATTTGAACTGCCAAATTTCAGGCAGCCAGCAGACAGCAGAAGTAGCCTGCAGTACTGCACTCTAACCGCTGCGCCACCATGGTTCATAATTATGCTACAAATGAATGAATTACTTGCATGAACTCCTGGCAGCGGGCAAAGTTAGCCTGCACCACCATGGCTCCTTACTCCAAGAAAATCAAGAGCCTTCCTGGCTAAAACGTGTAGGTCACAGGAAGTCCTCAACTTATCACAATTTGTTTAGTGACCATTTGAAGTTACAATGGCAATAAAAAAATGACTTATCATTTTTCACACTTACAACCATTGCAGCATCCCCATATCACGTGACCAGAATTCAGATGTTTGGCAACTAGTTCATATTTATGATGGTTGCTGTGTCCTGGAGTCATGTGATCACATTTTGCTATCTTCTAACAATTAAAACCAACGGGGAAGGTAGATTCACGTAACAACCACTATACTAATTGAACAACTGCAGCAATTCACAAAACAACTGTGGCAAGAAAGATCCTAAAATAGAGCAAAACTCACCAAACACCCGTCTCAGTTAGCAACAGACATTTTGGCTCAATTGTGGCCATGAATTGAGGACTACCTGTAGTTGTTTTCCTGCTTCTCATTTCTGTAAGGATTTCTTTTCTGTAAATAAACCAGGTGCGGTTCACTAATTTTTTATTCTTTATATTTTGGGCGCAAATATTTCATTGAGTTTTGCATGTGTTCTGAAGCAATTTCACCCAAAGTGCTTGCAATTTTACCTAGTGTAGACTCTTTGGTAAGTCCATTTGCCTCATGCAAGGCAATTTTGTACAGACAATGCCCTAAAAGGTAAAGGATTAAAGGATTGTTAAATGGAAGCACAAAATTCAGAGAACCTCAAATTTCAAATGACAACTTAGCCATTTGTGTATTGGTTCAACATTTTGAAATAAAAATCTCTGCCATTCCTAATCTGGAAGGTCACAAGTTCCCTAGCCTTGATGTAAGAGGGTCAGAATGCCTTTCAGCTATTGTAACAATGAAAATACTGAATGTTTACCAATGGAAGTGAACTAAGAAAAGGGTCATTCCCAGAGGTGGGATTCAGCAGGTTCTGAGCAGTTCTGGACAACTGTTAGCAGATATTTTGAGTAGTTCGGACAATCAGCAAATCCCACCTCTGACTGGCCCCGCCCCCATCTATTCTCTGCCTCCCGAATCTCAGCTGATGGGCTGGGTCTTGTTTTGTTGCCCTGCACAGGAGAATGGAGCTGGAAAGCAGGTTAGTGGAGTGGGGAGGGGAGGGAATGGAGATTTTGCAGTATCCTTCCCCCAGGAGTGGGGAGGGAATGGAGATTTTACAATATCCTTCCCCTGCCACATCCACCAAACCACACCCACCAAGCCAGGCCATACCCACCAAGCCACACCCACAGAACCAGTAGTAAGAATCCCGCCACTGGTCATTCCTCACTTTCTCTCTCACACACATACATATTCTTGCCAATGGTGTTGTGTTTCTTGTTGCTCACTGGAAGCAGTTTCATGTCCTCCAAAACATTTGTCCCCGCTGGTGCTTGTCGTTATTGTTATTATTGCAGTGTTGCTACTGTGCCTTTTGAAACACACACACACACACACCTTCCTCCCCCCCTTTGTCTAGTTCTTCATCCTTGAAAGAGCTGTGAAGGTTCTCAATTAGCATCAGGATATCAGATGAACTGAGGTTTCCCTCTTCCCCAGAACAAAGGGAGCAGTTTGTTATGTCCAAGATGAAACACCTCAGGGAAAGGACAGGAGAGGAGACACATAAAAATAAAAAAATGCAAATCTCTCCACTCATTCCGTCTCTTCTTCGAAAGCAAAGCAAGCACTAAGCAGAAAAGCCAGACAGCTGAAGCATTGGGCTTCTGAGACTAAAAGACCCCTAAGAGGATGCCTGAGTTAGAAGGAGAAATCTGTCAGTTGCAGGAATTCTCTGTTTCCCATTTTTATGTATCTGTCAAACTCCGTTCATCACACCTCAGTAGTTTATTTTTAAAGTTTCCATTAAAATGGGTCAATACTGGTGCAGATGTCTTCCAACATACAGGTTTTTTTTTTTAAATGTTTTGCCCATTGCAGAAAGGTTTTTGTCAATTATATCTCCCAATGTAGTGTAGTTTTCAACATTATTTCAGATATTTTAATTGTAGATTTATTTATTCCAATAGAAGAGAATGACGGTTTATTTATTTCACAGGCTTTCATGCTGTTTCCACTGGAATGAATCAGGGCGCTTTTTGTATATATATTTTCTTAATATACTTTTTTTTTTAAAAAATGGCGAACTGCACATTTGCAGATATGAATATGTTGACTGATAGCTAAGACTGAGCTCATGTACTTCTTCAAAAGCAAGAAACGGCAGCTCTTCCGAGCCAAAACCAACTTATATATGAATTATTAACTGGATCAGTAATTTCACATATAATTTTCCAGTGATCATATGAAAGAACAAAAAATGAAAAGAGCACGCTGAAGCTTCTAAAACATTGCCAGATTACATTTCTTATTTTGATTATTGATTAATGGTAATTGATCACAACTGGAGAACAATATTCAAAGTGCCATAGCATCTCCAAACTTGCTGTGGGACCATATCAACCCAATCAAATGCAACTGATGATATAATACAGCAAGGATGATATAATACAGCATTGCTATCCAGCAATGATTTTCTAAAAATAAATGTAATTGCTTATGCAATTTGGCATAGTGATAATTTGTCTGGGTAAATTGCAGCGTTGATAACATCAAATAATATTAGACATCAAGAACTTTTTTTTTCCTTTCAGGCAAAAGAATGTTTCTTAGAAGTCTAAGAGAAAACTAAGAGTTGGAGATGATGCCAACTTATCTCTTAGATCAGGGCTGTCAAACTCTCAGTCTGTGGGCCGGATGCATCACACGCTGGCCACGCCCATGCCAGAGGTGTCAATCAGTAGCTTCTGACCAGTTCTGGAGAACCTGTAGCGGAAATTTTGAGTAGTTTGGAGAACCGGCAAATCCCACCTCTGACTGGCCCCGCCCCCATCTATTCTCTGCCTCCCGAGTCCCCTTGATCGGCTGGGTCTCCTTTTGTTGCCCTGCACAGGAGAACGGAGCTGGAAAGCAGGTTAGTGAGGTGGGGAGGGAATGGAGATTTTACAGTTTCCTTCCCCTGCCACACCCACCAAGCCATGCTGTTGTGGTTAGCCGGCAGCAGGTGCGGTCGGCTGAGGAGAGCGAGGACTCAGATGAGGGGCCAGGACCATTAGGGAGTGAACTGCTGCCTTCAGAGATTGTGGGGGCTGGCAGCAGTGATGAGGAGGTTCCCGAGAAGCCTGTGCCAAGTGCGTGTGCACGCAGGATTGCTCACAGGAAAGAGCAGCTACAACAGCACGGGCAACTCAGGAGTAAGACTGCAAGGTAACGGCCCCTTCTTCAAGAAGATAAAAGCCAGCTGTGAAATGAACGTACTTTGCAGAAGGCAAAGTCATTTTGAAACCCCAGCCTCGTGGACATTCTAGTATCCTGAGTTTGTATTTGAAGATTCTTGTATTGCAAATTATTTATTGTCTGTTATTTTTTGGTAAATCTCGCACAGTTTGGCAAGGCTTGTGCTTATCACAGCTAATTATTTTGCAGAAGCATTACAAGGTTTCTGTTCCCTTTGGATTGTGTTTGATTTGTTGGAAAAGGGCGTGGGTCAGAATACATGCCCACCAAGCCACACCACACCCACCAAGCCATGCCCACAGGACTGGTAGTAAAAAAAATTGAATCCCACCACTGGCCCATGCCCAGTTTAGCAAAGGGCAAATAAGTCCCAATACATCATGTGACAATGTGAGTTTGACAACCCTGTCTTAGATCACAGGAAGGATTTTATGCTCTTTCAAATGCTTCTACACTATGATCCATCTTGCAGGGCCAATGAGAGAAAGTTGCAGATATAAATCAGGAGATGTCTTCTCTCTTCAATGGATGGAAATAGTTTGTAGATGTGCAGATTAAGCCCCATTTAGAACGGAACCATTCTTAGGTTCCACCATGGACTTTCCAGGACAAGCAAGCAGATTATTGTTTAAGCTCCCTTGGCAAAGTCCTATATCCTTTCCAAAACTATGACTATATGATTTTGGAAATCTAGAAGCCAGTTGTTTATATGAAGCCTACTTCTATCCTTAGCAAGACACACAGATTATTTGCCAAGTGAAAAATTAAGAGGAATCTGTGAGCATACAGCCTTTATATTCCTTCACTGCAAGAACCATCATGCTTTCCTGAGAAAACGGCTAAAGAATGATAGGCTCAATCTGATTGCACTCAGAAAAAATTGTTAAGTAAATAAGAGGTGTCATTCTCCACCTCTTACAACACATTAAAATGCACTAAATAGGCACAATTCAGGTTTCACTTGCCCCATTTCAAACCAGAATAATGTTTTTAAGAATTGGTTGTTGTTGTAAGATCAACTAGAGTCTATAAGGAACAGCTGGTCAAAGTATTGGAGTGATGCTAATGTTTTCAATATTTTCAAAGGATTATTTGAAATTTTGTTCTCAATACAGTTTTCTACCAAACACAGTACCCCTGATGTCCTCCACATGGGTTAGACCACAAAACCTAGCCATCTCAGATACTAATTCCTAGTCAACACAGATGAAAGACTCAACATTGGGATGGGCTGAAGGCCTATAAGGAGCTGCCGTCAACACACAGAGTGAGCAACAGATGAGGGGAGTCTGATTTGATTGCTATGTAACTCTTCAACCTCAAAATTATTCTAGATTCTCTCACTCTTTATAATTAGTCTGATGGAGAATAAATGTCTTTGGATTATTCCAAAGACCATTTCAGTGCTGGAATCCTAACATATTCTATTTATTAGATTGCCACTTTCAATCTCAGGTTAGTGGAGGTAGATGGAATTCATCACTGCCACTTTCTCTCAATCTCAGCTTCTCCGTCGTAACACAATTACCATGACCTATCTTGTGGGATCACAATAACAATTTCAGAGTGCTTTGTGAAATAAAGCAATCCGTGCCCATATCCCTGCTAAGATAGTGGCAGGAGAGCAGCAGCTCCTGGGTACGAGCATCAGGGAGGGGCACCTCTTCCATTCCATTATGTTCTTTTTATAGAACATAAAAAGAGTCATTTTTGCCCCATTTGTATTTGTTTATATCAGCTTCACAGTTTGCCATTCTTGATATGCGCAGAGTCACATCCGATGAGATGGGCAGCCATCATTTATTTATTTTTTAAATAAATAAATAAATAAATAAACAAACAAACAAACAAACAAACAAACAAACAAACAAACAAACAAACAAATAAATGCAGAGTCCATCTTTTCAGCTTTCCTCCACTTTTGTTGCTGGCGGAATGTTCTATTTAGCCCCCCCAATTCTGTTTCTTGCTAGAAGTAGAAGAATACAGGTACAATTAGTCCTCGGCATACGACAATTAAGCCCTAAATTGCTAAGCAAGACAGTTGTTATGTGAGTTTTGCCTCATTTTATGTCCTTTCTCACCACAGTTGTTAAGTGAATTACTGTAGCTAGCAATATGATTGTTGGGTGAATCTTGCTTCTCCACTGATTCTTTTCAGAATGTTGCAAAAAGTGATCACGTGGTCCCGGGACCCTACAACCTTCAGAAGTACATGCCAGTTGCCAAGCCTTTGAATTTTGACCACATGACCATCGGGAGACTGCAGTAGTCGTAAGGGTGAAAAACACAAGTCATTTTTTTCCGGTGCCGTTGTAATTTTATTTTTTTAAAATATATGTTTTATTGATACTTTTTTTTTTAATAAACATACAAAGTTCCATATCTGTTTGAACAGCATGTTGTCTGGGCAATACAGTTAGTTTATCCATCTTGCAAGATTTTCAACAAAAGTTTTTATTATCTTTTTAAATTCTATTTAGTTTCTAACCTTTGTTCCTATTAATTAACCATTGGTAAAAATAAATCCCATATTAAAAAGTATTCTGTTTCTTCCTTTTCTTTTATCTTAAGTGTCCATCTATCCAAACTTCTGATTCTTTCAGATACAGATACAGATACAATCAGAGTTGGAAGGGACCTTGTAGGTCATCTAGTCCAACACCCCGCCCAAGCGGGAGACCCTACACCATTTCCATTACATACTAGCTTAAAATATTATATAAAAATAGATACAATAATATTTTCCCCCTTTCTAATTTCTACCTCTACTCTAGATCTTAATAACACAAATCTTATATTGGTAGGTATTTATTTCTGTCCATCATCTCTTGTCGGTTTAGAGTTTCAATTCTTGTTGATTTTTGGGATGTTTTGCCATTGTAATTTCAGGTGGTCACTATATGAATAGTTCTAAATCGAGGACTACCTGAAACATAGCAACTGTTTGATGTTATGTCAGATCTCCCCAGAGCTTTGTATGGTTACACGATTGCATTTGGGGTACCTGACAGTCAACTCACACTTACTTCTTGGTTTCCAGCAAAAAACAGCCATCGGGGAAAGCCTGCAATGTTTGCTTAAAGACAACCATGTTTGCTTAACAATTGCTATAAAAAAGCATAAACCAGGAGCAGTCATGTAGTGACCACAATGATTTATGATCATGCTAAACTACAGTTGTAAGTTGAGGACTAGCCCTAAGTAGTGACAGGATCCATGATTATCAGGTTTATTCTGTTGGGCAAGATCAAGTTAGAGAACAAAAAGAAGTATCAAGTGAAATCAGGAGACCAGGCAGTACAAATAAATATGTATATTTTCCTTTTTACGACCCTGTAATCCCTTTATTCGGGGGTGGGTGACTGTTGGGGCGACTGAATGGGGCTGAGCATTTACTGACCAGATGCTTTCTTGACATCTACACAGTGTACACAGCAGATATTTTCTCTTTTCTCCCTAATAGAATCTGTCACCTCCGAGGATTGAACTCTCAACCTTCTGAGTGGGAGGTGAGCATCTTCACTTCTAGGCCACCACACTACTCACAAATTAATATAGATTTATTGCATGCTAGTGCTCTCTACAAGAATCTGAACTACTAATGGTCAAATGCAAATTGGCAGTAGATAAGAGTCAATGGAATTCAAGTGAATTAGATCTCTTGTGGACATGAAGGGACTCCAAACTTATAACACATTTGACTCCTCCCTCGGTCTCCACCTAGTTATCTCCTTAGCTTTTAGGGATGCTTAGCGGTGGTGCTCCCACATCAGGGTCTACATCTAAATGCTAGTCTTAGTAAATGATGAATTACACACCACTATCCCACTGAAAATACCCCCGTGTGCCTCACCAACCCTATGTTGACTTAAGCCTGGGATTGATAGAACGTCAGTGTGATCTGATGTTCCCAGGTGGGCATTTGAGTCCAACGAATGGCAAATTGGAACACAGAGTTGGAAACACTGGGGCACTGATCATTTCATTAAAAAGAGATTGTGGGTCTCTGGAGCCTCTCTGTGCTGTTTCTTCCTCCAAATCCTTGATGCAAATGAACCTGAAATTCCCAAAGGAACTGCTGGCTTCCCTGCTCACCTCCAATCACCTCCCCATCCTCAAACAAAAGTCCTGCGACACACACACATGCAAGCACACACACACACACACACACAGAGAGAGAGAGAGAGATGCAAGCACACGCACACACACACACACACACACAGAGTTACTTTGGAAAGAAGTTACCATAGTTACTGGTTGCTCACAGCAGCAGTCAGAACTCATTAAAATGATTTGACTGGCTATTCTGTAATCAAGGCATGTGGGCAGGAAGACCGACCTAGCCATACTCCCGCGATTGACCAAGAACCTGTCCAAGTATTGGCAGTACCTGTTACCTGTGCACAGGGCCATACAGGCACCTGTCCCCTTTCTTGCTTGAGCTTTTGGTAAAAATAAGAACAGGACACCCAGATAAAACAGGCAAATGATATCCTAGAGTGTAGGATACGGCAGCATCTCCTGGCACCTTTCAGATACGTTATTTGAGTAGAAACCCAAGCAAGATACTAGCAAACTATCAAAATTCTTCCAAGAAAACTGGAGGGAGGGAGGGTGTTTGTTTTTTTTCCAAAAAAGCAACTGGAGTTTCTTTCTGTTCTCTTTGAAAACATTTCACTTGTCATCCAAGGAGCTTCTTCAGTTCAGAACAGTTCCAAGAAAGTCCAGTTGTCTTTTGGAAAAGCACCTTCGAGGCATTTTGGGAAATTACTTCATAAATTAATTTCATTCACATCCCATTTGAAGTACAGCGCTAAGTAAAGGGTAGAGTATTTCTTGATCATAACTGCAGAGAAAATGGATAGGTGTGCGGTTGAACAAGGAGTCCTTGTTGCTTTCTTGAGCTTGCTTGTTGTCTTGCAGACATTTCATTACTCAAACTAGGTAACATCATCAGTATCTGTCTGGCTTCAACAGGAGAGCAGAGGTGCCTTGTGTCCTTTGGAATTTTTTTTAAAGAAAAAAGAAAACTGACTAAAATTAGTCTTAGGTGAGGCTGCTATGGGTTCACCCAGGTTCGGGTGGGCCCATTGCTAACCTTATGGCTGGTTTGGCAAATTTCCAAATCCCAACCCTGGTTGGCCCCGCCCACCCCTCCCCTCCCCTCCCACACGGCCCATTTTGGATGCAAGGTTAGTGCAGGGCCCACGTGGGGGTTTGGGGAGGGGTAAAATGCGCCTCCTGGAAACAGGCCCATTTCCAGCCTCTGGAGGGCCTCCAGAGCCCGGGGAGCAGAGGTGGGTAGTCAGCAGGTTCTGACCAGTTCTGGAGAACCGGTAGAGGAAGCAGTTTGGAGAACTGGCAAATACCATCTCTGACTGGAGATTTGACAGTATCTTCTCCCTGCCACGCCCACCAAGCCACGCCCACAGAACCTGTAGTAAAAAAATTTGAATCCCACCACTGCCGGGAGGTTGAAAATGCCCCCCGCTTGGCCGTGATCACGATGGCCACACCCACCAGCAACCAGGCAGAGAACCAATTCTGAAATGGTCTTAGTTGAATGATCTAACCTGATTTTTTTGTCCCTATTCAGTATATTAGGAAAAGTGGGGACTCTTATTCCCCCCTCATTTTAGCATGTAAAAAAACCAATCCCCCATATGTCAAAAAAAAAAAAAAAACCACCCTCCACTAACGTTAGCCAACAGTGACTCCTGAGACTGCTACCAGATTACACAATTCCTTTGTCCCTTCTGCCCTTTAAAAATTAAAACTGAAAGCTATTCTGGTGATTAGAAATGAAAAAAGACCTCATCAAAGTCCAGCTGGATCCAAAGTGGAGCTGAATACCAATGGCTTTCAAAACTCTCCTCCAAATTAGTGGGCAGAGAAATGGGGCAAATGAGCTCTTGAAATTTCTCTTTTTCAAAAGAATAATTTTATGAAACATCACAATGAAAAATGACTGCGTTACATAGCCAATCTCAATGAAAGTGGGTTTAGCATTCCCGTGAGATTAATTTTTCCTAATCTGGTCTACCTGGCAGGACTTACCACTATCTTGACATTGTTGTGTCAGTCAGACAATCACACACAGCGTACTGCACCTGTGTATGGTTTACCAATTGCACAGTGGCAGATAGGAAAGCACTCCAGACTCCAGAGGGTTAACATCATTGCCCAGAAGATCATGGGTTGCCCTCTCCCCTCTTTGGAAGAGCTTTATAGCTCCCGCTGCCTTAAGAAAGTTCAAAACATTCTCAAAGATCCATCTCATCCTGGGAACCCTTTTTTTGAACGATTACCATCTGGCAGACAGTACAGGACAATAAAAACAAGGACAAATAGGTTGAAAAACAGCTTCTATCCCAGGGCAGTAACTCTATTGAATTCTACTGTATAGTGCAATATTAATGCAATATCAGGGGTTTTCAATTCAATGTATAGAATGTGATGGATGTGTGTTTGTGTTTATTTTCATAGTCATAGTGTATACTGAAGATGGTATTTAATTTCGTTGTACGAGGTGCAGTGACAATAAAGTAAACTAAAACTAAACTAAGCATTCGATTGCAACAGGGTTTGAGCACTGCATGTTGCAGGAACACAAATATTGCCTTTTGCTAATCTGAGTTTAGCGTATTAGGTGAATACAGCCTTAAAGAGTATTGATCCAAAGAAACGCTCATAAAATGAATTTCTTAATAAGCATAAGGACGATGCAGAATGAACGTGCTTCCGTGCAAGCACCAGCATTTGGTAGCCTCTCTGTGCCCACCCCTCCTCCTTTCTTAGGCAGCTTCAGCCAAGTTCAGCTCCACGTGGAAGAAAATGTCAGTTTTTAGATTCCCACTTTTCGCCAACCTTCCTGCCAATCTCTTCTGGGCTCCGGAATAGCCTTGCTCTGGCTTCCCCTGCTGTGCAAAGCGCTAAAGGACTAAAGACAATCATTTACTTCCCATTTACCAATGATTTATTTTATTAAAAATAACTTTGGGAATGCTTTTGTAATTTTTAAGAAAAAGGGAAGCAGCACTTTGGGCTAATTTCAGCTCCCCTACAGAGGCATTTTTAAAGTTCCATAATAGGCACTTAGGAACCGGGTGATTATTTCTGTCCTTTGAGACGTTTGAGAAACTGATGGGTTGAACTGACTGTTGACAAGCTGACTGAATGCTCAGGTACAGGTGAAAACCAATTACAGGTAGAAAACCAGCACAAGTCATTGTGTTTTAAATTGAAAAGAACCCCTTTGGACTACCCCAAAGGTGCATTTCCAAAAGGTAACTGAACTTTCTTGTTTGTTTGTTTTCTTTTCTTTGAAAACCCTTTGCTTTTCATCTAGGAAGCTTCTTCATTTCATTTCATTTTAGTTCAGTTCCTTCCTCAATTCAGAACTGAAGAAGCTTCTTGGATGAGAAGCAAACCATTTTAGAAGAAGGAGAAGAAGAAGGAGGAGGAGGAGGAGGAGGAGGAGGAGGAGGAGGAGGAGGAGGAGGAGGAAGAAGAAGAAGAAGAAGAAGAAGGAGGAGGAGGAGGAGGAGGAGGAGGAGAGGAGGAGAGGAGGAGGAGGAAGAGGAGAAGAAGAAGAAGAAGAAGAAGAAGAAGAAGAAGAAGAAGAAGAAGAAGAAGAAGAAGAAGAAGAAGAAGAAGAAGAAGAAGAAGAAGAAGAAGAAACCCAACGAAGCCCAGGTGCCTTTTGGAAAAGCATCTGTGGGACAACCATAACCTGAATAATTCAGAATTCCCATAGACACTTTGGAATATGTGGCCATCCACATCTAAAGACCCCTCAACTAAGGAGCCTCTTTTATAAAGTAATTCCTAAGCCACACTTACATCCAATTGTTCTAGGAAGAAAATAGTAAAACTATTTTGACAAGTTTCCTGGTTATCTTCAGTGATCAGGAACTCCAGGCAGATCATTCCTTCTTCACTAGCCTGGTGGGACTCCATACTGGCTACAGAGAATGGGAAGACATTTGTCTCCTTGGGCAATGAGGAGATGGCCTTGCATGGTTCCTTCCATAATTCCTGAAAAAATAATGCTAATGATAAGGTCCACATGGACCAAATGCTGATGATCTTTAGGAAAGCTCTGAAAAACCGGTGCTTTAAGCAGGCCAGGCAATTTGTGAACCTGCTTTTTTTTTTTTAGTTTGACTGATATTTTTATTTGTGATTACAGTTTCCCCTAATGTGAGCTGTTAACGTTGATATGGTTATTATTGATTTTTTCTTCCTCCCCCTTTGTTTTTAAAATGTATATATCACATGGTTGATATCGTATATGGTATTGATTATATGGTGGTTTAGAGTTGGCACGGCAATTGAGTTGGCTTATAAATTGATTAAATAAATAACAATAACAATTTCACCCTCACCATCATGGTAGCGCTATGAAATTAAACAAGGCTGCCCAGACAAAACCTTTATATTTCAGCTTGAATTCAACAGAGAAAGTTAAGGGACGCACTTTGAAAGAGTGCACATTAAAAAAAGTAAGGTAATTACTCCAGAATCCTGAGACAGATGTCAAAATAGCAACTAGAAAACAAGCTCTTTCTTGAAAAAGAATCATCTTTTGGGAGTCTGTGGAGATTTTCAGTCATCCAGGTCAGAGCTGTCTCAAAAGTACTTTTTCAAAAGGCAACTGGGCTGTTTTTTTCCTTGAGGAAGACGGAAACAAAGTCAGTATTTTCCTTCTCACTGAAGTTTTTTTCCTTCACAAGGAAATGTTTTTCTTCCTCAAGGAAAAAACAGTCCAGTTGCCTTTTGAAAAATAATTTTTGAGATTTTGGAGTGGGGGGGGAGGTCCTTAGAAGTTTGCTCCAATATCATGCAAATCACAGTATGACTGACTTGTATAATATCCTGAGCTAGGATAAAATAGATATGGATAATCCATTATAATGTCATGTGTGATAACCAGCGAATTGTAGGAACTCAGCCCTTGTCTTTAGTATGTTGTGTGAATCAGGACGTTGTATTAAGCCTTTTTATGATTTGTTCAGACAAAGTATGTTACATGAAATGATCTTGGTTTTAGCAACCCAGTAATAGCTTTACAATTGTTGGAAGAAAAATCCTTCTGGGTTCAGTTCCAAGTGGGGAAAAGACACTGGAAACATGGAGGCTGTTTGGAAGGTTTAATGGTGGACAGGAGGACCACATGGCCTGGAGCTCCAGAATGAAAAGGAAGGATGATCACATGCTTCAAGGTGAAGGAAAAGAGAAGGAAAAAAAAGGCTGAGGTGCTGAGAGTGCCTGGGTTTTATAACCTTTGTTGGGATTTGAATTGGAGCTTGTATTCTGATTGATTGTCACACTCCCATGAGGCCATGCAGGGGCAACTCTGTAGGCTGTCCTGAGTTCCAGGCTTGGTTGAGCCTTGCTAGATGATGACGCACTGAAAAGGGCTTTTGGCAATTGCTATAGCTTTACCTGGAGATCTTTGTTATGTAAAGTATTCTGGCCCAGGCCTTCATGGCCCACCCATTAACAAAGGTGGGGGTGAGCTTCTACTTCTGAGGTGAGTTTCTGCTTCTGAGTTTCTACTCTTTTTAGGGGAAATATTCTGCCTTTTTAATATTTCCCAGGATATTTCATTTTTCTAGGAGAGGGGTGGGTGCCAACTTCCTACACTATGTTATGTGCTCCTAGATTAGATGCAGAAAATGGTCATATCCTTTCCCCCTGTCTTCTCCCTTCCTGTGTCTATTTACATTGTAAGCCATATGAAACATAGACTAATTCTGCCCTTCCCTTCTAATCGAATGGGGAGGGGAGAGTAACCAGAGCATCTGTGAAAAGGACGGCTAAGTACCAATGCAAAAGATGAATTAATAAAGCAATATAATAATCCTGGAAACAAATGAATCCACTGAGTCTCCTGGATCTTTTGATCAAGGCAGGGATCCGACTCAAAATATCCCAGACAGGTATCTGCCCAGGCTCTGGTTGAACACATTCAGTAATGGGGAAGCCACAACCTCAGTTACTTAATCAAATGTCTAGGGCGATTCTCAGTCATTCAGGTCATGGTTGTTCCAAAGGTGCTTTTTCAAGAGGCAATTGGACTTTCTGGTTTTTCTTTGAAGACATGTTGCTTCTTATCCAAGAAGTTTTTCAGATCTTCTTTTTTAATTAATAATTTTATTAAGTATAAACATTAAAAAACATTGAACATGGTGGTCTTCTTTGACGTACATCTCAGTCAAAACATTTTACCGTAGAAAAAAATAAAAAGATATAAACATTTACAACTTTAAAAGCACAACTACAGTGACGTGGGAAAATACCCGAACAAAGCTGAATGCTATATATATATACACACACACACACACACATACATATATACATTTAAGCTTTGTATCTTTTTAGTTCTTTTTCTCATACCTCAGGTATGAAGTCTCTCACCTCTTTTCTATTTCATCTTAAATCCTTATTTCAGTTTAGTGAACTCCCTTTCATGTCCCTCCAATAATAGAATTTATTCCATACATTATAATATTCAGATCTATCTTGTTCTTTCAATTCTAGTGTCAACCTATCCATTTTGGCGCATTGAAAAATCTTATCAATCATACCATCTTCACTTGGGATTTCATTTGCTTTCCAATTTTGGGCAAATACTATTCTTGCTGCCGTGATTACATGTATAATTAGATAGATATCAGCTCTTCTTGAACTGAAGAAGCTTCTTGGATGAGAAGCAAAACGTCTTCAAAGAAAAAAAAACCTGAAAGTCCAATTGCCTCTTGAAAAAGCACCTTTGGGTTACTTAATCAAAATTTGTGCAATGCCTTTGTGCATTTCATTTATAATTTATGACAATGATTCACCATCTCAGTTGCCCTTCTTAGTTCATTCTCTTGTTTCTTGGTGTGGCTGTTCGGTTGCTAAGTTGTGTCTGACTCTTCATGATTCCATAGCATGCCAAGTACCCCCTGTCTTCCAGGGATATTTGGGAGTTTGCACAAATTCATATCAATTGTGTCAATCTCATGTTCCTACTCTCAGCCTAATCTCCCTTGCAGGATTATTGTGAGTTGCAAATCTTGCTCTGAGAGTGATGTTGGACCCTGGAAGGATAGCTGAAGGAGGGCTAAGAAATCAACAAGATAGGAAGAAAAGATGCATTGTGTGAGGTCCAGCTATTTCATGCAGTCAAAGCAGTAGCTCATCAGATTATAACTACACTGATATTTATAGCACATGCTCCAGAATAGTTGATAGCTCAACCTGCTCTAATTGATGAACAGCTGCTACTTTTCTTTTTTTGTATTGGGGGGATGGGTTGTTTTTCCATCAGGTGTGCTCCTTCAAAAACAAAACAATACGGCTTTCACTCTGCAAAATGTTCTTTGTCTCCAGATAAAATCTTAAACTTGGTATATTCAAGTTCATGGAAGTACATGGATTGCTCGGCTTTCTCTTTGAAACCATGGCTTTGTGTTACTCAGATCACAAAGCTTTGGGCCTTCTGTGTTTTTCCCATTGCAAACATCCTATCTGGGGTTCTGGGTCGTTGGTTTGGAGAGCCAATTTTGGGGGGCGTTGGATACAACTTGTTTGTTAGGTGTGGCTGCTGACTCCTTCATATTTTGAATCCCACCACTGCCGGGAGGGTATCCCACAACCTTCTAAGATACCTGGAACTGGATGTTAACCCTTTCAGACTTCATCCATCACTTTAATTATTACACTGACTTAGATAGAATATTTTTCTTACTTAAGCCTGTGGCAATATCCTATACTCCAAGGTCCAACCTCAGGGTGTGCTAATGATGCTATGATAATCAATGGTGCTCATTAACCTTAATAAATATAATAATAGTAGAAATGGAAGAAAACTTTTCAATCTGAATAAGAACACTGCCTTTAATCAGCTATTTTATTAGGTTGTCACACACTCTTTTATCTACCGGGAAGTCAACTCCATTGGGTTCAGCCAAGTGAGTCTACAGCAAAGATTCCCAACCTTGGCAACTTTAAGATGTGTGGATTTCAACTCCCAGAATTTCCCAGCCAGCTATGTTGGCTGGTGGATTCTGGGAGTTGAACTCCACTCATCTTAAACTTGTCAGAATTGGGACCCCCTGGTCTGCCGGGTTGAATTTATTTAGACATGCTTCTTTCTAAGACAAAGATCTGATAGTGAAACTCCATTTTTGAGGAGGTGGCACATATTTGGTATATAGGTGTGCTGATTTCCTGCCTCTGTTTTTTTTCTTCAGTCAAAAATGCGAAATTGTATATATTGAGAAATCTCTGTTCAGGCCTTTGAAACTTTCAAAAAAGAGTCTTGCAATGCCTTTGAAGTTAGCACATTTATTATGGCATAACCGTTCAGCCATGGTAGTCCACTTCCTCAGGAGTACAAAGGCTGCCCTAAGTTATAAACACACCAATGTATAAATGTATAAATGTGAACAGTCAGGCAGGGATGGAGAATATAGAGAAATGGGTTAGAGAAATGAAATATCAGCGCAAATGCAAACTCTTCATTATTTTTCAATGCATCTGACCATCTACAACTCTCCAAATTCATATAAAAAGGAAAAATATATGCCTTGTTAAGAGTTAATAATCTGCCATTTCCTTTCCTTTTGTTGCCAGTTGGCATACATTCTTTAGTAGCCAAAGTAGTTTTATTGGTTGATTTTGCCTTCCACCTACTGGGCACTTAAAGAAATAACAAGTACATCATTAAAAAAAAACAATGGGAAAAATAAAAATAAATGTGGATTAAATTTATCTTTAATTCACAAAACCTGTTAAATCCTGGGGAAATATACTGCCTGCACCACTTAGGTGCATTAAAAGCTATAGATTGGTCCAAGTAATATGGACTAAGATAGATAATAACTACCATAATTAAAGGGTCAGGATTAGGGATGAATGAGAATTTTGTTCAAGATATCTTCTGATGAAAAAGTGTTAAAACCCACAAAGGAACACGGAAGAACGTATTCAAATTTAGAAAAAGATGTTAAGGGAAGATATTCTATTTTACCAAAGTGGTAAGAAAAAAAGCAATTGATTGGTGTACCATACACACAAAGAGGGAAAAAGGGATTACAACTTTAGCCATTCAGATGTTCCTGCTTACATCTAGGAACCTGATCTAAACCAGAGGTGCAAAATCTGGAAT
The DNA here is from genome assembly GCF_049901735.1 of Notechis scutatus. Classification (NCBI taxonomy): domain Eukaryota; kingdom Metazoa; phylum Chordata; class Lepidosauria; order Squamata; family Elapidae; genus Notechis; species Notechis scutatus. The sequence continues at coordinate 16,249,749 of NC_142016.1, read as the reverse complement.
CCTATGTGGTTTTCCAAAGACTTAGATAACCCTATTTAGAAGTCTTGTACAAACGTCCCGGAGACTTCTGAATAGGGTTATATAAATTACAATATTGTAATTTAAATTATAAATAAGCTTATAATTTGATTGAATGGAAAACAGAGTCATATTTAATAGTGATCATTTAATAATATTTGAAGGTTAATAAAATAGATTGATTTAGATTTCACCCTGATCTCACTCACAGCTTTATAGGGTGCAACTGTTGGCAGTTGACTCCAAACCCAATTTTGTACACACTTGTTTTGTTCCTTCTCCAGCATCCATTAAAAAAAAAATATCTGGATAGAAGCATTGAAAATTCTGTGCAAGGAACAAATGCTAAGGAAAGCATGGGCAAGCAATCCAAAATAGGTCCCAATATCACTTGTCTGATGTGCAGAACTCGCTTCCCTTCTTCCTTCGTAAAAGAGAGACAGAGTCCACGGCTTGGCATCTTTGCTTAATCTTAATTTTGCAAGGTCAAAAACATAATAAATAACACTGAGTGTGGTGCACTCATCCACTCTCCGTAATCTTTCTCTGTTGTTCTTGTCTTGATTTTTTTTTTTTTTGGCAACTACCCAACTGGTGCATATGAAATATTGAGCTTGACCTTAGCAAGTCAAGAATGAAGCATGCCTCTTAGAGAAGACCTGTTCCTCATCTCAGACTCATTCTGATTCCTTTGGACTGAAGAGTAAAGAACAAGTAGGTGTTACTTTCCCGCCAGAGGTGGGATTCAAATTTTTTCTACTACTGGTTCTGTGGGCGTGGCTTGGTGGGCGTGGCAGGGAGAGGATACTGTAAAATCTCCAGTCAGAGGTGTTATTTGCCAGTTCTCCAAACTGCTCAAAATTTCCTCTACCGGTTCTCCAGAACTGGACAGAACCTGCTGAATACCACCTCTGCTTTCCCCCAATATTAGCAACATTTCCTATATTTTCCTATTAGGATGAATAGTACAATAAAAAGATTATCCTAAGGCAATAACAGCTGCCCCCTATTAGCCAGTGTGATATTCATTTTCCCCTAAAGGAAATCAACTCTGTTGTTTGGAAGGAGAGATACTGAAGCTGAAGCTCAAATCCTTTGACCATCGAATGAGAAGAAAGGACTCACTGGAAAAGACTCTGATGTTGGGAAAGATTGAAAGGTAAAATGAGAAGGGTACAGTAGAAGATGAGATGGGTAGACAGTGAACATGAATTTGGGCAAACTCTAGGAGACAGTGGAGGTGTGCAACCCCCAGTCTGTGGACCAGCACTGATCCAAGTCATGCCAGAAAGCAGGCCACACAAACAAGCAAAGCCCCACCTGTGGGATGCAAGGAGGACGTGAAATCACACCCATCCAGAGGTGGGATTCAGCAGCTTCTGACCAGTTCTGAAGAACTGGTAGTGGAAATTTTGAGTAGTTCAGAGAACCGACAAATCTTACCTCTGACTGGAGATTTTACAGTATCTTTCCTCTGCCACTCCCACCAAGCCACGCCCACAGAACAGGTAGTAAAAACATTTGAATCCCACCACTGCCCCCATCTGGTCCATGAAAAAAACCTCTCTCCATGGAACCAGTCCCTGGTACCCATAAGGTTGGGGGCCACTGGTCTATGAGGTTGCAAAGAGTCAGACACAACTTAGAAACTGAACAACAATAACAAGCTCAACCTATTCTCCAAAGCACCTGAGGGCAGGACAAGAAGCAATGGATGGAAACTAATCAAGGAGAGAACCAACCTAAAATTAAGGAGAAATTTCTTGGCAATTAGAATAATTAATCAGTGGAATGACTTGCCTCCAGAAATTGTGGGTACTCTTGACACTGGAGGTATTTTTTTAAAAAGACTTTCTGAGCAGGGGGTTGGACTAGAAGACCTCCAAGGTCCCTTCCAATTCTGTTGTTCTGTTTCTCCTGACTCTTCCTCATCTGCATGTGGGGCTGCCTTTTTGAAAGATACAGTACCCCTTTTCCATCTTCCCTTTGAAATATGTGTGTGTGTGTGTGTGTGTGTGTGTGTGTGTGTGTGTGTGTATCTGCAGGTCGTGGCGTGTTCGGGTCTTTTCCTATGTAAGATTGAGAGGATCTTGGTGACGTTTCAACGAGGTCCCACTTGCCATCTTCAGGCTGCATATATATATATGCAGAAAGAAAGAAAAAAGGATACAAATTGCCAGGATTTGTCCACAATATACTCTAAAGCATTTTGATTCAGCCAGTCTTGTTGTCCTCAAAACCCCCATTTGCAGAACAGGCCCTGATTGTCCTCCAAATGTTAAGATCTTCACCAAAAGGAACCACCACTAATCAAGGGGGGAACATCAATCTCTAGCCAACACCCTGTTGGAAGAAATACCATCTGGTTCAATTCCAAACCGGGATAAGGACACTGGAAACTTGGAGGCTGGTTGAAAACAGGGTTTAATGGTGAACAGAGGCACCTGGTGCAGCTGACCTCATGGAGTTTACATACATACATACATACATACATACATACATACATACATACATACATACATATATATGTTTTCTTAAGTTTTCACGGGTACTTACATGTATGGTATTCAGCTTTGTTTGGGTATTTTCCCACGTCATTGTAGTTGTGCTTTTAAAGTTGTAGCAACGTTTCGGCAGAATCTCATCTGCCATCATCAGGCTTCTGTATTGTGTTCATCTGGTCCCTGATGTGGTCCCTGGCCCAGCGGTGGTCCCTGGGTGGTCCCTAGCCCAGCGGTGGTCCCTGGGTGGTCCCTGGCCCACCGGTGGTCCCTGGGTGGTCCCTGGCCCACCGGTGGTCCCTGGGTGGTCCCTAGCCCACCGGTGGTCCCTGGGTGGTCCCTGGCCCACCGGTGGTCCCTGGGTGGTCCCTGGCCCACTGGTGGTCCCTGGGTGGTCATCCTGATTGGTTGGGAGTCTTGGTCTGTGTTTATCAGGATGAAGAAAAAACCATTCTGGCACAACAGTAGGCTAGCACCAAATTTAAAAGGTTTGGTTGAAGCTTGGAGGGTGATGATGCAATGAAGGGACGTGTATTCTAAAAAGGTGTGAGGGAATCCCTATTGTGTCTGAATAGCTTTGTCCTGGTTTGGATCTTGAGTGAGGGCTAATCCCATCACCCTGAGGCTGAAGGTCTTTTGTCTTGTAGATAGGAGGGCCCAGACTTGCTAAGGCTATTAAGAAAGGTGGGGGCTGCTTTCCAAGAGCATGTTTCTCCTTTAGGGAAATACAATATTCTGCTTTTTAATATTTCTCAAAATATTTCATAAATATTCAGAGAGGGGTGGGTGCTATCTTTGTACAACCCATTCCTCCAGGTTCTTCATGTCCTGTTTGATTGCAAAGGGACATTTGAAAACCACTGTTGTGCAAGATAACTACTATCCCCAACCAAGGAAAACTATAAGGAAAGAATAGCTTAGCACTTTGGCACTTAATTTGCTGTAGGAAGTAGGAAGAGCAACAGAGACAGGTGGGGTAAGAAATTTCACCAAGGGAACACCACCGTCTATTAAGTTCCAGCATCTCAGCCTACAAAACTTGCCTTCCCAGGAATTCCCTTTGCACAGCTAAGCTTAATTGGTTCAGTAGTCAAAGACAAACAAAGGCATGTGAACACAGAGGCATGCCACCAATCTGGACACCGCACAAAGCAGCTGTATGGAAACTCCCTAAGCTAAGAATGTGCTCGCTCATCTAAATGACAGATGTCCAAAGTGCATGCCAAAAGAGTTCACTAGGAATTCATCTCTATTATTAAACACCTTTGTGCTTAGTAATTGCTCCACAGTCCTTGAATTTAAGGTACTTGCAAGCCCCCTGGTTTTTTTTAAATGGCCAATTGGAGAGAGAACACACCTTTTCATGTTCATTTCCCAACACAAATCAGTGGGAAATCGGTGCTGTTTTTATAGGGCACTTTGCTGCCAAATGTTATGTCATGATCGTGAGGCTTTCTGCACAAAATAAGTCTGGGGGCTCCATCTGGCCTTTGGACAGTTGGTTGCACACTCCAGTGTAACCAAAAAAAAAAAAACATCTCTGTTTTCCAACCCTGAAGAGAGAAAAATACTCTTAGCTTGTGGATTGTTGTTGTTGCTATTAAATACTCTCCAAATCATGATACAGGAATACAGCAGAATTTGCTTCTGTAGCTTTGATCCTAAGCAAGTTTAATTGAAAATAAATGTCCTTTTAAAGCAGCAAGCATGATTTTTAAACCAAGATGACATGTAAGCCTCTAGAGCAGGGGTGTCAAACTCAAATTCATCGGGGGCCGCATCAGCAGTTTGGTCCCCATCAAAGGGCCGGTTGTATCTGTAGGTCTATGTGTCCACTCTTTATTATCATAAATTAATGTCACTGCATTCAATTATTACTGTTTTTTGTAATAATGTAAGTAATAACTAGCTCTGAAAGCAGAAACATAGTCAGAATAATGACAAGTAGATATTCAAATGTACAATTATTGTACAATGTATTGAAAAATGTTTTTTGGTAACAAACATTAATTTTTTTAAAAAAATTATAGTGCCCAGCCATGTGCCCCTTTTAAAGTGCCCAGCCATGTGCCCCCTTTTATAGTGCCCAGCCATGTGCCCCTTTTATAGTGCCCAGCCATGTGCCCCCTTTAAAGTGCCCAGCCATGTGCCCCCTTTTAAAGTGCCCAGCCATCTGCCCCTTTTATAGTGCCCAGCCATCTGCCCCCTCCATTTACTTTACTTACCTTTTACTTCTTTCTTTCTTTTACTTCTTTCTTCTTGCTCCTCTCCGCGGGCGTCCGCAGCTTCCTCTGATCCCTGGAGATGTCGGGCGGACGTCACGTGATGACGCCACGTCCGACACCCAGGGAGCAGTGCGGGCAGGAAGAAGTCGGGCCAGGTCCCGGAAGGTAAGTAAATTTTTTTTTTAAACTTGAGCCATTTTTAAAATGAATTTACTCCGTGCAGGCACGGAGTAAATTCATTGAAAAAAAAGGGGAGGCTGCAAGGCTGGCGGCGGCACTGCTGGCCATCAGACGAGGTCTGGCGGGCGGATTGGCCATGGGCCTTGTGTTTTGACACCCCTGCTCTAGAGCCACTTCAACAACCATTCCCCCACAATGAAATCAAGTACGCCACTTAGTAATAACAACTAATAACAATGAGGCTTGCTATTGCTTATTTCATGTTTTAAGATATTTACTTGGTCTCCCTTAGATAATCCAGCTGTGCCGGTAGTTTCTATTGTTGTGTAAACTGCAGTTAAATGGTTCTAGTCTCTCTGTTTCTTAATCAATCGTTTAGGTGTTAAATTTAAATTTACCGACAAAGAAATAATAATATAGCTATTTCAAGCTGTTTAGCTCTCATCAGCTAGCCATACCCTTCTGGGATTTCAACTTAAATTTAACACAAAATAGTTTGTCCTGGAAGCAACTGCCTGCGAAGGGTCCTGGATTGGGGCTGAAAGGCGAAAGTGGAAGCAGTAGGCTCTGTCCAATATTTGGGTAGACCAGGTTGCCCTGATAGACCAGTCTCACCGGAAAAACACTCAGTCATTTAGGTGTTTCCAATTTTTTTTTGACCCTGATGAACTTTATTTCATTAGGATTCTGTACCACGAATGATTGTGTTCTTGTAAGGCCCTGTTTGTGTCTTCAGTAATAGCATCTAAGCTCCCAAGTTTTTCATAGGCCTCTTTTTTTAATTGCCTTTAAAAAAAATTTCCAGAAGCCTTTTCTAGAAGCCTCCCCCCGCCCCCAAGAATGAAATATTTTGGGGAATATTAAAAAGGCAAGATAGAATATTTCCCCAAAGGAGAAATGGGGTGGGGGGAATCTTAATGGAGGCAGAAACCAGCACCAATCTCCCTGCCCCAAGCAGAAACTAAAGAGGCCAGCTTTTAGAAATGCAGATTTGGTCATCTGTTCAGAAAGACTGGGTCAAGACAGAAACGTCAAATCAGCAATTAGGCAAGACATGATTAGCTCAGGCAAACACCTAGCATTTTCCCTTTTGCCTATAGAGCCAGCCATGATCCCTACATGACCCCATAGGAATCCAGAAGGTATGAATCCCACCCACTCTCAACTCCATTTTGTCAGCTGTCCCAGAATCACACACTGCTGGTGGTTCTGCTTCATCAATAAGCCAACTTTTTTTTCCAATCAGCCTCCATTTTTTTCTCAGCTTGGAACTGGACCTGGATTTTTCTTCCAATGCAGTTAAGGGGTTGATTTGTTACTAGGGAGAACCAGATTCAAAACCAGCCTTAGGCATGTCTTCGAGCATTAGGAAAATTTACTAGATACCTATACAATATAATTCCACGAGCAGATCATTTTTTCACCTTGAAGATCTGTCCAGAAGATGGCACTCTAAGCTCGATGACTTTTCTAAAATAGCCTGCTTTAAATCATTTGCACCAAGAAAGTGCACACAATGAGATTGGCATGCATGTGGGTACATGTGCACGCACACATACACAATTCCAGTCATCACAAAGTCCTCCTTCTAACTAGCATTGCAGATGAAATTACAAATAAATACAACTGAAGTTTAATCTTGCAAGTCTACAAATCTTAACTTGCGTTCCTTTAAGATCAGTAGTAAAGCACTGTAGACATACTTTGAAAGAAGGAAAAAAAAATCCCAGACAACCCGTAGATTAAAACATACAGTAGAATATCTGTAATTCAGAACGAAAATGCTAATGGCACACATCAACTTTAGGACTGTCTACCTAATTCAATTTTCATAGTTCCAAGGGGTTCAAATCACCTATCGTTCGAGTGGAATGCTTTCAGACAGAAATATATTTCCTAATATTGTTTTTTTTCTTTTTGCTGTTGTTCCTCCATGCTAAATCCCAAAACGTAAATTACACACAACAGCAGAAGCCAAACAAGATCATTGTTAGATCCAAATAATTCTCTTGCTGCCTTGCACATTCTCAATTAAAATTTAACCTGAATTAATCACTTCCAGTCTGAAAGACAAAAGAGAGCTTGCAAGCAGTGATTTTGTGCCATGGTGTAAGTTTAAAAGAAAGCATGCTTTTGAAAGAAGAAAAGAAACAAAATTGAAGGGCAGTGATCCAATAATGAGGCTGTAATTAATTCTTCAGAAGGGAAACAATTACCCTTTCAGCTCTAAATAGATTATTAGAAAAAGGTCAGTAATTTGCAAAACAATAAAGGGAATCGGTGGGAGTGGGGAATAAAAAGTTGTTTGCTGGAAATGTTTCAGTTGGGATTCTTGGAGAACTACTTCAATTACTTTTTTCCAACCTGTCCCATTTAGACAATCAGAACTGACAGTGCATTTCATTAATTTCTGGGACATTTTTAGAATTTCTTCTGTATTTCCCTCAGGGATATTTTCACCTTAAGAAGTTGCTAAAGGAGCAATGGGTAGAATCTTTGTTTTGCTATGGCAAAACAATTCCTTATTCTGCAGCCTCTCAGTTGCAAACCATAAGTTTGGAAAATGGCCCATAAATCTCTTTTTTTTTCCAGTGCCGTTGTAATTTCAAACAATCACTAAATGAATGGTTGTGTTGGAAGAATTATCCTTTTGGGTTCAGTTCCAAATGGGAAAAAAACATTGGAAACATGGAGGCTGTTTGGAAAGATGGTTTAATGGTGGACAGGACCACATGGCTTGGAGCTCCAAAGTGAAAAGGACAATCACATGCTTCAAGATGTTGGGTGAAGGAAAAGAAGAAAGGGGCAAGATGCTGAGAGACCCTTGGTTTTATGCCCTCTGTTGTGATTTGAATTTGAGCTTGTATTCTGATTGGTTGTCAGACTCCCATGGGCCCATGCAGGGGCAACTCTATAGGCTGTCCTGAGTCCCAAGCTTGGTTGAGCCTTGCTGGATGATGATGTGGGGCTGAAAGGGCTTTGGGCTCTATCTGGAGTAGAACTTTGTTATGTAAAATAGACTAGCCCAGGCCAGAGTAATAGAGTAACAGAGTAACAGAGTAATAGTCCATTAGCAAAGGTGGGGGGGGGAGCTGAGTTTCTGCCTCTTTGAGTTTCTACTTTTCTTTTTAGGGAAAATATTCTGCCTTTTTAGTATATCCTAAAATATTTGATTTTCCTAAGAGAGGGATGTGTTTTAACTTCCAACAGTTGTAAGTCAAGAACTACCTGTAGCTGTATTTCTCCCCACCAAACACTCCTGAAGTCTTTTTTTATAATTGACTGTATTTCTTTTTTACCCATTATGATGTCAACAGGGTCTTTTGAGGGCTTCCCCGAACTATCCTGCTCATAAAACATGTCACCCATAATGCTGTATGTTGTTTTCAAACAAAAAAAAATGTTTGGCCTGTAAATATTTAGTGGAGTCTTAAAAATATTAATAAAAGATCTAATGTTGGCATTGCACTTTCTGTGTTGACATGAATAAACGCATGCAGTAAACTGCACCATGAGCGAGTGAAGTTAGAGATGTGAGAGCAAGGGTCTTGTCTAGCTGGTTGGATTCAGTCTGGGAAAACTGGTTGTTACATTTATTCTATGTATTCATTTTTACTGCTCTGCCTGGGTTTCTCCCTGGGGAACAGAGCAGAACCTGTTGGTGCAGTCTGGAGAGCCAAAGCACTGGGCATCCTGTAGCCTTTCTACGTCTTGTAGGAGAACAATCAGTGTCCCACAAGTTGGATGGCTTGGAGCAATGACCCTTGCTGAAATAATCAAGGCAAGTAGGAAAAAAGAATTAATTTCATTTCTCCATTCCTTTTGTCCTTACACATTTTTCCTACCTGCAGCCTGCATGGTTGTTTTTTTGTTTTGTTTATAATTTATTTATGTTTATTCATATTTGGCCACTCATCACAAAATGACTCTGTTCAAAAGCATGTAGCTGTGAATGCCAGTCCTTAAACATGGAAAAGGAAAGAGTACAGAGCTGTTTTCCTTCCTTCTTCCCTCCCTTTCTCCCTCCTCCCTCCTTTTTTCTTTCTTTCTTTCTTTTTTCTTCCTTCCTTCCATCCATCCTCCCATCCATCCATCCATCTTTATTTATTTATATCTTCTTTCTTTCTTTCTTTCTTTCTTTCTTTCTTTCTTTCTTTCTTTCTTTCTTTCTTTCTTTCTTTCTTTCTTTCTTTCTTTCTTTCTTTCCCACCTGTCTTGTAAAAGGCAACTCTTGGTTCTGTTTCTTTTCTTTCCTGTCATGGTGATAAAAATAATTCTAAACTAGCTAAGCCTTTTGTTCTACAGGCACTCTTTGACCATTTAGTGACAGTTTGAAGTTACAATGGCACTGAAAAAAATGACTTATGACCATTTTTCACATGGTCGTTGCATGCTCACATGATCAGAATTCAGGCGCTTGGCAACTGGCATGTATTTATGACAGTTGCAATGTCCCGGGGTGATGGGATTCCCTTTTGCGGCCTTCTGACGAGCAAAATCAATAGGGAAGCCAGATTCATTTAACAACCATGTTACTAACTAAACAACTGCAGTGATTCACTTAAACAACTGTGGCATAAAGGGCATAAAATGGGGCAAACTCACTTAACAGTTGTCTTGCTTAACAACATAAATTTTGGGCTCAGTTGTGATCATAAGTTGAGGACTAGCTATATACCTATAGTCCTAAGTACATTCTGTTTCATGGGCTGCTTTTGTTTGTTGGAAGAAAATATCCTTCTGGGTTCAGTTCCAAGTGGGGAAAAAGACACTGGAAACATGGAGGCTGTTTGGAAGGTTTAATGGTGGACAGGAGGACCACATGGCCTGGAGCTCCACAGTCAAAAGGAAGGATGATCACATGATTCAAGGTGAAGGAAGAGATCAAGAAAGGGACTGATATGCTGAGAGTGCCCGGGTTTTATAACCTTTGTTGGGATTTGAATTGGAGCTTGTTTCTAATTGGTTGTCAGACTCCCATGAGGCCATGCAGAGGCAACTCTGTAGGCTGTCCTGAGTTCCAGGCTTGGTTGAGCCTTGCTGGATGATGATGCACTGAAAAGGGCTTTTGAGCAATTGCTATAGCTTTACCTGGAGATCTTTGTTATGCGAAGTATTCTGGCCCAGGCCTTAATGGCCCACCAATTAACAAAGGTGGGGGTGAGCTTCTGCTTCTGAAGTGAGTTTCTGCTTCTGAGTTTCTACTCTTTTTAGAGGAAATATTCTGCCTTTTTAATATTTCCCAGGATATTTCATTTTTCTAGGAGAGGGGTGGGTGCCAATTTCCTACATGTTGAAATACATCATGTCTTCTTGAAGAAATTTTGGTGAGTTAGGGGTTTTTCCAGGTATATCTTTAACACGATGCCAACTCCCTCAATAAAGAATAAAGCAATTGCTATGTAAAACAATATAGAGGAAGTAGTTAAGGTTAGGGATGGAATACACCAAGAATAGACTCAGATGAGGATTAAAATGTTACCATTGTGCCCTAAAAACATCTTAGAAACCGTATGAACTAATAATAATAAGTCTTTATTGATTAGCCCTTGGGCCATATCAAAGTACAAAGTTCCAGCAACAATTTGTTACTAAAATTTAATAAAAGCAATTCAAAATGAAATTTGATAAAATACTGTTTAAAATGGAACTTGATAAAATATCATTTAAAATGGACTCTAGACAAAATACGATTTAAGATGAAATAGTAATAAAATACTGTTCTATTGCCAGACAAAACAGACTCGAAGACTTGAAGTTGAAGTTGAATTCAGCTTTTTATTAGCATTCCGTAACTTCAACTAAAGTCGAGCCGCGGCAGCCCTTTTTATAGCGGCTGCTCGTGGCTTGCAACCAATGGCATTTATTTAAACTTCCCGCCGCTTAGGCGGCCAATCCGAAACTGTCGTTATTAACCAATCGTTAAACTATGTTAACTACCCAATAGGAATGCGATATTAGAAGTATGTACATGAGTACACTACAAATACAACCCAAAATAAAATTGTAATAATGTACAGTAATTTAAGATATAGATAAAATATAATAACATTATATTTCGGAGTCGCCTTTGCAATCTACCCCAATCAATCCCACATATGCAGATCTCAACCGAATCATTTTGTTTAAATACTGTGCTACTTTAAATGTTATTTTCAAGTTCTGGCCGGACCTAAGGTAAGTTATTTTGATATGGGTATCCCAATGGGTCATTCGTCTGATATATAGACCAAGATACCTGTCTCTCATCCTCTTATACAGGCAACAGTCAAATAGGATGTGAGCCAGGTCCTCTACCTCTGCTGCTCCGCAGATGCAGAGACGCTCATTGTACGGTATTGCATGTAATCTCCCGTATCTAACCATTGTGTCAAGCTGTTCAAATCTCACTCTCGTGAATATTTCCCTAAGATGTTTTGGGAGTTGTGACTTTAAGTAGCTATCTACCTGAAAAGTACATTTGTATTTACTCAACCATTTCAAGTTACCTACTTTACTAAGGATAGCTATATCAGTTTGTGCATCTATATCCTTAATTCTTTGGGCAACTGTTTTTTTAGATTGTTCTCCTGTTACACAAGAGATAGGAAGACCACAGCTTCTTATAAAAATTGTTAGTTTAATGATCCAGGAGATTTGTGATTGTAGTTTTATTTGCTCTAGTAGGCATAATTTGGGTAGTCTATCAGCCTCCATTTCATTAACTTTGCACTAGTAGTTATAAGCTCTAATTTTAGATAATGTCTGAATTGTATAAATTCCCAATTCAGCTCTAACTGCTCCAGCAGATGTTCTTGGGTCTACACCCAAAATACATCTCAAATGCTGGGACTGTGTTTGTTCTAAGACTGTGGTTGAGTAAAGACCCCAAATTTCTGCTCCATACAAGAGCATTGTGGTAACCTTAGCCTTATAAACTTTGATTAATGGGAGTAGGGACCCTGGATAACTATGTTTTTTTAGTTTGAGAAATAAATTCAAACGGGCTTTTGCTCTAAATGTACTCCGTTGATTATGGCAGGCCCAAGATCCAGTCTTGGAAAAAATTACGCCCATATATACAAAGAAATTAACCTGTTCAATTGGTTCACCATCCAATGTCTCTGATGGTTTCTTCCCAACACCATTATTTTTTATTTAGATTTACTAATGATTAGAGAGTTAAATCTTCTTAATAGCCTACGTAATCCTACTTGTGTGTATGATAATAAAATCATATCATCAGCATAAAGTAAGCTGTTACAGTAAGTATTTAAGATCATTGGCATGTGTACCATGGTATCCTTCATTAACCCTGGCAAGTCATTGATGTATAAAATAAATAATAATGGGGCAAGAATACACCCTTGCCTTATCCCTTTATTTGTGCAAATCCTGTTAGTCAGGGCCCCATTAACCCCATACCGCACCCTCAAACAGGTACTTGTGTAAAGGGCTTTAATCAAAGCCAGGAGTCTGGGTTCTATTTTAAGAGATGTCAGTTTACTCATAGTACGTCTCTATGAACTAATAATAAAATGGCCGCTACTTCTGTTGCATTTCAGTATAACTCAAGCTATTCCCATTTTGACTAAAAGCATTGTATGCTTTGGTGTCCATTAAATCACACACACACACACACACACACACACACACACACACACACACACTGCTTCCAGGCAGACAAGAAAATGTCCTGTTGGGCAGAGAGCCAGGCTAATCCTGACCCTTCCTTACAAGCCAGCTTTCCGCATGCAAGTCACGGTATTTCTATGCCTGGATGCATTTTGACCTATCAAATTCTACCTCCAATTTGAAACGATGCTACCTGGGCCAGTTTTTGATTGCGGCTGTATTTCATCTCTCTGCAAAAGTGATCATGGGAATTTGCTACCTATGGTTCATGTGAGCCTCTTGCAATAAGTAGGGAGAAAATTCAGTACTGTTAAGCTAGATATCTTATTAAAATATCTGAGAATATCTGAGATTTCCCTAAAAGTATGCTGGGTGGGAGGAGATCATGTTTTTATTGTCTTATGGATAAGGAACAATAAATGAATTGCCCTGAAAATTTACCAAAAGTCAATTGGAGTTAGCTAATTTTTCCCGGTTTCCACTGGCCAACTTCTCCCAGTTATTTCATATATTATGGACAATGGCATCCCCATTTGACTTTTAACCCCACAATTCCTCATCCAGAAACCTCAAGCTTTGCACTCACTCTGGTAACATTCCTCTCCCGTTTACTCTTCTGTCCATAAAAATGAAAAAAAAAATGGGGGGAGTCCAATACTTTTTATTAATGAGTAAAGGGTCTGATTGATTATATGCCATCAATCTGGTATCATTTCTCAGAAGCTGCATAGATTTACTCCAGGATAGGTCTTCAGATCTTCTAATGGTGCACCCATCATCAAAATGAAAAAAAAAAAAAGTACAACTTATCTGGAGATGAAATAAATTTTTCCAAGGTCAAGTAACCCCCAAATTAATAAAATCAGATCTGAAACTAATGGTTTGATTTAACTTACTTTTTTTAAATAAAAGAATTAAGAGTCCTTTGAGTTTTTGTATTTTACAAAATTGGGCACCACTGATTTATGATGTCTCTTCTTGGGATGACAAAGAATGGGAAAAGCCAAAAGGCATGAGGAACCAAATTTTACAATGACGTATAGAACATTTACCTGTGCACCAAATAAAATGCACTCTGTCAGAAATGGTGTAGGATCTCCCACTTGGGCGGGGGGGTTGGACAAGATGACCTACAAGGTCCCTTCCAACTCTGATTATCTGTTATCTGTTATCTGCACTCCACAAAGAGGCTGAGTTGGGCAGCATCTTTACTGACTAACGCATTTTATTAGAAAGCATATGCTTTCATCAACTAAATGCTTATGCTGTTAACAACAAAAAAATGATTTTATTTTCATACCAAAACCTATTGTGCATCTCCTCTTATGAGCTATGCCCTAGATTATTTCCTCAAAATTATCTCTGAGGGGGAAAAAAGATTTCTTTTTCTTTTTTTAATTTTTCAACAATATTTTATTGAACAAAACAATTAAAAACATTGAACATAGTGAAACCAGTTTGACATAACTTTTGGTCAATAGCACATAGATATATATTTTCCTACATATAATTATTCATATATATATATATATATATATATATATATATATATATATATATATATATATATATATATATATATATATATAACACACACACACACACACACACACACACACACACACACACACACACACACACACACACTTGTTCGTTCATATATTGCATTTTCCAGAATCATTGATCCTATTTTCATCTCATACACTCATTTATCCCCTCAACAACTCTTTTCCCAATTTAAGACCTTCCTTTCTGCCCCCACCAGTGATAAAGTCTATTCCAAATTGTGTAATATTCGGACGTCTTTATTTTTCATCTCTAAAGTTAACTTGTCTATTTCAGTGCATGTCAGAATTTTGTTTATTACTTCGTCCTCACTCGGTATGGAAAAAAAAATATTTCTAAAGCAAATTCTCTTTCATCAAATTGTATCTTTATGCTCAAGGCTACCTAAAATAAGCACCAGATCTGTGGTACAAAAATCCAAAGAACTTCCAGAAAATCTAAAAAAAGGGGGAGGGATTAATCCAGTGAGCATGTTAAGCAAGCTGTGTGAAAATCTATGACCTCACAACATAACCTAACCAGTAAACTGGAGGTGCAATATGTCACAGAGGATGAATGGAGAATGAAAATAGATATTCATTTTTCTATTAAGTACATGAGTAACTTTAATCAGTCATGAACTATGGAATGAATAGCTTGTTCCTCTGGTGTTAATGGGCAAGCTGCTATGACTAAATATGAATTGAGACATGAGATATTATCATATTATCATAATATCTAGCCTACAAAAATCTGGATGACCCACTAGATGGCAGAAAAGACTAGCTCATTCTGTCCCTTTTTCTGACATCTGAGGGTCAGACTAATTGTGGCAATTAAACTACAGTAGCCTTAGTTATATGAACCCCATCTTTCCCCCAGCCAAGAGTAAAGCTGACAACCCTAGCTTAGAAGTAGAGGAATTATTGCTTTAATACATCTATCAATAGTCAACTAAGTGGGGGAGGGAGGACCATATATATGTGTGTGTGTTTGCCTTTTTTTTAATGCACATTTTTAAAAAAGAGCCCTGGTGGTGCAGTGGCTAGAATGCAATATTGCAGGCTAATTCTGCCAACTGCCAGCAGTTTGATGCTGACCAGCTCAAGGTTGACTCAGCTTTCTATCCTTCCAAGGTCAGTAAAATGAAGATCCAGATTGTTGGGGGTCATAGGCTGACTCTGTAAAACCGCTTTGAGAGGGTTGTAAAAGCATTGTGAAGTGGTGTATAAATCTAAGTGCCATTGCTATTGCTAAAATGTTTTGTCCAGTTTTGTTTTGTCTTTGCATTTTTTAAAGTTTGTATTTTAATAAAATAAAAATTTATGACAAAAAATGGAAATAAATGGCAAAAAGTTAAATAGGTTTGACCTAAGACAGTTATACATGAATTAAAAGTCCAGACAGACGAAACTTTTACTATAAGACTGTGGAAATAATCATAACAAATAAAAAGCTTTTCATGGGGAAAAAAAATAGTACAGAAATCTGACCTTTGAGCTACTTCGGTGTTATCAGTACTCTCTTTCAACTATTTCTGTTCCTTAATTCTGATGTACATATAAAACAAGGAACTGGTGCAGTTGTGAAATTTTATACAGTCCCAATGCATGCCCTCACCTTCAATTTTTATTAGCTTATGTAAATTTTGTCCTATTCCACAATTGCACACTTCATCTTAAGGCACTTCAAACTTTACTAAGGTAAAGGGTTTGCTGAAATTCTTCTTCAGTTGCCTGGTGTAAGCCTGTGTGTGTGAAAGATTAACAGTTTTAAAGGGTAGGGCAGATAAGTGGCAATATAAAAAGAAAAGGATATGGGGAAAGGGGGAGGAACATCAATCCACAACTGTTTGAGGCTCATCAAAATGTCACTTACTGAAAAAAAAGGCTTACTTCTTTGATGGAAGAGTTGTCCAATGTATTCTCAATACTGACCACATCATTCTACCATTTCAAAGCAATTCCACTCTTGGTTCTAGTGCAATGTCAGAACCTGCCTTCCTCAAAGTTTACTTCATGTATACAGAATACAGAATAATAGAGTTGGAAGGGAACTTGGAGGTCATTTAATCCAACCCCCTGCTCAAGAAGGAGATACCCCGTACCACTCCAGATAAGTAGCTGTTCAGTCTCTTTTTAAAAACCTCCAGTGATGAAGCACCCATAACTTCTGAAGGCAAGCTGTTCCACTGCTTAATTGTTTTCATTGTTAGGAAGTTTCTCCTTAATTCCAGGTTGCTTCCCTCCTTGATTAGTTTCCATCCATCGTGTCTTGTCTTGCCTTGCCTTTTGGAGCTTTGGAAAATAGGTTAATCCCCTCTTCTTTGTGGCAACCCCTCAAATATTGCAACACTGTTATCATTACCCCCAGTCCTTCTTTTCCCTAGACAAGCCATACCCAATTCTTGCAACTATACAAAATGTACAAAACAGGCTTCCCAAGACTTTTCTAATCTTGGAATGCTTTAAAATTTCTTTAGAATTCCTTTTGGTGGTTGTTTTGAGCTGAGTTTATGGTTGGAGCCGATAAGACAGTTCTGGATTTTATATATATACCTGTGCCACTATATAGCAAAGTAAGTGCAAGAACATCTCCCATTAGCAGGACAAATCCACCAGTATATTTTTTTTGTTGACAAAATAATCCAGATCTCTTTTTTTTTAGCCAAAGAAGAAGCTGGAAAGCCGTCTTTCCTAGATGGTTTTCCTGGACATCGCAGAGTGTTGGACTAGTTGATGTTTGTGGTCCCTTCCAACTCTATAGTCCTGTAATTCAGTAATTCTATAGTGAGAACGACCTAAAAATGTGAATAATGTTTTCAATACAACACTATCTCATCAGCCTCCCTTCCCTTGACTATTAGAATTTTCCCTTCCGTTTTCACTATGCCTCTCCTTCCTCTGTAGAGAGAGCTGAAGTATGATGTAGTTATTTGCTCTGAACCCTTCATATGAGCATACCTAATCAATTTGAGCAGTGGTGGGATTCAAAAATTTTTTCCTACCGGTTCTGTAGGCGTGGCTTGATAGGTGTGGCATGGCTTGGTGGGTGTGACAGGGAAGGATATTGTAAAGTCCCCATTCACTCCCCATTCCTGGTGGAAGGATACTGCAAAATCTCCCCACCCCACTAACCTGCTTTCCAGCTCCGTTCTCCTGTGCAGGGCAACCAAAGAAGACCCAGCCAATCAGCTGGGACTCGGGAGGCAGAGAAGAGATGGGGGCGGGGCCAGCCAGAGGTGGTATTTGCCGGTTCTCCGAACTACTCAAAATTTCTGCTACCGGTTCTCCAGAACTGGTCAGAACCTGCTGAATACCCACCTCTGAATCTGAGTTCCCAAATCCAACTGCCGATTCAAAATGAATATACTTCACAATTTGAATTGGTTGGAGCAGAGCTCTAACTAGCCAATAATATGACCACAGAGGGTAGCAAAGAGCCATGTTGCCTGTTGCCTGTTGTTTCCTCTGCATCTCTGCTCCCTTTCTGCAGTGGTGAAAAGGTTGAGCTCTCCATGGTAGTTGGAAAGGGGATTTTGTGAAGCAGCATTGAAAATTTCTTTCTAGTGGCAGCCATTGGGTGATACAAGGATTTATTTTAATTGTTTGTAAATATGGCCCAAAGTAACAGGAAAGCAGACCGTCAAAGAACCCAATGGCTGGACGCCGTCCAAGCTGACCCCAGCCAGAACATCAAAACATTCAAATAAATAGTGCAAGATTGATGTCAACTCTGAAGCGAACCTGGCTGAAGCCATCTTGTGTGGCCTCAAAGTTTCCACAAAGCCTGAGAAAGAACGGGAGTTGAGGGAAAGTAGATAGCCCAGCTAACAGTCAAAATAAAAAGCTTCCCTGTGGGAAATAAGGTCATTGCAACAAGTGGCTGGACTGGTGAAGGAGGAGTGAGATTTGACAGCTGTATTCATTGGACAATATGACTGATGCCACTTGGGAAGAGAGAGTTTTACTCTTTTCATTAGGTGAAAACCAGGGGAACTGATATGATGTATCCAGTAAACATGTTCTTAGAGCAGGGGTGCCAAACTCAAGGCCCATGGGCTACCTCTGGCCTGCAGGGTGCATAAATCTGGCCCACGGGGCTGGCCTGGAAATATTAAACAGCTGGCCCGCAGTCCTTCTGCTGGCCAAAACAGGCTGCGGGGGTGAGGGGCATGCATGTACTCCCAGGTGGCCCATTTTCAGCCTCCCCAGCAGAGATGGTATTCAGCAGGTTCTGACCAGTTCTGGAGAACCAGTAGCGGAAATTTTGAGTAGTTTGGAGAACCGGCAAATCCCAGCTCTGACTGGCCCCGCCCCCATCTCTTCTCTGCCTCCCGAGTCCCCGCTGATTGGCTGGGTCTTCTTTGGTTGCCCTGCACAGGAGAACAGAGCTGGAAAGCAGGTTAGTGGGGTGGGGAGGGAATGGGGATTTTATAGTATGGTTACCCTGCCATGCCCATCAAGCCATGCCCACAGAACCAGTAGTAAAAAAAAAATTGAATCCCAGTCTCCAGCAGCACTGTGCCAACCAAAAACAGGCTGCGTGGAAGCTTTGGGGGGCCTAGACATGTCCCGTTTTGGCTGGCAGGGTGCTGCAGGAGGCATCCATCTGATCTCCCACCCACCTACCCACCCACCCACCTACCCACTCCTCGCGCTGGCCCGCAGGGGAAAACTACAAGGCTGATCCAGCCCTCGAAGAAATCCAGTTTGACACCCCTATCTTAGAGGAATCTACCTGCCTCAGAGTCCTGTTTTCAATGGGTGCATTACTCAGAACACTGATAATTGGAAGATGTGAAGAGACCTGGCCCATAGAACCACCAAGAGTCAGACTTGACTGAATGTGTTAGATCGGGTAGATCGGTTCCAGTCAGAGACATGAGACCAGTGTACTTCAAAGCTCTTTATTTCATTGTATAGACCTGTACAAGATCTTGGAGCCGCGGCAGCCCTTCATACAGGGATTGCTCGCGGCTCGCCGGCCAATGGCAGTACTTTGAATCTCCCGCGATGGGCTCGATTCTAAGTAAGCCAATCACGGTTGTTGAGTCGGCCAATCAGAATGTAGTTCGTGTGGACCAATCAGAATTTACCTTTTGGAGTATGTTAATACAGAACAGAATGGATGACACCATTATGGCCCAAAGAAGGTAGCAAGCTTTAAAATGTTTCAGCTGATGCCCCTTTTGTGTGTGGTTGTTGGGAAACTCAGCAGCCTCGTCTTCTGAGCATCACCCAGAGTTCCCCCAGTGCAAGTTTTGCCCTAGCATCCCTTTTACCAGAAGCCGATTCCTAAAATTAGGTAGCCCATTTGCATCCAAATGCAGTGGCCTTTCTGATTATCTCCAGGTTTCACGGTTACAACAGTTTTTGATCTCCTTCCCTCCAGTGCTCAAGGCTTCTGCTTGATCTGCATTTTGAAGTGAATTCATCTAATTTGCAATTCCAAAACTAATATGCAGATTTGCAAAAAAGCAATTTACATTCCATTGACCTTCAAGCTTTGTGTTAAAGTGAGTAAAGTCATGGGTTTTTTTTCCCCTTAGGCATGCCAAAATTCATACGCTAGAAGAAGTGTGCATGAAAGTATATTTTAGGAAGCCTACGTTGAGTGTAAATTAAAATGTCCAAAACAGCCAAGTGGGATCAGATGTAGGCTTACCTAATACAGATGGTCTTTGTCTTATGATCATAATTGAGCCCAAAATTTCTGTTGCTAAAAAAGACAGTTGTTAAGTGAGTTTTGCCCCATTTTATGACCTCTCTTGCCACAGTTCTTAAATGAACCACTGCAGTTAAGTTAGTAACTGTTGTGATTCACCAGCAGCCGGTGCAGACGGCAGTGGAATCGGACAGTAGGGAAGAACGGGGACCAGTCAGAAAGTCTCAGACTTGGATGAGGGTCCTGCATCCAATGCAGAGATGGGGCCAGGACCATCTGGGAGTGGGGTGCTGCCACTGGAGTCTGGCAGCAGCGAGGCAGAGGAACAAGGGGAGCCTGTTCCCAATGCATGTGTGCACAGAGCTGCTAGAAGGCAAGAGCAGCTGAGACAAAAGGGGTGACTCAGGAGTAAGGCTGGGAGGTGATTGCCCCTCCCATCAGGTATAAAGGACCAGCAAAGATGACGAAACGTTTGCAGGAAGCAAAGTCATTCGTTCTGTTCAGATTCATTCTTGAAGCTTTTTGTACATCGGTTGGTTTTTTTCCTAGTTCATTTGATACTGTTATTGGCAGCACTCCACAGAAAAGAAAGGTGGGTGCTTATCTCAAGGGATTATTTGAGATTAATTATCGGCTGGGAATGAAAACAATTCCCAGCGTTGCAATAAAATAAGTCTTGTTTTTAAAATAGGCGTATGCGTAATTACAGCCTAGGAAGCCTTGATCAGAACAGTAGCACAGTTCTAAAGGGAATATGGCTTCCCCATTGACTTTGCTTGTCAGAAGGTCACAAAAGTTGGTCAGGTGGCCTTGGGGACACTGCAACCACCATACATATGAGCCAGTTGTCAATCATCCAAACGTAAATTGCGTGACCATGGGGATGGCTGCTGCAACAGTTGTAAGTGTGAAAAATGGTCATAAGTCACTTTTTTCAGTGCCTAACTTCAAACAGTCACTCAACAAACTGTTGTAAGTTGAGGACTACCTGTAGCTGCCATCCACTGCTATGTACTTAGGGAAAGAAAAGATGAGTTATATGCAATTGATTTAATTTTAATTAAATTGAAGCTTAACTTTTAAATGACTTTAAACATGACTGAGGTCCATTTGTCCTGACTCCACCCCACTGTTGGCACATGGCTGCTGGATTAGCTCTCAGGCCCAAGAAAGCTTGTGCACCCTTGTGGATTATCTATCTGCTGTAATTCTCTTGTTTATGTGTTAAAAGGGACAGATAAATGATTTCACGCAGGCAGAAGTATTCTCCTTTGGTTATTTGTGTTTTGAATCAGTGGTGGGATTTACTACTAGTTCTGTGGGCATGGCTTGGTGGGTGTGGCTTAGTGGGCGTGGCTTGGTGGCCATGGCAGAGGAAGGATACTGTAAAATCCCCATTCCCTCCCCACCCCACTAACCTGCTTTCCAGCTGCGTTCTCCTGTGCAGGGCAACCAAAGGAGACGCAGCCAATCAGCTGGGACTTGGGAGGCAGAGAATAGATGGGGGCGGGGACAGTCAGAGGTGGGATTTGCTGGTTCTCTGAACTACTCAAAATTTCCGCTACCAGTTCTCCAGAACTGGTCAGAACCTGCTGAATGCCCACCTCTGTTTTGAATGATGCTGAACAGGGAAAATATCCATTTGTGTCTAGCAGTTCTTGTCTGCTTGGATGAAAAAGAATTTGCTTTTGAAATTTGTCACAAGGAAAAATTGTGTTGAACAGACTAGTGAAGTACAGGGTTTTTATGTACTTATACCATGAATGAGTGGTATTAGCCTGCAATACTTGGTTAGAGTGCAGTATTGCAGGCTGACTCTGTCTGCTGCCAGGAGTTTGACCAACTGACCAACTCAAAGTTGACTCAACTTTCCATCCTTCCAAGATCAGTAAAAAGGAGGAGCCAGATTGTTGGGAGCAATATGCTGACTCTGTAAACTACTTAGAGAGGGCTGTAAAGCACTGCGAAGTGGTATTTTATTCTAAGTGCTATTGCTATTATATTCCATTGTTTATTTCACATTTCACCAATGAAAGAATAGAATAGAATAACAGAGTTGAAAGGGAGCTTGGAGGTCTTCTAGTCCAACCCTCTGCTTAGGCAGGAAACCCTACACCACTTCAGACAAATGGTTATCCAACATCTTTTTAAAAACTTCCAGTGTTGGAGCATTCACAACTTCTGGAGGCAAGTTGTTCCACTGATTAATTGTTCTAACTGTCAGGAAATTTCTCCTTAGTTCTAGGTTGCTTCTCTTCTTGATTAGTTTCCACCCTTTGCTTCTTGTCCTGCCCTCAGGAGTTTTGGAGAATAGCTTGACTCCCTCATCTTTGTGGCAGCCCCTGAGATATTGGAATACTGTGATCATGTCTCCCCTAGTCCTTCTTTTCATTAGACTAGACATTCCCAGGTCCTACAACTGTTCTTCATATGGTTTAGCCTCCAGTCCCCTAATCATCTTTGTTGCTCTTTTCTGCACTCTTTCTAGAGGCTCAACATCTTTTTTACACCGTGGCGACCAAAACTGAATGCAAGTGTGGCCTTACCATAAAATGGTATTAACACTTCACGTGATCTTGATTCTACCCCTCTGTTTATGCAGCCTAGATCTGTGTTGGCTTTTTTGGCAGCTGCTGCACACTGCTGGCTCATATTTAAATGGTTGTCTATTAGGACTCTGAGATCCCTCTCACTGTTACTACTATGGAGCAAGGCAGGGGTGGGATTCTACTAGTTCGCACCTATTCCCTAGAAGCGGTTGTTAACATTCTTAGCAGTTGGGAGAACTGGTTGTTAGAAGAAATTACTGGCCTAATCCTGTAAGGAAGGCAGGAAGGAAACATTCTGGTGTTGCTTACAGAAGCTGCCTCTCTGTTAACCCTTATTACATTCTTGGCAGGACTAGACTTCCTGTCTGTGGAACTCCTCTGGAGTTTTTTCCCCTCCTTTGCTGGTACTTTGCTTGTGTGGAGTGACCATTTAAAGTTACAATGGCACTGAAAAAAGTGACTTATGACCATGTTTCACACTTACGACTGTTGCAGCATCCCCACAGTCATGAGAGGCCAGGCGAGGAGATGCGTGCCTCGATGTGAGTGATGTTGAGTTGGTCACACCCAGCCAATAACATGACCACCAAGCCATGTCCACCCAGTCACATGACCACCAAGCCACACCCACCACCTAAGCCTTGCCCACAGAACCGGTTGTTAAAAATTTGAATCCCACCCCTGGAGCAAGATACCACATACATTGTACCTGTGCATTTGATGTTCAGTCTCCCTGGCTCACTTCATTAATTCCCAAAGAACTGACACACACACACACACACCACAACTCTTCAAAGGGAGACCATTTCTGGAGAATTTTGAATTACTAAAGAATTTCTCCTTCTGGAGAAACATGGAGAAACCATCCATCCAATTTCTCCCCTCCCTCTCAATTCTGAAAAGGTTGGTTGAGCTCAGCTCTAGTTTGATCTGGCTTCTGGATTTGGGATCCTGGAGATATTGGGATAACTCTATGAAAGATAAAGTTGGTGCTGCTTCATGAGCAGAGGTGGTATTCAGCAGGTTCTGACCAGTTCTGGAGAACCAATAGCGGCAATTTTGAGTAGTTCGGAGAACTGGCAAATACTACCCCTGACTGGAGATTTTACAGCTTCCTTCCCTTGCCATGCCCACCAAGCCACGCCCACAGAACGAGTAGTAAAAAAAATTGAATCCCACCACTGTTCATGAGAGTAGGGGGCTGATGGGATGTGGACAAGATCTGTTCTTCAAGAAGTCCATGCTGTGCAATTGTCCATAGTAGCATCCATTCCTCAGTGAAAACGTATAATGATCTGCAACCAGAACAAAGGCACTCTATGTAAGCCACCCAGTGCTAGTCAAGCCCGTTTGGAATAGAAGTAGCAAAGTTCAAGAACTCAAGAAATATTTAAATGAAATATTTGGTTTGCAGGATGTAACCTAGCTTATCCTGGACACTCCAAACATGGGCAAGGAGCTCACCAAAACCAAAACAGCTACACTCCCTTCCTTCCTGTTGGGTTTGTTCAATGCTATAGTATAGCTCTTCTAGAAATTTCCACAGTGAGAATAGACTGGTTGTAAATCATGACAGCCGTAACATGTGAAGTATGTCGAGTTGCAAAAGGTTTTACAACTTAAAACATCAGGTAGTGCAAATAAACATTAGGATGTTTTTGATGCCAACTCACTCGCTTGTATAATTCATATACAGTACTATGCTTCTCTGACAATATGTACCAGCCTCCTGATGCCAAGGGACATTCAGAAGCTTTCTAACCAGCTCTTAGGGATAACTAAGCTTATATTCTTATGTTAGTTATTCCATCCATGGGAGCGAATCAAAGTTAGTGCCTTCATTTAAAAAACAAATGAGACCAATCCATATTTTTATGGAGATTCTCAGTCATCCAGGTCATGGTTGTCCCAAGGGTGCTTTTTCAAGCGGTAACTGGACTTTCTGTTTTTTCTTCAGCTTCTTGGATGAGAAGTGAAATGTCTTCAAAGAAAAATCAGAAAGTCCAGTTGCCATTTGAAAAAACCACCAATACCAATGTTTCTCTATTTTTTTTCTGATCACCCATGTGGTACAAACAGGCTCACTAAGGGCACTCTATTGTCTCTTTCTTTATGCTTTGTTTTGTTTTCATTTTTATCTGATATCCGGAACATAGTCCATATAAAAGATAACATTCAGATAATCTGGAATGCTTTTGAGTGAACATCCCCTTAATGAGCACCTGTAAAAGAAGTGTACTTGAGAACTGGTGTTTTATGAGTGTAAAGGTCTAGATCCTTTTATGTCCTGGTTTATCAATGTACCAAGCATGCATGTTTTGATCACTCAAAACAATCTTGACACACACAACTGCATAACAAGGCTGGGGAAAGTAATGAGAACAAAGGATACTTTCTAATAGAGTTGGCCTCTGATAGCTTTTCAGACAAAAGACTATTCTCTGGAGATTTGAATTCACATTACAGGATTATCCTAATACTAAGGTATTTCTATTGTGTGGTGTATGTGTGTGTGTGTGTGTGTGTGTGTGTGTCTGTTTCTCTATGTTGCAATAGGTAACATGCTTCCTTCTAGCCTTTGCTTATCAAAGTAATTGGAATGAATTCTGTGTGCTCTGCAAAAGTTCCCGCATTGTTCGTTCCCAGGTCCAATATAAACAGAGACTTGGCAAAACCCTTTGAACCCCAAACAATGATGGCTGCCTTTGAAGTCTCCCCAGTGCTTGCTTTCCCTTATTGCCGTTCGCTCATGGTGTTTTGCAGTTTCTTTTCCCTTTTCCTGGCTGACCCTGTTCCTGCCACTTCGAGTTTAGAATTCCTGCCCCTTGCATTCAGCAAATCACAATGAAAAGAATTTCATTCGTTTTTTTATTTTGACTTGCAAGGACTTCCTCCTTGCATCTGTTTACAGAACTGGCTCCCCGAAGAGGGCATTGCCGGAGGTCAAACAGTGGAAGCAACTAGCTGGCTGGATTTCAGTTCAATCCCAGGAAGAGTGTGCTGACCTTCTAATTTCACTGACAGCTCTCCCACCATCATCTCTTTTAAAGAAGAGACTCCTCCTTGGGGAAGCTTCCTTTACACAACTCACTTCTTCACTGGCCAGGCAGAAGACATACAGGCTTTCCAGCCTGGCCTTTCCATAGCATGGAATTATTTTGAAGATGCTATCCAGGCACAATGATGGCTTTGAAAGGTCTTTCTTTCCTTCTGTTGAAGAGAGAGATTTTTTTTTCCTTTTGAGTCCAACTTTGCTCAGCTTTTCTGAGATCCTATTGCATCTTTTCCGAAATTCTGTTTCAATAAGCAATATCATTTATTAGGTCTGTACATTCCTTTTTTTATTTTTTTTATTTTATTTTTAATACAAACAATCCATCATCCATTAAACAGTGTGTCATCTGGGTACAAATACTTATGCAATAACAAATAAAGTTTCCAGCCATAATCATTTACATTAGTATGAATTCTCTACTCTTAGTTTATTACTGATATACATAATATATCTAATTATTATAACAATCCTCTTCTTGATTTATTTACTTCTATTAACATATTTTCTATATTTCATTTTAATCTTTTATTTTTAACTTTCATATTCATTCTCTAACCATTGATAAAATGATTCCCATATCATATAATATTCAGTTTGTTCGTTCCCTTTAATTGCAACTGTTAACCTATTCATTTCTGCACATTCTGATATTTTCCTGACCACGCTCTCATCAGTAGGAATCTCTTTACTTTTCCAATCTTATGCAAATACAATTCTAGCTGCAGTTAATACATGAATAATCAAATATACATTCTCTTTACTATAGATTTCAGGTAAGATCTGTTCATTCCTATTCATCCTCCCAGGACCTACATACATGGACCTAACAAATGGTTGCAAGAGCCATGATGCACAATGGTTGGAATGTACTTGTCAGCTGACAACACTATTGCAGGCTTACCCTGTCCACTGCTAGGAGTTCGACCCTGAACTCAGCCTTCCATCCTTCTGAAGTCAGTAAAATGAGGACCCAGATTGTTGGGGGGTAACATGCTGACTCTATAAACCACTTAGAGGGTGCTGTAAAGCACTGTGAAATGGTATGTAAGTCTAAGTGCTATTGCTAAGTGCAATGGCTATTCCTTAGTCTATCTCTTACATTTTAGGCATAGTAGTTCTAGAGCCCATATTTCCACTGCCCCCATAACTGTAAAGAATTCATAATTATTACAGTTGAATGGATTGCAGTCTGAAGAGCTGTTTAGGTAGGTTAGAGGGTGTCTATTAATTATCCTCTATCTCTGCCTTTACTAACATGTTGCTCTCTAAATGATTGATCACCATTTAGGAGTGGTTGGCAGAAGTTGTAGTCCCCTAGGTCTGGAGGGCTCCATGATGATAAAACTGTTCTTGATAGACTTGTAAAGAGGGTAGGATGAGACATGCCAGTCGGATCATTTATCTCTGATTTTAATAATGTACATGGTTTATTTTATGGATAGGTTTATTTATTATTGCTTACAGAAGGAAGGTGCTCAAGTGATGTTTCTGACAGTTAGGCAGTCAGGAACTGGCAACGTACAAATAAAATAAAGATTGCAAATCTCTTTGGATTTGATTACCTGAGATCCCTAGTCTTAACCATTGGTTAGCCCTGCTATAATTGTTTTCCCACCTTTCTGTTGCCAGATAATTTGTGTGGACCTTCAGCCTGAGAAAAAAAATCCAGTACACATAATGGGGATGGAAAACTCTTTGGTCAAGATGCCACTTAAAAAGCTAATCTTACCCTTGAGCTAATTGGCAATGATCCCTCTGTGTCAACTAGAGATTCCAAATCTGCCTCAGGTCACGTCCAGTCTGTTTGGACATATTTGTGGTTTGTTAATAACATAAATCAAACAGGTTGTAGTGTTCCTTTCTTCCTTATTAGTAAAGACTTGTTCTGCCACGAGAAGCCAAGAGTATTTCCCCTCCTCCCCTCTATGAATTAAAGAAAAGGACAACATTCAAACAGTATTCTTTTTGGGTTCAGTGAGAAAGTGTTCCATCAATATATGAATAGGGTAAATGCAGAATAACAGAGTTGGAAGGGATTTTGGAGATCTTCTAGTCCAACAACCAGAGGTGGGTATTCAGCAGGTTCTGACCAGTTCTGGAGAACCGGTAGAGGAAATTTTGAGTAGTTCGGAGAACCAGCAAATACCACCTCTGACTGGCCCCTCTGTTGTGGTTTGCCGGCAGCAGGTGCGGATGGCAGAGGTCTCTGAGTGCAAGGACTTGGGTGAGGGGCCTGCGTGTGATGCAGGGATGAGGCCAGGACTATCGGAGCAGTGGGGTGCTGCCTTCGGAGCTTGTGGAGTCTGGCAGCAGTGACACAGAAGACCCCAGGGAGCCTGTGCCCAGTGCACGTGCATGCAGGGCTGCTCGAAGGAAAGAGCAGCTGAAGCAGCAAGGGCGACTCAGGAGTAAATCTGGAAGGTGATGGCCCCTCCCATAAGGGATAAAAACCAGCCCTCAGGGATGTGTTCTTTGCAGGAAGCAAAGAAGTTATTTAGACTCATAGTCCTCGTGAAGCCCTGCTTACGCCGCTTTGTTTTTGTAACTTCTGTCGGTGGATATTTAATCAGTAATTAGTCTTCTGTTCTTGGCAGCCTTTTGCAATCTTGAAAGGGCTTGCTTTTGATATCGGACAATTAGGTTTAAATGTTTCTTGAATTCAGTGCATTCCCAGCACCACAGTAAAAAAGGTTTGTTTTTATACACAGTTTGTGTTTGATTAATTTGAACAAGGCTTGGGTCAGAACACCCACCCCCATCTATTCTCTGCCTCCCAAATCCCAGCCGATAGGCTGGGTCTTCTTTTGTTGCCCTGCACAGGAGAACAGAGCTGGAAAGCAGGTTAGTGGGGTGGGGAGGGAATGGGATTTTGCAGTGATCTTCCCCTGCCACACCCATCAAGCCATGCCCACAGAACCAGAAGTAAAAAAAATTGAATCCCACCAACAACCTGTTCAATTAGGATACACCATTCTGGACAAATCTCTTCTTAAAAACCTTCAGTGATAGAGCACCCGTAACTGATTAAGTGTTCTCTC